>NC_138079.1:113921019-114521019 GCF_964212035.1 Myotis nattereri
AAAGACTGTAAGTGAGGACTATACTGCTTATGTTTACAATTGAGGCCGAATTTCTCAAGCGTTTTATTGGTGAATCAGTTAATATCTTGACGGTTCCAGTACATACTTGTAAGAAAACTCTCTAATTGTGGTATAAGTATTAAAATACGCATTTAGAGTTTCCAGAAATGATTTCAAACTTGTAATAAGCACTTGAAATAAAAGTAAGTAGGTTCTTACTACATATCCTGCCGTTTTCAATCACTGACATTCCCCGTGGAAAGCAGGGAAATGACCAGAAAACTGATAATATTTACAACTCCGGCAACTTTACAGAGCGTTTTCACTTGAATTTTCTTTAAAATATTACGAATTCAAGTTTGTACAGCTCAAAATTAGTGTAGAAAGACTGTAAGTGAGGACTATACTGCTTATGATTGCAATTGAGGCCGAATTTCTCGAGCGTCTTTTTGGTGAATCTGTTAATATCCTGACGGTTCCAGTACATACTTGTAAGAAAACTCTCTAATTGTGGTATAAGTCTTAAAATACGCATTTAGAGTTTCCAGAAATGATTTCAAACTTGTAATAAGCACTTGAAATAAAATTAAGTAGGTTCTTACTACATACCCTGCCGTGTTCAATCACTGACATTACCCGTGGAAAGCAGGGAAATGACCAGAAAAATGATAATATTTACAACTCCGGCAACTTTACAGAGCGTTTTCACTTAAAATTGGTTTCAGATGTTAGGAATTCATGTTTATACAGGTCAAAATTAGTGTAGAAAGACTGTAAGTGAGGACTATACTGCTTATGTTTACAATTGAGGCTGAATTTCTCGAGCATCTTTTTGGTGAATCAGTTAATATCCTGACGGTTCCAGTACATACTTGTAAGAATACTGTGTAATTGCGGTATAAGTCTTAAAATACGCATTTAGAGTTTCCAGAAATGATTTCAAACTTGTAATAAGCACTTGAAATAAAAGTAAGTAGGTTCTTACTACATACCCTGCCGTTTTCAATCACTGACATTACCCGTGGAAAGCAGGGAAATGACCAGAAAACTGATAATATTTACAACTCCGGCCACTTTAGCGTGCGTTTTCACTTGAATTTGCTTTCAAATGTTAAGAATTCATGTTTATACAGCTCAAAATTAGTGTAGAAAGACTGTAAGTAAGGACTATACTGCTTATGTTTACAATTGAGGGTGAATTTCTCTAGCGTCTTTTTGCTGAATCAGTTAATATCCTGATGGTTCCAGTACATACTTGTAAGAAACTCTCTAATTGTGGTATAACTCTTAAAATACGCATGTAGAGTTTCCAGAAATGATTTCAAACTTGTAATAAGCACTTGAAATAAAAGTAAGTAGGTTCTTACTACATACCCTGCCGTTTCAATCACTGACATTACTTGTGGAAAGCAGGGAAATGACCAGAAAACTGAAAATATTTACAACTCCGGGCACTTTAGGGAGTGTTTTCACTTGAATTTGCTTTCAAATACTAGGAATTCATGTTTCTACAGCTCAAAATTAGTGTAGAAAGACTGTAAGTGAGGACTGTACTGCTTATGTTTACAATTGAGTCCGAATTTCTCGAGCGTCTTATTGGTGAATCAGTTAATATCCTGACGGTTCCAGTACATACTTGTAAGAAAACTCTCTAATTGTGGTATAAGTCTTAAAATACGCATTTAGAGTTTCCAGAAATGATTTCAAACTTGTAATAAGCACTTGAAATAAAAGTAAGTAGGTTCTTACTACATATCCTGCCGTTTTCAATCACTGACACTACCTGTGGAAAGCAGGGTAATGACCAGAAAACTGATAATATTTACAACTCCGGCCACTTTAGCGAGCGTTTTCACTTGAATTTGCTTTCAAATGTTAGGAATTCAAGTTTATACAGCTCAAAATTAGTGTAGAAAGACTGTAAGTGAGGACTATACTGCTTATGTTTACAATTGAGGCCGAATTTCTCGAGCATCTTATTGGTGAATCAGTTAATATCCTGACGGTTCCAGTACATACTTGTAAGAAAACTCTCTAATTGTGGTATAAGTCTTAAAATACGCATTTAGAGTTTCCAGAAATGATTTCAAACTTGTAATAAGCACTTGAAATAAAAGTAAGTAGGTTCTTACTACATATCCTGCCGTTTTCAATCACTGACATTACCCGTGGAAAGCAGGGAAATGACCAGAAAACTGATAATATTTACAACTCCGGCCACTTTAGCGTGCGTTTTCACTTGAATTTGCTTTCAAATGTTAAGAATTCATGTTTATCCAGCTCAAAATTAGTGTAGAAAGACTGTAAGTAAGGACTATACTGCTTATGTTTACAATTGAGGCTGAATTTCTCTAGCGTCTTTTTGCTGAATCAGTTAATATCCTGATGGTTCCAGTACATACTTGTAAGAAACTCTCTAATTGTGGTATAACTCTTAAAATACGCATTTAGAGTTTCCAGAAATGATTTCAAACTTGTAATAAGCACTTGAAATAAAAGTAAGTAGGTTCTTACTACACACCCTGCCGTGTTCAATCACTGACATTACCCGTGGAAAGCAGGGAAATGACCAGAAAACTGATAATATTTACAACTCCGGCCACTTTAGCGTGCGTTTTCACTTGAATTTGCTTTCAAATGTTAAGAATTCATGTTTATACAGCTCAAAATTAGTGTAGAAAGACTGTAAGTAAGGACTATACTGCTTATGTTTACAATTGAGCCTGAATTTCTCTAGCGTCTTTTTGCTGAATCAGTTAATATCCTGATGGTTCCAGTACATACTTGTAAGAAACTCTCTAATTGTGGTATAACTCTTAAAATACGCATGTAGAGTTTCCAGAAATGATTTCAAACTTGTAATAAGCACTTGAAATAAATGTAAGTAGGTTCTTACTACATACCCTGCCGTTTTCAATCACTGACATTACCCGTGGAAAGCAGGGAAATGACCAGAAAACTGATAATATTTACAACTCCGGCAACTTTACAAAGCGTTTTCACTTAAAATTGCTTTCAGATGTTAGGAATTCATGTTTATACAGCTCAAAATTAGTGTAGAAAGACTGTAAGTGAGGACTATACTGCTTATGTTTACAATTGAGGCTGAATTTCTCGAGCATCTTTTTGGTGAATCAGTTAATATCCTGACGGTTCCAGTAATACTTGTAAGAATACTGTCCAATTGCGGTATAAGTCTTAAAATACGCACTTAGAGTTTCCAGAAATGATTTCAAACTTGTAATAAGCACTTGAAATAAAAGTAAGTAGGTTCTTACTACATACCCTGCCGTTTTCAATCACTGACATTACCCGTGGAAAGCAGGGAAATGACCAGAAAACTGAAAATATTTACAACTCCGGGCACTTTAGGGAGTGTTTTCACTTGAATTTGCTTTCAAATACTAGGAATTCATGTTTCTACAGCTCAAAATTAGTGTAGAAAGACTGTAAGTGAGGACTATACTGCTTATGTTTACAATTGAGGCCGAAATTCTCGAGCGTCTTATTGGTGAATCAGTTAATATCCTGACGGTTCCAGTACATACTTGTAAGAAAACTCTCTAATTGTGGTATAAGTCTTAAAATACGCATTTAGAGTTTCCAGAAATGATTTCAAACTTGTAATAAGCACTTGAAATAAAAGTAAGTAGGTTCTTACTACATATCCTGCCGTTTTCAATCACTGACATTACCCGTGGAAAGCAGGGAAATGACCAGAAAACTGATAATATTTACAACTCCGGCCACTTTAGCGTGCGTTTTCACTTGAATTTGCTTTCAAATGTTAGGAATTCAAGTTTATACAGCTCAAAATTAGTGTAGAAAGACTGTAAGTGAGGACTATACTGCTTATGTTTACAATTGAGGCCGAATTTCTCAAGCGTTTTATTGGTGAATCAGTTAATATCTTGACGGTTCCAGTACATACTTGTAAGAAAACTCTCTAATTGTGGTATAAGTATTAAAATACGCATTTAGAGTTTCCAGAAATGATTTCAAACTTGTAATAAGCACTTGAAATAAAAGTAAGTAGGTTCTTACTACATATCCTGCCGTTTTCAATCACTGACATTCCCCGTGGAAAGCAGGGAAATGACCAGAAAACTGATAATATTTACAACTCCGGCAACTTTACAGAGCGTTTTCACTTGAATTTTCTTTAAAATATTACGAATTCAAGTTTATACAGCTCAAAATTAGTGTAGAAAGACTGTAAGTGAGGACTATACTGCTTATGATTGCAATTGAGGCCGAATTTCTCGAGCGTCTTTTTGGTGAATCTGTTAATATCCTGACGGTTCCAGTACATACTTGTAAGAAAACTCTCTAATTGTGGTAAAAGTCTTAAAATACGCATTTAGAGTTTCCAGAAATGATTTCAAACTTGTAATAAGCACTTGAAATAAAATTAAGTAGGTTCTTACTACATACCCTGCCGTGTTCAATCACTGACATTACCCGTGGAAAGCAGGGAAATGACCAGAAAAATGATAATATTTACAACTCCGGCAACTTTACAGAGCGTTTTCACTTAAAATTGGTTTCAGATGTTAGGAATTCATGTTTATACAGGTCAAAATTAGTGTAGAAAGACTGTAAGTGAGGACTATACTGCTTATGTTTACAATTGAGGCTGAATTTCTCGAGCATCTTTTTGGTGAATCAGTTAATATCCTGACGGTTCCAGTACATACTTGTAAGAATACTGTGTAATTGCGGTATAAGTCTTAAAATACGCATTTAGAGTTTCCAGAAATGATTTCAAACTTGTAATAAGCACTTGAAATAAAAGTAAGTAGGTTCTTACTACATACCCTGCCGTTTTCAATCACTGACATTACCCGTGGAAAGCAGGGAAATGACCAGAAAACTGATAATATTTACAACTCCGGCCACTTTAGCGTGCGTTTTCACTTGAATTTGCTTTCAAATGTTAAGAATTCATGTTTATACAGCTCAAAATTAGTGTAGAAAGACTGTAAGTAAGGACTATACTGCTTATGTTTACAATTGAGGGTGAATTTCTCTAGCGTCTTTTTGCTGAATCAGTTAATATCCTGATGGTTCCAGTACATACTTGTAAGAAACTCTCTAATTGTGGTATAACTCTTAAAATACGCATGTAGAGTTTCCAGAAATGATTTCAAACTTGTAATAAGCACTTGAAATAAAAGTAAGTAGGTTCTTACTACACACCCTGCCGTGTTCAATCACTGACATTACCCGTGGAAAGCAGGGAAATGACCAGAAAACTGATAATATTTACAACTCCGGGCACTTTAGGGAGTGTTTTCACTTGAATTTGCTTTCAAATACTAGGAATTCATGTTTCTACAGCTCAAAATTAGTGTAGAAAGACTGTAAGTGAGGACTGTACTGCTTATGTTTACAATTGAGGCCGAATTTCTCGAGCGTCTTATTGGTGAATCAGTTAATATCCTGACGGTTCCAGTACATACTTGTAAGAAAACTCTCTAATTGTGGTATAAGTCTTAAAATACGCATTTAGAGTTTCCAGAAATGATTTCAAACTTGTAATAAGCACTTGAAATAAAAGTAAGTAGGTTCTTACTACATATCCTGCCGTTTTCAATCACTGACATTACCTGTGGAAAGCAGGGAAATGACCAGAAAACTGATAATATTTACAACTCCGGCCACTTTAGCGAGCGTTTTCACTTGAATTTGCTTTCAAATGTTAGGAATTCAAGTTTATACAGCTCAAAATTAGTGTAGAAAGACTGTAAGTGAGGACTATACTGCTTATGTTTACAATTGAGGCCGAATTTCTCGAGCGTCTTATTGGTGAATCAGTTAATATCCTGACGGTTCCAGTACATACTTGTAAGAAAACTCTCTAATTGTGGTATAAGTCTTAAAATACGCATTTAGAGTTTCCAGAAATGATTTCAAACTTGTAATAAGCACTTGAAATAAAAGTAAGTAGGTTCTTACTACATATCCTGCCGTTTTCAATCACTGACATTACCCGTGGAAAGCAGGGAAATGACCAGAAAACTGATAATATTTACAACTCCGGCAACTTTACAGAGCGTTTTCACTTGAATTTTCTTTTAAATATTACGAATTCAAGTTTATACAGCTCAAAATTAGTGTAGAAAGACTGTAAGTGAGGACTATACTGCTTATGATTGCAATTGAGGCCGAATTTCTCGAGCGTCTTTTTGGTGAATCTGTTAATATCCTGACGGTTCCAGTACATACTTGTAAGAAAACTCTCTAATTGTGGTAAAAGTCTTAAAATACGCATTTAGAGTTTCCAGAAATGATTTCAAACTTGTAATGAGCACTTGAAATAAAATTAAGTAGGTTCTTACTACATACCCTGCCGTGTTCAATCACTGACATTACCCGTGGAAAGCAGGGAAATGACCAGAAAAATGATAATATTTACAACTCCGGCAACTTTACAGAGCGTTTTCACTTAAAATTGGTTTCAGATGTTAGGAATTCATGTTTATACAGGTCAAAATTAGTGTAGAAAGACTGTAAGTGAGGACTATACTGCTTATGTTTACAATTGAGGCTGAATTTCTCGAGCATCTTTTTGGTGAATCAGTTAATATCCTGACGGTTCCAGTACATACTTGTAAGAATACTGTGTAATTGCGGTATAAGTCTTAAAATACGCATTTAGAGTTTCCAGAAATGATTTCAAACTTGTAATAAGCACTTGAAATAAAAGTAAGTAGGTTCTTACTACATACCCTGCCGTTTTCAATCACTGACATTACCCGTGGAAAGCAGGGAAATGACCAGAAAACTGATAATATTTACAACTCCGGCCACTTTAGCGTGCGTTTTCACTTGAATTTGCTTTCAAATGTTAAGAATTCATGTTTATACAGCTCAAAATTAGTGTAGAAAGACTGTAAGTAAGGACTATACTGCTTATGTTTACAATTGAGGGTGAATTTCTCTAGCGTCTTTTTGCTGAATCAGTTAATATCCTGATGGTTCCAGTACATACTTGTAAGAAACTCTCTAATTGTGGTATAACTCTTAAAATACGCATGTAGAGTTTCCAGAAATGATTTCAAACTTGTAATAAGCACTTGAAATAAAAGTAAGTAGGTTCTTACTACATACCCTGCCGTTTCAATCACTGACATTACCCGTGGAAAGCAGGGAAATGACCAGAAAACTGAAAATATTTACAACTCCGGGCACTTTAGGGAGTGTTTTCACTTGAATTTGCTTTCAAATACTAGGAATTCATGTTTCTACAGCTCAAAATTAGTGTAGAAAGACTGTAAGTGAGGACTGTACTGCTTATGTTTACAATTGAGGCCGAATTTCTCGAGCGTCTTATTGGTGAATCAGTTAATATCCTGACGGTTCCAGTACATACTTGTAAGAAAACTCTCTAATTGTGGTATAAGTCTTAAAATACGCATTTAGAGTTTCCAGAAATGATTTCAAACTTGTAATAAGCACTTGAAATAAAAGTAAGTAGGTTCTTACTACATATCCTGCCGTTTTCAATCACTGACATTACCTGTGGAAAGCAGGGAAATGACCAGAAAACTGATAATATTTACAACTCCGGCCACTTTAGCGAGCGTTTTCACTTGAATTTGCTTTCAAATGTTAGGAATTCAAGTTTATACAGCTCAAAATTAGTGTAGAAAGACTGTAAGTGAGGACTATACTGCTTATGTTTACAATTGAGGCCGAATTTCTCGAGCGTCTTATTGGTGAATCAGTTAATATCCTGACGGTTCCAGTACATACTTGTAAGAAAACTCTCTAATTGTGGTATAAGTCTTAAAATACGCATTTAGAGTTTCCAGAAATGATTTCAAACTTGTAATAAGCACTTGAAATAAAAGTAAGTAGGTTCTTACTACATATCCTGCCGTTTTCAATCACTGACATTACCCGTGGAAAGCAGGGAAATGACCAGAAAACTGATAATATTTACAACTCCGGCAACTTTACAGAGCGTTTTCACTTGAATTTTCTTTTAAATATTACGAATTCAAGTTTATACAGCTCAAAATTAGTGTAGAAAGACTGTAAGTGAGGACTATACTGCTTATGTTTGCAATTGAGGCCGAATTTCTCGAGCGTCTTTTTGCTGAATCTGTTAATATCCTGACGGTTCCAGTACATACTTGTAAGAAAACTCTCTAATTGTGGTATAAGTCTTAAAATACGCATTTAGAGTTTCCAGAAATGATTTCAAACTTGTAATAAGCACTTGAAATAAAATTAAGTAGGTTCTTACTACATACCCTGCCGTGTTCAATCACTGACATTACCCGTGGAAAGCAGGGAAATGACCAGAAAAATGATAATATTTACAACTCCGGCAACTTTACAGAGCGTTTTCACTTAAAATTGCTTTCAGATGTTAGGAATTCATGTTTATACAGCTCAAAATTAGTGTAGAAAGACTGTAAGTGAGGACTATACTGCTTATGTTTACAATTGAGGCCGAATTTCTCGAGCGTCTTATTGTTGAATCAGTTAATATCCTGACGGTTCCAGTACATACTTGTAAGAAAACTCTCTAATTGTGGTATAAGTCTTAAAATACGCATTTAGAGTTTCCAGAAATGATTTCAAACTTGTAATAAGCACTTGAAATAAAAGTAAGTAGGTTCTTACTACATACCCTGCCGTTTTCAATCACTGACATTACCCGTGGAAAGCAGGGAAATGACCAGAAAACTGATAATATTTACAACTCCGGCCACTTTAGCGTGCGTTTTCACTTGAATTTGCTTTCAAATGTTAAGAATTCATGTTTATACAGCTCAAAATTAGTGTAGAAAGACTGTAAGTAAGGACTATACTGCTTATGTTTACAATTGAGGCTGAATTTCTCTAGCGTCTTTTTGCTGAATCAGTTAATATCCTGATGGTTCCAGTACATACTTGTAAGAAACTCTCTAATTGTGGTATAACTCTTAAAATACGCATGTAGAGTTTCCAGAAATGATTTCAAACTTGTAATAAGCACTTGAAATAAAAGTAAGTAGGTTCTTACTACATACCCTGCCGTTTTCAATCACTGACATTACCCGTGGAAAGCAGGGAAATGACCAGAAAACTGATAATATTTACAACTCCGGCAACTTTACAAAGCGTTTTCACTTAAAATTGCTTTCAGATGTTAGGAATTCATGTTTATACAGCTCAAAATTAGTGTAGAGAGACTGTAAGTGAGGACTATACTGCTTATGTTTAGAATTGAGGCTGAATTTCTCGAGCATATTTTTGGTGAATCAGTTAATATCCTGACGGTTCTAGTAATACTTGTAAGAATACTGTCTAATTGCGGTATAAGTCTGAAAATACGCATTTATAGTTTCCAGAAATGATTTCAAACTTGTAATAAGCACTTGAAATAAAAGTAAGTAGGTTCTTACTACATACCCTGCCGTTTTCAATCACTGACATTACCCGTGGAAAGCAGGGAAATGACCAGAAAACTGATAATATTTACAACTCCGGCCACTTTAGCGTGCGTTTTCACTTGAATTTGCTTTCAAATGTTAAGAATTCATGTTTATCCAGCTCAAAATTAGTGTAGAAAGACTGTAAGTAAGGACTATACTGCTTATGTTTACAATTGAGGCTGAATTTCTCTAGCGTCTTTTTGCTGAATCAGTTAATATCCTGATGGTTCCAGTACATACTTGTAAGAAACTCTCTAATTGTGGTATAACTCTTAAAATACGCATTTAGAGTTTCCAGAAATGATTTCAAACTTGTAATAAGCACTTGAAATAAAAGTAAGTAGGTTCTTACTACACACCCTGCCGTGTTCAATCACTGACATTACCCGTGGAAAGCAGGGAAATGACCAGAAAACTGATAATATTTACAACTCCGGCCACTTTAGCGTGCGTTTTCACTTGAATTTGCTTTCAAATGTTAAGAATTCATGTTTATACAGCTCAAAATTAGTGTAGAAAGACTGTAAGTAAGGACTATACTGCTTATGTTTACAATTGAGCCTGAATTTCTCTAGCGTCTTTTTGCTGAATCAGTTAATATCCTGATGGTTCCAGTACATACTTGTAAGAAACTCTCTAATTGTGGTATAACTCTTAAAATACGCATGTAGAGTTTCCAGAAATGATTTCAAACTTGTAATAAGCACTTGAAATAAATGTAAGTAGGTTCTTACTACATACCCTGCCGTTTTCAATCACTGACATTACCCGTGGAAAGCAGGGAAATGACCAGAAAACTGATAATATTTACAACTCCGGCAACTTTACAAAGCGTTTTCACTTAAAATTGCTTTCAGATGTTAGGAATTCATGTTTATACAGCTCAAAATTAGTGTAGAAAGACTGTAAGTGAGGACTATACTGCTTATGTTTACAATTGAGGCTGAATTTCTCGAGCATCTTTTTGGTGAATCAGTTAATATCCTGACGGTTCCAGTAATACTTGTAAGAATACTGTCCAATTGCGGTATAAGTCTTAAAATACGCACTTAGAGTTTCCAGAAATGATTTCAAACTTGTAATAAGCACTTGAAATAAAAGTAAGTAGGTTCTTACTACATACCCTGCCGTTTTCAATCACTGACATTACCCGTGGAAAGCAGGGAAATGACCAGAAAACTGAAAATATTTACAACTCCGGGCACTTTAGGGAGTGTTTTCACTTGAATTTGCTTTCAAATACTAGGAATTCATGTTTCTACAGCTCAAAATTAGTGTAGAAAGACTGTAAGTGAGGACTATACTGCTTATGTTTACAATTGAGGCCGAAATTCTCGAGCGTCTTATTGGTGAATCAGTTAATATCCTGACGGTTCCAGTACATACTTGTAAGAAAACTCTCTAATTGTGGTATAAGTCTTAAAATACGCATTTAGAGTTTCCAGAAATGATTTCAAACTTGTAATAAGCACTTGAAATAAAAGTAAGTAGGTTCTTACTACATATCCTGCCGTTTTCAATCACTGACATTACCCGTGGAAAGCAGGGAAATGACCAGAAAACTGATAATATTTACAACTCCGGCCACTTTAGCGTGCGTTTTCACTTGAATTTGCTTTCAAATGTTAGGAATTCAAGTTTATACAGCTCAAAATTAGTGTAGAAAGACTGTAAGTGAGGACTATACTGCTTATGTTTACAATTGAGGCCGAATTTCTCAAGCGTTTTATTGGTGAATCAGTTAATATCTTGACGGTTCCAGTACATACTTGTAAGAAAACTCTCTAATTGTGGTATAAGTATTAAAATACGCATTTAGAGTTTCCAGAAATGATTTCAAACTTGTAATAAGCACTTGAAATAAAATTAAGTAGGTTCTTACTACATACCCTGCCGTGTTCAATCACTGACATTACCCGTGGAAAGCAGGGAAATGACCAGAAAACTGATAATATTTACAACTCCGGCAACTTTACAGAGCGTTTTCACTTGAATTTTCTTTAAAATATTACGAATTCAAGTTTATACAGCTCAAAATTAGTGTAGAAAGACTGTAAGTGAGGACTATACTGCTTATGATTGCAATTGAGGCCGAATTTCTCGAGCGTCTTTTTGGTGAATCTGTTAATATCCTGACGGTTCCAGTACATACTTGTAAGAAAACTCTCTAATTGTGGTAAAAGTCTTAAAATACGCATTTAGAGTTTCCAGAAATGATTTCAAACTTGTAATAAGCACTTGAAATAAAATTAAGTAGGTTCTTACTACATACCCTGCCGTGTTCAATCACTGACATTACCCGTGGAAAGCAGGGAAATGACCAGAAAAATGATAATATTTACAACTCCGGCAACTTTACAGAGCGTTTTCACTTAAAATTGGTTTCAGATGTTAGGAATTCATGTTTATACAGCTCAAAATTAGTGTAGAAAGACTGTAAGTGAGGACTATACTGCTTATGTTTACAATTGAGGCTGAATTTCTCGAGCATCTTTTTGGTGAATCAGTTAATATCCTGACGGTTCCAGTACATACTTGTAAGAATACTGTGTAATTGCGGTATAAGTCTTAAAATACGCATTTAGAGTTTCCAGAAATGATTTCAAACTTGTAATAAGCACTTGAAATAAAAGTAAGTAGGTTCTTACTACATACCCTGCCGTTTTCAATCACTGACATTACCCGTGGAAAGCAGGGAAATGACCAGAAAACTGATAATATTTACAACTCCGGCCACTTTAGCGTGCGTTTTCACTTGAATTTGCTTTCAAATGTTAAGAATTCATGTTTATACAGCTCAAAATTAGTGTAGAAAGACTGTAAGTAAGGACTATACTGCTTATGTTTACAATTGAGGGTGAATTTCTCTAGCGTCTTTTTGCTGAATCAGTTAATATCCTGATGGTTCCAGTACATACTTGTAAGAAACTCTCTAATTGTGGTATAACTCTTAAAATACGCATGTAGAGTTTCCAGAAATGATTTCAAACTTGTAATAAGCACTTGAAATAAAAGTAAGTAGGTTCTTACTACATACCCTGCCGTTTCAATCACTGACATTACCCGTGGAAAGCAGGGAAATGACCAGAAAACTGAAAATATTTACAACTCCGGGCACTTTAGGGAGTGTTTTCACTTGAATTTGCTTTCAAATACTAGGAATTCATGTTTCTACAGCTCAAAATTAGTGTAGAAAGACTGTAAGTGAGGACTGTACTGCTTATGTTTACAATTGAGGCCGAATTTCTCGAGCGTCTTATTGGTGAATCAGTTAATATCCTGACGGTTCCAGTACATACTTGTAAGAAAACTCTCTAATTGTGGTATAAGTCTTAAAATACGCATTTAGAGTTTCCAGAAATGATTTCAAACTTGTAATAAGCACTTGAAATAAAAGTAAGTAGGTTCTTACTACATATCCTGCCGTTTTCAATCACTGACATTACCCGTGGAAAGCAGGGAAATGACCAGAAAACTGATAATATTTACAACTCCGGCCACTTTAGCGAGCGTTTTCACTTGAATTTGCTTTCAAATGTTAAGAATTCATGTTTATCCAGCTCAAAATTAGTGTAGAAAGACTGTAAGTAAGGACTATACTGCTTATGTTTACAATTGAGGCTGAATTTCTCTAGCGTCTTTTTGCTGAATCAGTTAATATCCTGATGGTTCCAGTACATACTTGTAAGAAACTCTCTAATTGTGGTATAACTCTTAAAATACGCATTTAGAGTTTCCAGAAATGATTTCAAACTTGTAATAAGCACTTGAAATAAAAGTAAGTAGGTTCTTACTACACACCCTGCCGTGTTCAATCACTGACATTACCCGTGGAAAGCAGGGAAATGACCAGAAAACTGATAATATTTACAACTCCGGCCACTTTAGCGTGCGTTTTCACTTGAATTTGCTTTCAAATGTTAAGAATTCATGTTTATACAGCTCAAAATTAGTGTAGAAAGACTGTAAGTAAGGACTATACTGCTTATGTTTACAATTGAGGGTGAATTTCTCTAGCGTCTTTTTGCTGAATCAGTTAATATCCTGATGGTTCCAGTACATACTTGTAAGAAACTCTCTAATTGTGGTATAACTCTTAAAATACGCATGTAGAGTTTCCAGAAATGATTTCAAACTTGTAATAAGCACTTGAAATAAAAGTAAGTAGGTTCTTACTACATACCCTGCCGTTTCAATCACTGACATTACCCGTGGAAAGCAGGGAAATGACCAGAAAACTGAAAATATTTACAACTCCGGGCACTTTAGGGAGTGTTTTCACTTGAATTTGCTTTCAAATACTAGGAATTCATGTTTCTACAGCTCAAAATTAGTGTAGAAAGACTGTAAGTGAGGACTGTACTGCTTATGTTTACAATTGAGGCCGAATTTCTCGAGCGTCTTATTGGTGAATCAGTTAATATCCTGACGGTTCCAGTACATACTTGTAAGAAAACTCTCTAATTGTGGTATAAGTCTTAAAATACGCATTTAGAGTTTCCAGAAATGATTTCAAACTTGTAATAAGCACTTGAAATAAAAGTAAGTAGGTTCTTACTACATATCCTGCCGTTTTCAATCACTGACATTACCCGTGGAAAGCAGGGAAATGACCAGAAAACTGATAATATTTACAACTCCGGCCACTTTAGCGAGCGTTTTCACTTGAATTTGCTTTCAAATGTTAAGAATTCATGTTTATCCAGCTCAAAATTAGTGTAGAAAGACTGTAAGTAAGGACTATACTGCTTATGTTTACAATTGAGGCTGAATTTCTCTAGCGTCTTTTTGCTGAATCAGTTAATATCCTGATGGTTCCAGTACATACTTGTAAGAAACTCTCTAATTGTGGTATAACTCTTAAAATACGCATTTAGAGTTTCCAGAAATGATTTCAAACTTGTAATAAGCACTTGAAATAAAAGTAAGTAGGTTCTTACTACACACCCTGCCGTGTTCAATCACTGACATTACCCGTGGAAAGCAGGGAAATGACCAGAAAACTGATAATATTTACAACTCCGGCCACTTTAGCGTGCGTTTTCACTTGAATTTGCTTTCAAATGTTAAGAATTCATGTTTATACAGCTCAAAATTAGTGTAGAAAGACTGTAAGTAAGGACTATACTGCTTATGTTTACAATTGAGCCTGAATTTCTCTAGCGTCTTTTTGCTGAATCAGTTAATATCCTGATGGTTCCAGTACATACTTGTAAGAAACTCTCTAATTGTGGTATAACTCTTAAAATACGCATGTAGAGTTTCCAGAAATGATTTCAAACTTGTAATAAGCACTTGAAATAAAAGTAAGTAGGTTCTTACTACATACCCTGCCGTTTTCAATCACTGACATTACCCGTGGAAAGCAGGGAAATGACCAGAAAACTGATAATATTTACAACTCCGGCAACTTTACAAAGCGTTTTCACTTAAAATTGCTTTCAGATGTTAGGAATTCATGTTTATACAGCTCAAAATTAGTGTAGAAAGACTGTAAGTGAGGACTATACTGCTTATGTTTACAATTGAGGCTGAATTTCTCGAGCATCTTTTTGGTGAATCAGTTAATATCCTGACGGTTCCAGTAATACTTGTAAGAATACTGTCTAATTGCGGTATAAGTCTTAAAATACGCACTTAGAGTTTCCAGAAATGATTTCAAACTTGTAATAAGCACTTGAAATAAAAGTAAGTAGGTTCTTACTACATACCCTGCCGTTTTCAATCACTGACATTACCCGTGGAAAGCAGGGAAATGACCAGAAAACTGAAAATATTTACAACTCCGGGCACTTTAGGGAGTGTTTTCACTTGAATTTGCTTTCAAATACTAGGAATTCATGTTTCTACAGCTCAAAATTAGTGTAGAAAGACTGTAAGTGAGGACTATACTGCTTATGTTTACAATTGAGGCCGAAATTCTCGAGCGTCTTATTGGTGAATCAGTTAATATCCTGACGGTTCCAGTACATACTTGTAAGAAAACTCTCTAATTGTGGTATAAGTCTTAAAATACGCATTTAGAGTTTCCAGAAATGATTTCAAACTTGTAATAAGCACTTGAAATAAAAGTAAGTAGGTTCTTACTACATATCCTGCCGTTTTCAATCACTGACATTACCCGTGGAAAGCAGGGAAATGACCAGAAAACTGATAATATTTACAACTCCGGCCACTTTAGCGTGCGTTTTCACTTGAATTTGCTTTCAAATGTTAGGAATTCAAGTTTATACAGCTCAAAATTAGTGTAGAAAGACTGTAAGTGAGGACTATACTGCTTATGTTTACAATTGAGGCCGAATTTCTCAAGCGTTTTATTGGTGAATCAGTTAATATCTTGACGGTTCCAGTACATACTTGTAAGAAAACTCTCTAATTGTGGTATAAGTATTAAAATACGCATTTAGAGTTTCCAGAAATGATTTCAAACTTGTAATAAGCACTTGAAATAAAAGTAAGTAGGTTCTTACTACATATCCTGCCGTTTTCAATCACTGACATTCCCCGTGGAAAGCAGGGAAATGACCAGAAAACTGATAATATTTACAACTCCGGCAACTTTACAGAGCGTTTTCACTTGAATTTTCTTTAAAATATTACGAATTCAAGTTTGTACAGCTCAAAATTAGTGTAGAAAGACTGTAAGTGAGGACTATACTGCTTATGATTGCAATTGAGGCCGAATTTCTCGAGCGTCTTTTTGGTGAATCTGTTAATATCCTGACGGTTCCAGTACATACTTGTAAGAAAACTCTCTAATTGTGGTATAAGTCTTAAAATACGCATTTAGAGTTTCCAGAAATGATTTCAAACTTGTAATAAGCACTTGAAATAAAATTAAGTAGGTTCTTACTACATACCCTGCCGTGTTCAATCACTGACATTACCCGTGGAAAGCAGGGAAATGACCAGAAAAATGATAATATTTACAACTCCGGCCACTTTAGCGAGCGTTTTCACTTGAATTTGCTTTCAAATGTTAGGAATTCATGTTTATACAGCTCAAAATTAGTGTAGAAAGACTGTAAGTGAGGACTATACTGCTCATGTTTGCAATTGAGGCCGAATTTCTCGAGCGTCTTATTGGTGAATCAGTTAATATCCTGACGGTTCCAGTACACACTTGCAAGAAAACTATCTAATTGTGGTATAACTCTTAAAATACGCATTTAGAGTTTCCAGAAATGATTTCAAACTTGTAATAAGCACTTGAAATAAAAGTAAGTAGGTTCTTACTACATACCCTGCCGTTTTCAATCACTGACATTACCCGTGGAAAGCAGGGAAATGACCAGAAAACTGAAAATATTTACAACTCCGGGCACTTTAGGGAGTGTTTTCACTTGAATTTGCTTTCAAATACTAGGAATTCATGTTTCTACAGCTCAAAATTAGTGTAGAAAGACTGTAAGTGAGGACTATACTGCTTATGTTTACAATTGAGGCCGAAATTCTCGAGCGTCTTATTGGTGAATCAGTTAATATCCTGACGGTTCCAGTACATACTTGTAAGAAAACTCTCTAATTGTGGAATAAGTCTTAAAATACGCATTTAGAGTTTCCAGAAATGATTTCAAACTTGTAATAAGCACTTGAAATAAAAGTAAGTAGGTTCTTACTACATATCCTGCCGTTTTCAATCACTGACATTACCCGTGGAAAGCAGGGAAATGACCAGAAAACTGATAATATTTACAACTCCGGCCACTTTAGCGTGCGTTTTCACTTGAATTTGCTTTCAAATGTTAGGAATTCAAGTTTATACAGCTCAAAATTAGTGTAGAAAGACTGTAAGTGAGGACTATACTGCTTATGTTTACAATTGAGGCCGAATTTCTCAAGCGTTTTATTGGTGAATCAGTTAATATCTTGACGGTTCCAGTACATACTTGTAAGAAAACTCTCTAATTGTGGTATAAGTATTAAAATACGCATTTAGAGTTTCCAGAAATGATTTCAAACTTGTAATAAGCACTTGAAATAAAAGTAAGTAGGTTCTTACTACATATCCTGCCGTTTTCAATCACTGACATTCCCCGTGGAAAGCAGGGAAATGACCAGAAAACTGATAATATTTACAACTCCGGCAACTTTACAGAGCGTTTTCACTTGAATTTTCTTTAAAATATTACGAATTCAAGTTTATACAGCTCAAAATTAGTGTAGAAAGACTGTAAGTGAGGACTATACTGCTTATGATTGCAATTGAGGCCGAATTTCTCGAGCGTCTTTTTGGTGAATCTGTTAATATCCTGACGGTTCCAGTACATACTTGTAAGAAAACTCTCTAATTGTGGTAAAAGTCTTAAAATACGCATTTAGAGTTTCCAGAAATGATTTCAAACTTGTAATAAGCACTTGAAATAAAATTAAGTAGGTTCTTACTACATACCCTGCCGTGTTCAATCACTGACATTACCCGTGGAAAGCAGGGAAATGACCAGAAAAATGATAATATTTACAACTCCGGCAACTTTACAGAGCGTTTTCACTTAAAATTGGTTTCAGATGTTAGGAATTCATGTTTATACAGCTCAAAATTAGTGTAGAAAGACTGTAAGTGAGGACTATACTGCTTATGTTTACAATTGAGGCTGAATTTCTCGAGCATCTTTTTGGTGAATCAGTTAATATCCTGACGGTTCCAGTACATACTTGTAAGAATACTGTGTAATTGCGGTATAAGTCTTAAAATACGCATTTAGAGTTTCCAGAAATGATTTCAAACTTGTAATAAGCACTTGAAATAAAAGTAAGTAGGTTCTTACTACATACCCTGCCGTTTTCAATCACTGACATTACCCGTGGAAAGCAGGGAAATGACCAGAAAACTGATAATATTTACAACTCCGGCCACTTTAGCGTGCGTTTTCACTTGAATTTGCTTTCAAATGTTAAGAATTCATGTTTATACAGCTCAAAATTAGTGTAGAAAGACTGTAAGTAAGGACTATACTGCTTATGTTTACAATTGAGGGTGAATTTCTCTAGCGTCTTTTTGCTGAATCAGTTAATATCCTGATGGTTCCAGTACATACTTGTAAGAAACTCTCTAATTGTGGTATAACTCTTAAAATACGCATGTAGAGTTTCCAGAAATGATTTCAAACTTGTAATAAGCACTTGAAATAAAAGTAAGTAGGTTCTTACTACATACCCTGCCGTTTCAATCACTGACATTACCCGTGGAAAGCAGGGAAATGACCAGAAAACTGAAAATATTTACAACTCCGGGCACTTTAGGGAGTGTTTTCACTTGAATTTGCTTTCAAATACTAGGAATTCATGTTTCTACAGCTCAAAATTAGTGTAGAAAGACTGTAAGTGAGGACTGTACTGCTTATGTTTACAATTGAGGCCGAATTTCTCGAGCGTCTTATTGGTGAATCAGTTAATATCCTGACGGTTCCAGTACATACTTGTAAGAAAACTCTCTAATTGTGGTATAAGTCTTAAAATACGCATTTAGAGTTTCCAGAAATGATTTCAAACTTGTAATAAGCACTTGAAATAAAAGTAAGTAGGTTCTTACTACATATCCTGCCGTTTTCAATCACTGACATTACCCGTGGAAAGCAGGGAAATGACCAGAAAACTGATAATATTTACAACTCCGGCCACTTTAGCGAGCGTTTTCACTTGAATTTGCTTTCAAATGTTAAGAATTCATGTTTATCCAGCTCAAAATTAGTGTAGAAAGACTGTAAGTAAGGACTATACTGCTTATGTTTACAATTGAGCCTGAATTTCTCTAGCGTCTTTTTGCTGAATCAGTTAATATCCTGATGGTTCCAGTACATACTTGTAAGAAACTCTCTAATTGTGGTATAACTCTTAAAATACGCATTTAGAGTTTCCAGAAATGATTTCAAACTTGTAATAAGCACTTGAAATAAAAGTAAGTAGGTTCTTACTACACACCCTGCCGTGTTCAATCACTGACATTACCCGTGGAAAGCAGGGAAATGACCAGAAAACTGATAATATTTACAACTCCGGCCACTTTAGCGTGCGTTTTCACTTGAATTTGCTTTCAAATGTTAAGAATTCATGTTTATACAGCTCAAAATTAGTGTAGAAAGACTGTAAGTAAGGACTATACTGCTTATGTTTACAATTGAGCCTGAATTTCTCTAGCGTCTTTTTGCTGAATCAGTTAATATCCTGATGGTTCCAGTACATACTTGTAAGAAACTCTCTAATTGTGGTATAACTCTTAAAATACGCATGTAGAGTTTCCAGAAATGATTTCAAACTTGTAATAAGCACTTGAAATAAAAGTAAGTAGGTTCTTACTACATACCCTGCGTTTTCAATCACTGACATTACCCGTGGAAAGCAGGGAAATGACCAGAAAACTGATAATATTTACAACTCCGGCAACTTTACAAAGCGTTTTCACTTAAAATTGCTTTCAGATGTTAGGAATTCATGTTTATACAGCTCAAAATTAGTGTAGAAAGACTGTAAGTGAGGACTATACTGCTCATGTTTGCAATTGAGGCCGAATTTCTCGAGCGTCTTATTGGTGAATCAGTTAATATCCTGACGGTTCCAGTACACACTTGCAAGAAAACTATCTAATTGTGGTATAACTCTTAAAATACGCATTTAGAGTTTCCAGAAATGATTTCAAACTTGTAATAAGCACTTGAAATAAAAGTAAGTAGGTTCTTACTACATACCCTGCCGTTTTCAATCACTGACATTACCCGTGGAAAGCAGGGAAATGACCAGAAAACTGAAAATATTTACAACTCCGGGCACTTTAGGGAGTGTTTTCACTTGAATTTGCTTTCAAATACTAGGAATTCATGTTTCTACAGCTCAAAATTAGTGTAGAAAGACTGTAAGTGAGGACTATACTGCTTATGTTTACAATTGAGGCAGAAATTCTCGAGCGTCTTATTGGTGAATCAGTTAATATCCTGACGGTTCCAGTACATACTTGTAAGAAAACTCTCTAATTGTGGTATAAGTCTTAAAATACGCATTTAGAGTTTCCAGAAATGATTTCAAACTTGTAATAAGCACTTGAAATAAAAGTAAGTAGGTTCTTACTACATATCCTGCCGTTTTCAATCACTGACATTACCCGTGGAAAGCAGGGAAATGACCAGAAAACTGATAATATTTACAACTCCGGCCACTTTAGCGTGCGTTTTCACTTGAATTTGCTTTCAAATGTTAGGAATTCAAGTTTATACAGCTCAAAATTAGTGTAGAAAGACTGTAAGTGAGGACTATACTGCTTATGTTTACAATTGAGGCCGAATTTCTCAAGCGTTTTATTGGTGAATCAGTTAATATCTTGACGGTTCCAGTACATACTTGTAAGAAAACTCTCTAATTGTGGTATAAGTATTAAAATACGCATTTAGAGTTTCCAGAAATGATTTCAAACTTGTAATAAGCACTTGAAATAAAAGTAAGTAGGTTCTTACTACATATCCTGCCGTTTTCAATCACTGACATTCCCCGTGGAAAGCAGGGAAATGACCAGAAAACTGATAATATTTACAACTCCGGCAACTTTACAGAGCGTTTTCACTTGAATTTTCTTTAAAATATTACGAATTCAAGTTTATACAGCTCAAAATTAGTGTAGAAAGACTGTAAGTGAGGACTATACTGCTTATGATTGCAATTGAGGCCGAATTTCTCGAGCGTCTTTTTGGTGAATCTGTTAATATCCTGACGGTTCCAGTACATACTTGTAAGAAAACTCTCTAATTGTGGTAAAAGTCTTAAAATACGCATTTAGAGTTTCCAGAAATGATTTCAAACTTGTAATAAGCACTTGAAATAAAATTAAGTAGGTTCTTACTACATACCCTGCCGTGTTCAATCACTGACATTACCCGTGGAAAGCAGGGAAATGACCAGAAAAATGATAATATTTACAACTCCGGCAACTTTACAGAGCGTTTTCACTTAAAATTGGTTTCAGATGTTAGGAATTCATGTTTATACAGCTCAAAATTAGTGTAGAAAGACTGTAAGTGAGGACTATACTGCTTATGTTTACAATTGAGGCTGAATTTCTCGAGCATCTTTTTGGTGAATCAGTTAATATCCTGACGGTTCCAGTACATACTTGTAAGAATACTGTGTAATTGCGGTATAAGTCTTAAAATACGCATTTAGAGTTTCCAGAAATGATTTCAAACTTGTAATAAGCACTTGAAATAAAAGTAAGTAGGTTCTTACTACATACCCTGCCGTTTTCAATCACTGACATTACCCGTGGAAAGCAGGGAAATGACCAGAAAACTGATAATATTTACAACTCCGGCCACTTTAGCGTGCGTTTTCACTTGAATTTGCTTTCAAATGTTAAGAATTCATGTTTATACAGCTCAAAATTAGTGTAGAAAGACTGTAAGTAAGGACTATACTGCTTATGTTTACAATTGAGGGTGAATTTCTCTAGCGTCTTTTTGCTGAATCAGTTAATATCCTGATGGTTCCAGTACATACTTGTAAGAAACTCTCTAATTGTGGTATAACTCTTAAAATACGCATGTAGAGTTTCCAGAAATGATTTCAAACTTGTAATAAGCACTTGAAATAAAAGTAAGTAGGTTCTTACTACATACCCTGCCGTTTCAATCACTGACATTACCCGTGGAAAGCAGGGAAATGACCAGAAAACTGAAAATATTTACAACTCCGGGCACTTTAGGGAGTGTTTTCACTTGAATTTGCTTTCAAATACTAGGAATTCATGTTTCTACAGCTCAAAATTAGTGTAGAAAGACTGTAAGTGAGGACTGTACTGCTTATGTTTACAATTGAGGCCGAATTTCTCGAGCGTCTTATTGGTGAATCAGTTAATATCCTGACGGTTCCAGTACATACTTGTAAGAAAACTCTCTAATTGTGGTATAAGTCTTAAAATACGCATTTAGAGTTTCCAGAAATGATTTCAAACTTGTAATAAGCACTTGAAATAAAAGTAAGTAGGTTCTTACTACATATCCTGCCGTTTTCAATCACTGACATTACCCGTGGAAAGCAGGGAAATGACCAGAAAACTGATAATATTTACAACTCCGGCCACTTTAGCGAGCGTTTTCACTTGAATTTGCTTTCAAATGTTAAGAATTCATGTTTATCCAGCTCAAAATTAGTGTAGAAAGACTGTAAGTAAGGACTATACTGCTTATGTTTACAATTGAGGCTGAATTTCTCTAGCGTCTTTTTGCTGAATCAGTTAATATCCTGATGGTTCCAGTACATACTTGTAAGAAACTCTCTAATTGTGGTATAACTCTTAAAATACGCATTTAGAGTTTCCAGAAATGATTTCAAACTTGTAATAAGCACTTGAAATAAAAGTAAGTAGGTTCTTACTACACACCCTGCCGTGTTCAATCACTGACATTACCCGTGGAAAGCAGGGAAATGACCAGAAAACTGATAATATTTACAACTCCGGCCACTTTAGCGTGCGTTTTCACTTGAATTTGCTTTCAAATGTTAAGAATTCATGTTTATACAGCTCAAAATTAGTGTAGAAAGACTGTAAGTAAGGACTATACTGCTTATGTTTACAATTGAGCCTGAATTTCTCTAGCGTCTTTTTGCTGAATCAGTTAATATCCTGATGGTTCCAGTACATACTTGTAAGAAACTCTCTAATTGTGGTATAACTCTTAAAATACGCATGTAGAGTTTCCAGAAATGATTTCAAACTTGTAATAAGCACTTGAAATAAAAGTAAGTAGGTTCTTACTACATACCCTGCGTTTTCAATCACTGACATTACCCGTGGAAAGCAGGGAAATGACCAGAAAACTGATAATATTTACAACTCCGGCAACTTTACAAAGCGTTTTCACTTAAAATTGCTTTCAGATGTTAGGAATTCATGTTTATACAGCTCAAAATTAGTGTAGAAAGACTGTAAGTGAGGACTATACTGCTTATGTTTACAATTGAGGCTGAATTTCTCGAGCATCTTTTTGGTGAATCAGTTAATATCCTGACGGTTCCAGTAATACTTGTAAGAATACTGTCTAATTGCGGTATAAGTCTTAAAATACGCACTTAGAGTTTCCAGAAATGATTTCAAACTTGTAATAAGCACTTGAAATAAAAGTAAGTAGGTTCTTACTACATACCCTGCCGTTTTCAATCACTGACATTACCCGTGGAAAGCAGGGAAATGACCAGAAAACTGAAAATATTTACAACTCCGGGCACTTTAGGGAGTGTTTTCACTTGAATTTGCTTTCAAATACTAGGAATTCATGTTTCTACAGCTCAAAATTAGTGTAGAAAGACTGTAAGTGAGGACTATACTGCTTATGTTTACAATTGAGGCCGAAATTCTCGAGCGTCTTATTGGTGAATCAGTTAATATCCTGACGGTTCCAGTACATACTTGTAAGAAAACTCTCTAATTGTGGTATAAGTCTTAAAATACGCATTTAGAGTTTCCAGAAATGATTTCAAACTTGTAATAAGCACTTGAAATAAAAGTAAGTAGGTTCTTACTACATATCCTGCCGTTTTCAATCACTGACATTACCCGTGGAAAGCAGGGAAATGACCAGAAAACTGATAATATTTACAACTCCGGCCACTTTAGCGTGCGTTTTCACTTGAATTTGCTTTCAAATGTTAGGAATTCAAGTTTATACAGCTCAAAATTAGTGTAGAAAGACTGTAAGTGAGGACTATACTGCTTATGTTTACAATTGAGGCCGAATTTCTCAAGCGTTTTATTGGTGAATCAGTTAATATCTTGACGGTTCCAGTACATACTTGTAAGAAAACTCTCTAATTGTGGTATAAGTATTAAAATACGCATTTAGAGTTTCCAGAAATGATTTCAAACTTGTAATAAGCACTTGAAATAAAAGTAAGTAGGTTCTTACTACATATCCTGCCGTTTTCAATCACTGACATTCCCCGTGGAAAGCAGGGAAATGACCAGAAAACTGATAATATTTACAACTCCGGCAACTTTACAGAGCGTTTTCACTTGAATTTTCTTTAAAATATTACGAATTCAAGTTTGTACAGCTCAAAATTAGTGTAGAAAGACTGTAAGTGAGGACTATACTGCTTATGATTGCAATTGAGGCCGAATTTCTCGAGCGTCTTTTTGGTGAATCTGTTAATATCCTGACGGTTCCAGTACATACTTGTAAGAAAACTCTCTAATTGTGGTATAAGTCTTAAAATACGCATTTAGAGTTTCCAGAAATGATTTCAAACTTGTAATAAGCACTTGAAATAAAATTAAGTAGGTTCTTACTACATACCCTGCCGTGTTCAATCACTGACATTACCCGTGGAAAGCAGGGAAATGACCAGAAAAATGATAATATTTACAACTCCGGCAACTTTACAGAGCGTTTTCACTTAAAATTGGTTTCAGATGTTAGGAATTCATGTTTATACAGCTCAAAATTAGTGTAGAAAGACTGTAAGTGAGGACTATACTGCTTATGTTTACAATTGAGGCTGAATTTCTCGAGCATCTTTTTGGTGAATCAGTTAATATCCTGACGGTTCCAGTAATACTTGTAAGAATACTGTCTAATTGCGGTATAAGTCTTAAAATACGCATTTAGAGTTTCCAGAAATGATTTCAAACTTGTAATAAGCACTTGAAATAAAAGTAAGTAGGTTCTTACTACATACCCTGCCGTTTTCAATCACTGACATTACCCGTGGAAAGCAGGGAAATGACCAGAAAACTGATAATATTTACAACTCCGGCCACTTTAGCGTGCGTTTTCACTTGAATTTGCTTTCAAATGTTAAGAATTCATGTTTATACAGCTCAAAATTAGTGTAGAAAGACTGTAAGTAAGGACTATACTGCTTATGTTTACAATTGAGGGTGAATTTCTCTAGCGTCTTTTTGCTGAATCAGTTAATATCCTGATGGTTCCAGTACATACTTGTAAGAAACTCTCTAATTGTGGTATAACTCTTAAAATACGCATGTAGAGTTTCCAGAAATGATTTCAAACTTGTAATAAGCACTTGAAATAAAAGTAAGTAGGTTCTTACTACATACCCTGCCGTTTCAATCACTGACATTACCCGTGGAAAGCAGGGAAATGACCAGAAAACTGAAAATATTTACAACTCCGGGCACTTTAGGGAGTGTTTTCACTTGAATTTGCTTTCAAATACTAGGAATTCATGTTTCTACAGCTCAAAATTAGTGTAGAAAGACTGTAAGTGAGGACTATACTGCTTATGTTTACAATTGAGGCCGAATTTCTCGAGCGTCTTATTGGTGAATCAGTTAATATCCTGCCGGTTCCAGTACATACTTGTAAGAAAACTCTCTAATTGTGGTATAAGTCTTAAAATACGCATTTAGAGTTTCCAGAAATGATTTCAAACTTGTAATAAGCACTTGAAATAAAAGTAAGTAGGTTCTTACTACATATCCTGCCGTATTCAATCACTGACATTCCCCGTGGAAAGCAGGGAAATGACCAGAAAACTGATAATATTTACAACTCCGGCAACTTTACAGAGCGTTTTCACTTGAATTTTCTTTAAAATATTACGAATTCAAGTTTGTACAGCTCAAAATTAGTGTAGAAAGACTGTAAGTGAGGACTATACTGCTTATGATTGCAATTGAGGCCGAATTTCTCGAGCGTCTTTTTGGTGAATCTGTTAATATCCTGACGGTTCCAGTACATACTTGTAAGAAAACTCTCTAATTGTGGTATAAGTCTTAAAATACGCATTTAGAGTTTCCAGAAATGATTTCAAACTTGTAATAAGCACTTGAAATAAAATTAAGTAGGTTCTTACTACATACCCTGCCGTGTTCAATCACTGACATTACCCGTGGAAAGCAGGGAAATGACCAGAAAAATGATAATATTTACAACTCCGGCAACTTTACAGAGCGTTTTCACTTAAAATTGGTTTCAGATGTTAGGAATTCATGTTTATACAGCTCAAAATTAGTGTAGAAAGACTGTAAGTGAGGACTATACTGCTTATGTTTACAATTGAGGCTGAATTTCTCGAGCATCTTTTTGGTGAATCAGTTAATATCCTGACGGTTCCAGTAATACTTGTAAGAATACTGTCTAATTGCGGTATAAGTCTTAAAATACGCATTTAGAGTTTCCAGAAATGATTTCAAACTTGTAATAAGCACTTGAAATAAAAGTAAGTAGGTTCTTACTACATACCCTGCCGTTTTCAATCACTGACATTACCCGTGGAAAGCAGGGAAATGACCAGAAAACTGATAATATTTACAACTCCGGCCACTTTAGCGTGCGTTTTCACTTGAATTTGCTTTCAAATGTTAAGAATTCATGTTTATACAGCTCAAAATTAGTGTAGAAAGACTGTAAGTAAGGACTATACTGCTTATGTTTACAATTGAGGGTGAATTTCTCTAGCGTCTTTTTGCTGAATCAGTTAATATCCTGATGGTTCCAGTACATACTTGTAATAAACTCTCTAATTGTGGTATAACTCTTAAAATACGCATGTAGAGTTTCCAGAAATGATTTCAAACTTGTAATAAGCACTTGAAATAAAAGTAAGTAGGTTCTTACTACATACCCTGCCGTTTCAATCACTGACATTACCCGTGGAAAGCAGGGAAATGACCAGAAAACTGAAAATATTTACAACTCCGGGCACTTTAGGGAGTGTTTTCACTTGAATTTGCTTTCAAATACTAGGAATTCATGTTTCTACAGCTCAAAATTAGTGTAGAAAGACTGTAAGTGAGGACTATACTGCTTATGTTTACAATTGAGGCCGAATTTCTCGAGCGTCTTATTGGTGAATCAGTTAATATCCTGCCGGTTCCAGTACATACTTGTAAGAAAACTCTCTAATTGTGGTATAAGTCTTAAAATACGCATTTAGAGTTTCCAGAAATGATTTCAAACTTGTAATAAGCACTTGAAATAAAAGTAAGTAGGTTCTTACTACATATCCTGCCGTTTTCAATCACTGACATTACCCGTGGAAAGCAGGGAAATGACCAGAAAACTGATAATATTTACAACTCCGGCCACTTTAGCGTGCGTTTTCACTTGAATTTGCTTTCAAATGTTAAGAAATCATGTTTATACAGCTCAAAATTAGTGTAGAAAGACTGTAAGTAAGGACTATACTGCTTATGTTTACAATTGAGCCTGAATTTCTCTAGCGTCTTTTTGCTGAATCAGTTAATATCCTGATGGTTCCAGTACATACTTGTAAGAAACTCTCTAATTGTGGTATAACTCTTAAAATACGCATGTAGAGTTTCCAGAAATGATTTCAAACTTGTAATAAGCACTTGAAATAAAAGTAAGTAGGTTCTTACTACATACCCTGCCGTTTTCAATCACTGACATTACCCGTGGAAAGCAGGGAAATGACCAGAAAACTGATAATATTTACAACTCCGGCAACTTTACAAAACGTTTTCACTTAAAATTGCTTTCAGATGTTAGGAATTCATGTTTATACAGCTCAAAATTAGTGTAGAAAGACTGTAAGTGAGGACTATACTGCTTATGTTTACAATTGAGGCTGAATTTCTCGAGCATCTTTTTGGTGAATCAGTTAATATCCTGACGGTTCTAGTAATACTTGTAAGAATACTGTCTAATTGCGGTATAAGTCTTAAAATACGCACTTAGAGTTTCCAGAAATGATTTCAAACTTGTAATAAGCACTTGAAATAAAAGTAAGTAGGTTCTTACTACATACCCTGCCGTTTTCAATCACTGACATTACCCGTGGAAAGCAGGGAAATGACCAGAAAACTGAAAATATTTACAACTTCGGGCACTTTAGGGAGTGTTTTCACTTGAATTTGCTTTCAAATACTAGGAATTCATGTTTCTACAGCTCAAAATTAGTGTAGAAAGACTGTAAGTGAGGACTATACTGCTTATGTTTACAATTGAGGCCGAATTTCTCGAGCGTCTTATTGGTGAATCAGTTAATATCCTGACGGTTCCAGTACATACTTGTAAGAAAACTCTCTAATTGTGGTATAAGTCTTAAAATACGCATTTAGAGTTTCCAGAAATGATTTCAAACTTGTAATAAGCACTTGAAATAAAAGTAAGTAGGTTCTTACTACATATCCTGCCGTTTTCAATCACTGACATTACCCGTGGAAAGCAGGGAAATGACCAGAAAACTGATAATATTTACAACTCCGGCCACTTTAGCGAGCGTTTTCACTTGAATTTGCTTTCAAATGTTAGGAATTCATGTTTATACAGCTCAAAATTAGTGTAGAAAGACTGTAAGTGAGGACTATACTGCTTATGTTTACAATTGAGGCCGAATTTCTCGAGCGTCTTTTTGGTGAATCTGTTAATATCCTGACGATTCCAGTACATACTTGTAAGAAAACTCTCTAATTGTGGTATAAGTCTTAAAATACGCATTTAGAGTTTCCAGAAATGATTTCAAACTTGTAATAAGCACTTGAAATAAAAGTAAGTAGGTTTTTACTACATACCCTGCCGTGTTCAATCACTGACATTACCCATGGAAAGCAGGTAAATGACCAGAAAAATGATAATATTTACAACTCCGGCAACTTTACAGAGCGTTTTCACTTGAATTTGCTTTCAGATGTTAGGAATTCATGTTTATACAGCTCAAAATTAGTGTAGAAAGACTGTAAGTAAGGACTATACTGCTTATGTTTACAATTGAGGCTGAATTTCTCTAGCGTCTTTTTGCTGAATCAGTTAATATCCTGATGGTTCCAGTACATACTTGTAAGAAACTCTCTAATTGTGGTATAACTCTTAAAATACGCATGTAGAGTTTCCAGAAATGATTTCAAACTTGTAATAAGCACTTGAAATAAAAGTAAGTAGGTTCTTACTACATACCCTGCCGTTTTCAATCACTGACATTACCCGTGGAAAGCAGGGAAATGACCAGAAAACTGATAATATTTACAACTCCGGCAACTTTACAGAGCGTTTTCACTTGAATTTGCTTTCAGATGTTAGGAATTCATGTTTATACAGCTCAAAATTAGTGTAGAAAGACTGTAAGTGAGGACTATACTGCTTATGTTTACAATTGAGGCTGAATTTCTCGAGCATCTTTTTGGTGAATCAGTTAATATCCTGACGGTTCCAGTAATACTTGTAAGAATACTGTCTAATTGCGGTATAAGTCTTAAAATACGCACTTAGAGTTTCCAGAAATGATTTCAAACTTGTAATAAGCACTTGAAATAAAAGTAAGTAGGTTCTTACTACATACCCTGCCGTTTTCAATCACTGACATTACCCGTGGAAAGCAGGGAAATGACCAGAAAACTGAAAATATTTACAACTCCGGGCACTTTAGGGAGTGTTTTCACTTGAATTTGCTTTCAAATACTAGGAATTCATGTTTCTACAGCTCAAAATTAGTGTAGAAAGACTGTAAGTGAGGACTATACTGCTTATGTTTACAATTGAGGCCGAATTTCTCGAGCGTCTTATTGGTGAATCAGTTAATATCCTGACGGTTCCAGTACATACTTGTAAGAAAACTCTCTAATTGTGGTATAAGTCTTAAAATACGCATTTAGAGTTTCCAGAAATGATTTCAAACTTGTAATAAGCACTTGAAATAAAAGTAAGTAGGTTCTTACTACATATCCTGCCGTTTTCAATCACTGACATTACCCGTGGAAAGCAGGGAAATGACCAGAAAACTGATAATATTTACAACTCCGGCCACTTTAGCGAGCGTTTTCACTTGAATTTGCTTTCAAATGTTAGGAATTCATGTTTATACAGCTCAAAATTAGTGTAGAAAGACTGTAAGTGAGGACTATACTGCTCATGTTTGCAATTGAGGCCGAATTTCTCGAGCGTCTTATTGGTGAATCAGTTAATATCCTGACGGTTCCAGTACATACTTGTAAGAAAACTCTCTAATTGTGGTATAAGTCTTAAAATACGCATTTAGAGTTTCCAGAAATGATTTCAAACTTGTAATAAGCACTTGAAATAAAAGTAAGTAGGTTCTTACTACATATCCTGCCGTTTTCAATCACTGACATTACCCGTGGAAAGCAGGGAAATGACCAGAAAACTGATAATATTTACAACTCCGGCCACTTTAGCGAGCGTTTTCACTTGAATTTGCTTTCAAATGTTAGGAATTCAAGTTTACACAGCTCAAAATTAGTGTAGAAAGACTGTAAGTGAGGACTATACTGCTTATGTTTACAATTGAGTCTGAATTTTTCGAGCATCTTTTTGGTGAATCAGTTAATATCCTGACGGTTCCAGTAATACTTGTAAGAATACTGTCTAATTGCGGTATAAGTCTTAAAATACGCATTTAGAGTTTCCAGAAATGATTTCAAACTAGTAATAAGCACTTGAAATAAAAGTAAGTAGGTTCTTACTACATACCCTGCCGTTTTCAATCACTGACATTACCCGTGGAAAGCAGGGAAATGACCAGAAAAATGATAATATTTACAACTCCGGCAACTTTACAGAGCGTTTTCACTTAAAATTGCTTTCAGATGTTAGGAATTCATGTTTATACAGCTCAAAATTAGTGTAGAAAGACTGTAAGTGAGGACTATACTGCTTATGTTTACAATTGAGGCCGAATTTCTCGAGCGTCTTATTGGTGAATCAGTTAATATCCTGACGGTTCCAGTACATACTTGTAAGAAAACTCTCTAATTGTGGTATAAGTCTTAAAATACGCATTTAGAGTTTCCAGAAATGATTTCAAACTTGTAATAAGCACTTGAAATAAAAGTAAGTAGGTTCTTACTACATACCCTGCCGTTTTCAATCACTGACATTACCCGTGGAAAGCAGGGAAATGACCAGAAAACTGATCATATTTACAACTCCGGCAACTTTACAAAACGTTTTCACTTAAAATTGCTTTCAGATGTTAGGAATTCATGTTTATACAGCTCAAAATTAGTGTAGAAAGACTGTAAGTGAGGACTATACTGCTTATGTTTACAATTGAGGCTGAATTTCTCGAGCATCTTTTTGGTGAATCAGTTAATATCCTGACGGTTCTAGTAATACTTGTAAGAATACTGTCTAATTGCGGTATAAGTCTTAAAATACGCATGTAGAGTTTCCAGAAATGATTTCAAACTTGTAATAAGCACTTGAAATAAAAGTAAGTAGGTTCTTACTACATACCCTGCCGTTTTCAATCACTGACATTACCCGTGGAAAGCAGGGAAATGACCAGAAAACTGAAAATATTTACAACTTCGGGCACTTTAGGGAGTGTTTTCACTTGAATTTGCTTTCAAATACTAGGAATTCATGTTTCTACAGCTCAAAATTAGTGTAGAAAGACTGTAAGTGAGGACTATACTGCTTATGTTTACAATTGAGGCCGAATTTCTCGAGCGTCTTATTGGTGAATCAGTTAATATCCTGACGGTTCCAGTACATACTTGTAAGAAAACTCTCTAATTGTGGTATAAGTCTTAAAATACGCATTTAGAGTTTCCAGAAATGATTTCAAACTTGTAATAAGCACTTGAAATAAAAGTAAGTAGGTTCTTACTACATATCCTGCCGTTTTCAATCACTGACATTACCCGTGGAAAGCAGGGAAATTACCAGTAAACTGATAATATTTACAACTCCGGCCACTTTAGCGAGGGTTTTCACTTGAATTTGCTTTCAAATGTTAGGAATTCATGTTTATACAGCTCAAAATTAGTGTAGAAAGACTGTAAGTGAGGACTACACTGCTTATGTTTACAATTGAGGCCGAATTTCTCGAGCGTCTTTTTGGTGAATCTGTTAATATCCTGACGGTTCCAGTACATACTTGTAAGAAAACTCTCTAATTGTGGTATAAGTCTTAAAATACGCATTTAGAGTTTCCAGAAATGATTTCAAACTTGTAATAAGCACTTGAAATAAAAGTAAGTAGGTTTTTACTACATACCCTGCCGTGTTCAATCACTGACATTACCCGTGGAAAGCAGGGAAATGACCAGAAAAATGATAATATTTACAACTCCGGCAACTTTACAGAGCGTTTTCACTTGAATTTGCTTTCAGATGTTAGGAATTCATGTTTATACAGCTCAAAATTAGTGTAGAAAGACTGTAAGTAAGGACTATACTGCTTATGTTTACAATTGAGGCTGAATTTCTCTAGCGTCTTTTTGCTGAATCAGTTAATATCCTGATGGTTCCAGTACATACTTGTAAGAAACTCTCTAATTGTGGTATAACTCTTAAAATACGCATGTAGAGTTTCCAGAAATGATTTCAAACTTGTAATAAGCACTTGAAATAAAAGTAAGTAGGTTCTTACTACATATCCTGCCGTTTTCAATCACTGACATTACCCGTGGAAAGCAGGAAAATGACCAGAAAACTGATAATATTTACAACTCCGGCAACTTTACAGAGCGTTTTCACTTGAATTTGCTTTCAGATGTTAGGAATTCATGTTTATACAGCTCAAAATTAGTGTAGAAAGACTGTAAGTGAGGACTATACTGCTTATGTTTACAATTGAGGCTGAATTTCTCGAGCATCTTTTTGGTGAATCAGTTAATATCCTGACGGTTCCAGTAATACTTGTAAGAATACTGTCTAATTGCGGTATAAGTCTTAAAATACGCACTTAGAGTTTCCAGAAATGATTTCAAACTTGTAATAAGCCCTTGAAATAAAAGTAAGTAGGTTCTTACTACATACCCTGCCGTTTTCAATCACTGACATTACCCGTGGAAAGCAGGGAAATGACCAGAAAACTGAAAATATTTACAACTCCGGGCACTTTAGGGAGTGTTTTCACTTGAATTTGCTTTCAAATACTAGGAATTCATGTTTCTACAGCTCAAAATTAGTGTAGAAAGACTGTAAGTGAGGACTATACTGCTTATGTTTACAATTGAGTCTGAATTTTTCGAGCATCTTTTTGGTGAATCAGTTAATATCCTGATGGTTCCAGTACATACTTGTAAGAAACTCTCTAATTGTGGTATAACTCTTAAAATACGCATGTAGAGTTTCCAGAAATGATTTCAAACTTGTAATAAGCACTTGAAATAAAAGTAAGTAGGTTCTTACTACATATCCTGCCGTTTTCAATCACTGACATTACCCGTGGAAAGCAGGAAAATGACCAGAAAACTGATAATATTTACAACTCCGGCAACTTTACAGAGCGTTTTCACTTGAATTTGCTTTCAGATGTTAGGAATTCATGTTTATACAGCTCAAAATTAGTGTAGAAAGACTGTAAGTGAGGACTATACTGCTTATGTTTACAATTGAGGCTGAATTTCTCGAGCATCTTTTTGGTGAATCAGTTAATATCCTGACGGTTCCAGTAATACTTGTAAGAATACTGTCTAATTGCGGTATAAGTCTTAAAATACGCACTTAGAGTTTCCAGAAATGATTTCAAACTTGTAATAAGCCCTTGAAATAAAAGTAAGTAGGTTCTTACTACATACCCTGCCGTTTTCAATCACTGACATTACCCGTGGAAAGCAGGGAAATGACCAGAAAACTGAAAATATTTACAACTCCGGGCACTTTAGGGAGTGTTTTCACTTGAATTTGCTTTCAAATACTAGGAATTCATGTTTCTACAGCTCAAAATTAGTGTAGAAAGACTGTAAGTGAGGACTATACTGCTTATGTTTACAATTGAGTCTGAATTTTTCGAGCATCTTTTTGGTGAATCAGTTAATATCCTGACGGTTCCAGTAATACTTGTAAGAATACTGTCTAATTGCGGTATAAGTCTTAAAATACGCATTTAGAGTTTCCAGAAATGATTTCAAACTAGTAATAAGCACTTGAAATAAAAGTAAGTAGGTTCTTACTACATACCCTGCCGTTTTCAATCACTGACATTACCCGTGGAAAGCAGGGAAATGACCAGAAAAATGATAATATTTACAACTCCGGCAACTTTACAGAGCGTTTTCACTTAAAATTGCTTTCAGATGTTAGGAATTCATGTTTATACAGCTCAAAATTAGTGTAGAAAGACTGTAAGTGAGGACTATACTGCTTATGTTTACAATTGAGGCTGAATTTCTCGAGCATCTTTTTGGTGAATCAGTTAATATCCTGACGGTTCCAGTAATACTTGTAAGAAAACTGTCTAATTGCGGTATAAGTCTTAAAATACGCATTTAGAGTTTCCAGAAATGATTTCAAACTTGTAATAAGCACTTGAAATAAAAGTAAGTAGGTTCTTACTACATACCCTGCCGTTTTCAATCACTGACATTACCCGTGGAAAGCAGGGAAATGACCAGAAAACTGAAAATATTTACAACTCCGGGCACTTTAGCGAGCGTTTTCACTTGAATTTGCTTTCAAATGTTAGGAATTCAAGTTTACACAGCTCAAAATTAGTGTAGAAAGACTGTAAGTGAGGACTATACTGCTTATGTTTACAATTGAGTCTGAATTTTTCGAGCATCTTTTTGGTGAATCAGTTAATATCCTGACGGTTCCAGTAATACTTGTAAGAATACTGTCTAATTGCGGTATAAGTCTTAAAATACGCATTTAGAGTTTCCAGAAATGATTTCAAACTAGTAATAAGCACTTGAAATAAAAGTAAGTAGGTTCTTACTACATACCCTGCCGTTTTCAATCACTGACATTACCCGTGGAAAGCAGGGAAATGACCAGAAAAATGATAATATTTACAACTCCGGCAACTTTACAGAGCGTTTTCACTTAAAATTGCTTTCAGATGTTAGGAATTCATGTTTATACAGCTCAAAATTAGTGTAGAAAGACTGTAAGTGAGGACTATACTGCTTATGTTTACAATTGAGGCCGAATTTCTCGAGCGTCTTATTGGTGAATCAGTTAATATCCTGACGGTTCCAGTACATACTTGTAAGAAAACTCTCTAATTGTGGTATAAGTCTTAAAATACGCATTTAGAGTTTCCAGAAATGATTTCAAACTTGTAATAAGCACTTGAAATAAAAGTAAGTAGGTTCTTACTACATACCCTGCCGTTTTCAATCACTGACATTACCCGTGGAAAGCAGGGAAATGACCAGAAAACTGATCATATTTACAACTCCGGCAACTTTACAAAACGTTTTCACTTAAAATTGCTTTCAGATGTTAGGAATTCATGTTTATACAGCTCAAAATTAGTGTAGAAAGACTGTAAGTGAGGACTATACTGCTTATGTTTACAATTGAGGCTGAATTTCTCGAGCATCTTTTTGGTGAATCAGTTAATATCCTGACGGTTCTAGTAATACTTGTAAGAATACTGTCTAATTGCGGTATAAGTCTTAAAATACGCATGTAGAGTTTCCAGAAATGATTTCAAACTTGTAATAAGCACTTGAAATAAAAGTAAGTAGGTTCTTACTACATACCCTGCCGTTTTCAATCACTGACATTACCCGTGGAAAGCAGGGAAATGACCAGAAAACTGAAAATATTTACAACTTCGGGCACTTTAGGGAGTGTTTTCACTTGAATTTGCTTTCAAATACTAGGAATTCATGTTTCTACAGCTCAAAATTAGTGTAGAAAGACTGTAAGTGAGGACTATACTGCTTATGTTTACAATTGAGGCCGAATTTCTCGAGCGTCTTATTGGTGAATCAGTTAATATCCTGACGGTTCCAGTACATACTTGTAAGAAAACTCTCTAATTGTGGTATAAGTCTTAAAATACGCATTTAGAGTTTCCAGAAATGATTTCAAACTTGTAATAAGCACTTGAAATAAAAGTAAGTAGGTTCTTACTACATATCCTGCCGTTTTCAATCACTGACATTACCCGTGGAAAGCAGGGAAATTACCAGTAAACTGATAATATTTACAACTCCGGCCACTTTAGCGAGGGTTTTCACTTGAATTTGCTTTCAAATGTTAGGAATTCATGTTTATACAGCTCAAAATTAGTGTAGAAAGACTGTAAGTGAGGACTACACTGCTTATGTTTACAATTGAGGCCGAATTTCTCGAGCGTCTTTTTGGTGAATCTGTTAATATCCTGACGGTTCCAGTACATACTTGTAAGAAAACTCTCTAATTGTGGTATAAGTCTTAAAATACGCATTTAGAGTTTCCAGAAATGATTTCAAACTTGTAATAAGCACTTGAAATAAAAGTAAGTAGGTTTTTACTACATACCCTGCCGTGTTCAATCACTGACATTACCCGTGGAAAGCAGGGAAATGACCAGAAAAATGATAATATTTACAACTCCGGCAACTTTACAGAGCGTTTTCACTTGAATTTGCTTTCAGATGTTAGGAATTCATGTTTATACAGCTCAAAATTAGTGTAGAAAGACTGTAAGTAAGGACTATACTGCTTATGTTTACAATTGAGGCTGAATTTCTCTAGCGTCTTTTTGCTGAATCAGTTAATATCCTGATGGTTCCAGTACATACTTGTAAGAAACTCTCTAATTGTGGTATAACTCTTAAAATACGCATGTAGAGTTTCCAGAAATGATTTCAAACTTGTAATAAGCACTTGAAATAAAAGTAAGTAGGTTCTTACTACATATCCTGCCGTTTTCAATCACTGACATTACCCGTGGAAAGCAGGAAAATGACCAGAAAACTGATAATATTTACAACTCCGGCAACTTTACAGAGCGTTTTCACTTGAATTTGCTTTCAGATGTTAGGAATTCATGTTTATACAGCTCAAAATTAGTGTAGAAAGACTGTAAGTGAGGACTATACTGCTTATGTTTACAATTGAGGCTGAATTTCTCGAGCATCTTTTTGGTGAATCAGTTAATATCCTGACGGTTCCAGTAATACTTGTAAGAATACTGTCTAATTGCGGTATAAGTCTTAAAATACGCACTTAGAGTTTCCAGAAATGATTTCAAACTTGTAATAAGCCCTTGAAATAAAAGTAAGTAGGTTCTTACTACATACCCTGCCGTTTTCAATCACTGACATTACCCGTGGAAAGCAGGGAAATGACCAGAAAACTGAAAATATTTACAACTCCGGGCACTTTAGGGAGTGTTTTCACTTGAATTTGCTTTCAAATACTAGGAATTCATGTTTCTACAGCTCAAAATTAGTGTAGAAAGACTGTAAGTGAGGACTATACTGCTTATGTTTACAATTGAGTCTGAATTTTTCGAGCATCTTTTTGGTGAATCAGTTAATATCCTGATGGTTCCAGTACATACTTGTAAGAAACTCTCTAATTGTGGTATAACTCTTAAAATACGCATGTAGAGTTTCCAGAAATGATTTCAAACTTGTAATAAGCACTTGAAATAAAAGTAAGTAGGTTCTTACTACATATCCTGCCGTTTTCAATCACTGACATTACCCGTGGAAAGCAGGAAAATGACCAGAAAACTGATAATATTTACAACTCCGGCAACTTTACAGAGCGTTTTCACTTGAATTTGCTTTCAGATGTTAGGAATTCATGTTTATACAGCTCAAAATTAGTGTAGAAAGACTGTAAGTGAGGACTATACTGCTTATGTTTACAATTGAGGCTGAATTTCTCGAGCATCTTTTTGGTGAATCAGTTAATATCCTGACGGTTCCAGTAATACTTGTAAGAATACTGTCTAATTGCGGTATAAGTCTTAAAATACGCACTTAGAGTTTCCAGAAATGATTTCAAACTTGTAATAAGCCCTTGAAATAAAAGTAAGTAGGTTCTTACTACATACCCTGCCGTTTTCAATCACTGACATTACCCGTGGAAAGCAGGGAAATGACCAGAAAACTGAAAATATTTACAACTCCGGGCACTTTAGGGAGTGTTTTCACTTGAATTTGCTTTCAAATACTAGGAATTCATGTTTCTACAGCTCAAAATTAGTGTAGAAAGACTGTAAGTGAGGACTATACTGCTTATGTTTACAATTGAGTCTGAATTTTTCGAGCATCTTTTTGGTGAATCAGTTAATATCCTGACGGTTCCAGTAATACTTGTAAGAATACTGTCTAATTGCGGTATAAGTCTTAAAATACGCATTTAGAGTTTCCAGAAATGATTTCAAACTAGTAATAAGCACTTGAAATAAAAGTAAGTAGGTTCTTACTACATACCCTGCCGTTTTCAATCACTGACATTACCCGTGGAAAGCAGGGAAATGACCAGAAAAATGATAATATTTACAACTCCGGCAACTTTACAGAGCGTTTTCACTTAAAATTGCTTTCAGATGTTAGGAATTCATGTTTATACAGCTCAAAATTAGTGTAGAAAGACTGTAAGTGAGGACTATACTGCTTATGTTTACAATTGAGGCTGAATTTCTCGAGCATCTTTTTGGTGAATCAGTTAATATCCTGACGGTTCCAGTAATACTTGTAAGAAAACTGTCTAATTGCGGTATAAGTCTTAAAATACGCATTTAGAGTTTCCAGAAATGATTTCAAACTTGTAATAAGCACTTGAAATAAAAGTAAGTAGGTTCTTACTACATACCCTGCCGTTTTCAATCACTGACATTACCCGTGGAAAGCAGGGAAATGACCAGAAAACTGAAAATATTTACAACTCCGGGCACTTTAGCGAGCGTTTTCACTTGAATTTGCTTTCAAATGTTAGGAATTCAAGTTTACACAGCTCAAAATTAGTGTAGAAAGACTGTAAGTGAGGACTATACTGCTTATGTTTACAATTGAGTCTGAATTTTTCGAGCATCTTTTTGGTGAATCAGTTAATATCCTGACGGTTCCAGTAATACTTGTAAGAATACTGTCTAATTGCGGTATAAGTCTTAAAATACGCATTTAGAGTTTCCAGAAATGATTTCAAACTAGTAATAAGCACTTGAAATAAAAGTAAGTAGGTTCTTACTACATACCCTGCCGTTTTCAATCACTGACATTACCCGTGGAAAGCAGGGAAATGACCAGAAAAATGATAATATTTACAACTCCGGCAACTTTACAGAGCGTTTTCACTTAAAATTGCTTTCAGATGTTAGGAATTCATGTTTATACAGCTCAAAATTAGTGTAGAAAGACTGTAAGTGAGGACTATACTGCTTATGTTTACAATTGAGGCCGAATTTCTCGAGCGTCTTATTGGTGAATCAGTTAATATCCTGACGGTTCCAGTACATACTTGTAAGAAAACTCTCTAATTGTGGTATAAGTCTTAAAATACGCATTTAGAGTTTCCAGAAATGATTTCAAACTTGTAATAAGCACTTGAAATAAAAGTAAGTAGGTTCTTACTACATACCCTGCCGTTTTCAATCACTGACATTACCCGTGGAAAGCAGGGAAATGACCAGAAAACTGATCATATTTACAACTCCGGCAACTTTACAAAACGTTTTCACTTAAAATTGCTTTCAGATGTTAGGAATTCATGTTTATACAGCTCAAAATTAGTGTAGAAAGACTGTAAGTGAGGACTATACTGCTTATGTTTACAATTGAGGCTGAATTTCTCGAGCATCTTTTTGGTGAATCAGTTAATATCCTGACGGTTCTAGTAATACTTGTAAGAATACTGTCTAATTGCGGTATAAGTCTTAAAATACGCATGTAGAGTTTCCAGAAATGATTTCAAACTTGTAATAAGCACTTGAAATAAAAGTAAGTAGGTTCTTACTACATACCCTGCCGTTTTCAATCACTGACATTACCCGTGGAAAGCAGGGAAATGACCAGAAAACTGAAAATATTTACAACTTCGGGCACTTTAGGGAGTGTTTTCACTTGAATTTGCTTTCAAATACTAGGAATTCATGTTTCTACAGCTCAAAATTAGTGTAGAAAGACTGTAAGTGAGGACTATACTGCTTATGTTTACAATTGAGGCCGAATTTCTCGAGCGTCTTATTGGTGAATCAGTTAATATCCTGACGGTTCCAGTACATACTTGTAAGAAAACTCTCTAATTGTGGTATAAGTCTTAAAATACGCATTTAGAGTTTCCAGAAATGATTTCAAAATTGTAATAAGCACTTGAAATAAAAGTAAGTAGGTTCTTACTACATATCCTGCCGTTTTCAATCACTGACATTACCCGTGGAAAGCAGGGAAATTACCAGTAAACTGATAATATTTACAACTCCGGCCACTTTAGCGAGGGTTTTCACTTGAATTTGCTTTCAAATGTTAGGAATTCATGTTTATACAGCTCAAAATTAGTGTAGAAAGACTGTAAGTGAGGACTACACTGCTTATGTTTACAATTGAGGCCGAATTTCTCGAGCGTCTTTTTGGTGAATCTGTTAATATCCTGACGGTTCCAGTACATACTTGTAAGAAAACTCTCTAATTGTGGTATAAGTCTTAAAATACGCATTTAGAGTTTCCAGAAATGATTTCAAACTTGTAATAAGCACTTGAAATAAAAGTAAGTAGGTTTTTACTACATACCCTGCCGTGTTCAATCACTGACATTACCCGTGGAAAGCAGGGAAATGACCAGAAAAATGATAATATTTACAACTCCGGCAACTTTACAGAGCGTTTTCACTTGAATTTGCTTTCAGATGTTAGGAATTCATGTTTATACAGCTCAAAATTAGTGTAGAAAGACTGTAAGTAAGGACTATACTGCTTATGTTTACAATTGAGGCTGAATTTCTCTAGCGTCTTTTTGCTGAATCAGTTAATATCCTGATGGTTCCAGTACATACTTGTAAGAAACTCTCTAATTGTGGTATAACTCTTAAAATACGCATGTAGAGTTTCCAGAAATGATTTCAAACTTGTAATAAGCACTTGAAATAAAAGTAAGTAGGTTCTTACTACATATCCTGCCGTTTTCAATCACTGACATTACCCGTGGAAAGCAGGAAAATGACCAGAAAACTGATAATATTTACAACTCCGGCAACTTTACAGAGCGTTTTCACTTGAATTTGCTTTCAGATGTTAGGAATTCATGTTTATACAGCTCAAAATTAGTGTAGAAAGACTGTAAGTGAGGACTATACTGCTTATGTTTACAATTGAGGCTGAATTTCTCGAGCATCTTTTTGGTGAATCAGTTAATATCCTGACGGTTCCAGTAATACTTGTAAGAATACTGTCTAATTGCGGTATAAGTCTTAAAATACGCACTTAGAGTTTCCAGAAATGATTTCAAACTTGTAATAAGCCCTTGAAATAAAAGTAAGTAGGTTCTTACTACATACCCTGCCGTTTTCAATCACTGACATTACCCGTGGAAAGCAGGGAAATGACCAGAAAACTGAAAATATTTACAACTCCGGGCACTTTAGGGAGTGTTTTCACTTGAATTTGCTTTCAAATACTAGGAATTCATGTTTCTACAGCTCAAAATTAGTGTAGAAAGACTGTAAGTGAGGACTATACTGCTTATGTTTACAATTGAGTCTGAATTTTTCGAGCATCTTTTTGGTGAATCAGTTAATATCCTGACGGTTCCAGTAATACTTGTAAGAATACTGTCTAATTGCGGTATAAGTCTTAAAATACGCATTTAGAGTTTCCAGAAATGATTTCAAACTAGTAATAAGCACTTGAAATAAAAGTAAGTAGGTTCTTACTACATACCCTGCCGTTTTCAATCACTGACATTACCCGTGGAAAGCAGGGAAATGACCAGAAAAATGATAATATTTACAACTCCGGCAACTTTACAGAGCGTTTTCACTTAAAATTGCTTTCAGATGTTAGGAATTCATGTTTATACAGCTCAAAATTAGTGTAGAAAGACTGTAAGTGAGGACTATACTGCTTATGTTTACAATTGAGGCTGAATTTCTCGAGCATCTTTTTGGTGAATCAGTTAATATCCTGACGGTTCCAGTAATACTTGTAAGAAAACTGTCTAATTGCGGTATAAGTCTTAAAATACGCATTTAGAGTTTCCAGAAATGATTTCAAACTTGTAATAAGCACTTGAAATAAAAGTAAGTAGGTTCTTACTACATACCCTGCCGTTTTCAATCACTGACATTACCCGTGGAAAGCAGGGAAATGACCAGAAAACTGAAAATATTTACAACTCCGGGCACTTTAGGGAGTGTTTTCACTTGAATTTGCTTTCAAATACTAGGAATTCATGTTTCAACAGCTCAAAATTAGTGTAGAAAGACTGTAAGTGAGGACTATACTGCTTATGTTTACAATTGAGGCCGAATTTCTCGAGCGTCTTATTGGTGAATCAGTTAATATCCTGACGGTTCCAGTACATACTTGTAAGAAAACTCTCTAATTGTGGTATAAGTCTTAAAATACGCATTTAGAGTTTCCAGAAATGATTTCAAACTTGTAATAAGCACTTGAAATAAAAGTAAGTAGGTTCTTACTACATACCCTGCCGTTTTCAATCACTGACATTACCCGTGGAAAGCAGGGAAATGACCAGAAAACTGATCATATTTACAACTCCGGCAACTTTACAAAACGTTTTCACTTAAAATTGCTTTCAGATGTTAGGAATTCATGTTTATACAGCTCAAAATTAGTGTAGAAAGACTGTAAGTGAGGACTATACTGCTTATGTTTACAATTGAGGCTGAATTTCTCGAGCATCTTTTTGGTGAATCAGTTAATATCCTGACGGTTCTAGTAATACTTGTAAGAATACTGTCTAATTGCGGTATAAGTCTTAAAATACGCATGTAGAGTTTCCAGAAATGATTTCAAACTTGTAATAAGCACTTGAAATAAAAGTAAGTAGGTTCTTACTACATACCCTGCCGTTTTCAATCACTGACATTACCCGTGGAAAGCAGGGAAATGACCAGAAAACTGAAAATATTTACAACTTCGGGCACTTTAGGGAGTGTTTTCACTTGAATTTGCTTTCAAATACTAGGAATTCATGTTTCTACAGCTCAAAATTAGTGTAGAAAGACTGTAAGTGAGGACTATACTGCTTATGTTTACAATTGAGGGCGAATTTCTCGAGCGTCTTATTGGTGAATCAGTTAATATCCTGACGGTTCCAGTACATACTTGTAAGAAAACTCTCTAATTGTGGTATAAGTCTTAAAATACGCATTTAGAGTTTCCAGAAATGATTTCAAACTTGTAATAAGCACTTGAAATAAAAGTAAGTAGGTTCTTACTACATATCCTGCCGTTTTCAATCACTGACATTACCCGTGGAAAGCAGGGAAATTACCAGTAAACTGATAATATTTACAACTCCGGCCACTTTAGCGAGGGTTTTCACTTGAATTTGCTTTCAAATGTTAGGAATTCATGTTTATACAGCTCAAAATTAGTGTAGAAAGACTGTAAGTGAGGACTACACTGCTTATGTTTACAATTGAGGCCGAATTTCTCGAGCGTCTTTTTGGTGAATCTGTTAATATCCTGACGGTTCCAGTACATACTTGTAAGAAAACTCTCTAATTGTGGTATAAGTCTTAAAATACGCATTTAGAGTTTCCAGAAATGATTTCAAACTTGTAATAAGCACTTGAAATAAAAGTAAGTAGGTTTTTACTACATACCCTGCCGTGTTCAATCACTGACATTACCCGTGGAAAGCAAGGAAATGACCAGAAAAATGATAATATTTACAACTCCGGCAACTTTACAGAGCGTTTTCACTTGAATTTGCTTTCAGATGTTAGGAATTCATGTTTATACAGCTCAAAATTAGTGTAGAAAGACTGTAAGTAAGGACTATACTGCTTATGTTTACAATTGAGGCTGAATTTCTCTAGCGTCTTTTTGCTGAATCAGTTAATATCCTGATGGTTCCAGTACATACTTGTAAGAAACTCTCTAATTGTGGTATAACTCTTAAAATACGCATGTAGAGTTTCCAGAAATGATTTCAAACTTGTAATAAGCACTTGAAATAAAAGTAAGTAGGTTCTTACTACATATCCTGCCGTTTTCAATCACTGACATTACCCGTGGAAAGCAGGAAAATGACCAGAAAACTGATAATATTTACAACTCCGGCAACTTTACAGAGCGTTTTCACTTGAATTTGCTTTCAGATGTTAGGAATTCATGTTTATACAGCTCAAAATTAGTGTAGAAAGACTGTAAGTGAGGACTATACTGCTTATGTTTACAATTGAGGCTGAATTTCTCGAGCATCTTTTTGGTGAATCAGTTAATATCCTGACGGTTCCAGTAATACTTGTAAGAATACTGTCTAATTGCGGTATAAGTCTTAAAATACGCACTTAGAGTTTCCAGAAATGATTTCAAACTTGTAATAAGCCCTTGAAATAAAAGTAAGTAGGTTCTTACTACATACCCTGCCGTTTTCAATCACTGACATTACCCGTGGAAAGCAGGGAAATGACCAGAAAAATGATAATATTTACAACTCCGGCAACTTTACAGAGCGTTTTCACTTAAAATTGCTTTCAGATGTTAGGAATTCATGTTTATACAGCTCAAAATTAGTGTAGAAAGACTGTAAGTGAGGACTATACTGCTTATGTTTACAATTGAGGCTGAATTTCTCGAGCATCTTTTTGGTGAATCAGTTAATATCCTGACGGTTCCAGTAATACTTGTAAGAAAACTGTCTAATTGCGGTATAAGTCTTAAAATACGCATTTAGAGTTTCCAGAAATGATTTCAAACTTGTAATAAGCACTTGAAATAAAAGTAAGTAGGTTCTTACTACAAACCCTGCCGTTTTCAATCACTGACATTAACCGTGGAAAGCAGGGAAATGACCAGAAAACTGAAAATATTTACAACTCCGGGCACTTTAGGGAGTGTTTTCACTTGAATTTGCTTTCAAATACTAGGAATTCATGTTTCTACAGCTCAAAATTAGTGTAGAAAGACTGTAAGTGAGGACTATACTGGTTATGTTTACAATTGAGGCCGAATTTCTCGAGCGTCTTATTGGTGAATCAGTTAATATCCTGACGGTTCCAGTACATACTTGTAAGAAAACTCTCTAATTGTGGTATAAGTCTTAAAATACGCATTTAGAGTTTCCAGAAATGATTTCAAACTTGTAATAAGCACTTGAAATAAAAGTAAGTAGTTTCTTACTACATACCCTGCCGTTTTCAATCACTGACATTACCCGTGGAAAGCAGGGAAATGACCAGAAAACTGATAATATTTACAACTCCGTCAACTTTACAAAACGTTTTCACTTAAAATTGCTTTCAGATGTTAGGAATTCATGTTTATACAGCTCAAAATTAGTGTAGAAAGACTGTAAGTGAGGACTATACTGCTTATGTTTACAATTGAGGCTGAATTTCTCGAGCATCTTTTTGGTGAATCAGTTAATATCCTGACGGTTCCAGTAATACTTGTAAGAATACTGTCTAATTGCGGTATAAGTCTTAAAATACGCATGTAGAGTTTCCAGAAATGATTTCAAACTTGTAATAAGCACTTGAAATAAAAGTAAGTAGGTTCTTACTACATACCCTGCCGTTTTCAATCACTGACATTACCCGTGGAAAGCAGGGAAATGACCAGAAAACTGAAAATATTTACAACTTCGGGCACTTTAGGGAGTGTTTTCACTTGAATTTGCTTTCAAATACTAGGAATTCATGTTTCTACAGCTCAAAATTAGTGTAGAAAGACTGTAAGTGAGGACTATACTGCTTATGTTTACAATTGAGGCCGAATTTCTCGAGCGTCTTTTTGGTGAATCAGTTAATATCCTGACGGTTCCAGTACATACTTGTAAGAAAACTCTCTAATTGTGGTATAAGTCTTAAAATACGCATTTAGAGTTTCCAGAAATGATTTCAAACTTGTAATAAGCACTTGAAATAAAAGAAAGTAGGTTCTTACTACATATCCTGCCGTTTTCAATCACTGACATTACCCGTGGAAAGCAGGGAAATTACCAGTAAACTGATAATATTTACAACTCCGGCCACTTTAGCGAGGGTTTTCACTTGAATTTGCTTTCAAATGTTAGGAATTCATGTTTATACAGCTCAAAATTAGTGTAGAAAGACTGTAAGTGAGGACTACACTGCTTATGTTTACAATTGAGGCCGAATTTCTCGAGCGTCTTTTTGGTGAATCTGTTAATATCCTGACGGTTCCAGTACATACTTGTAAGAAAACTCTCTAATTGTGGTATAAGTCTTAAAATACGCATTTAGAGTTTCCAGAAATGATTTCAAACTTGTAATAAGCACTTGAAATAAAAGTAAGTAGGTTTTTACTACATACCCTGCCGTGTTCAATCACTGACATTACCCGTGGAAAGCAGGGAAATGACCAGAAAAATGATAATATTTACAACTCCGGCAACTTTACAGAGCGTTTTCACTTGAATTTGCTTTCAGATGTTAGGAATTCATGTTTATACAGCTCAAAATTAGTGTAGAAAGACTGTAAGTAAGGACTATACTGCTTATGTTTACAATTGAGGCTGAATTTCTCTAGCGTCTTTTTGCTGAATCAGTTAATATCCTGATGGTTCCAGTACATACTTGTAAGAAACTCTCTAATTGTGGTATAACTCTTAAAATACGCATGTAGAGTTTCCAGAAATGATTTCAAACTTGTAATAAGCACTTGAAATAAAAGTAAGTAGGTTCTTACTACATATCCTGCCGTTTTCAATCACTGACATTACCCGTGGAAAGCAGGGAAATGACCAGAAAACTGATAATATTTACAACTCCGGCAACTTTACAGAGCGTTTTCACTTGAATTTGCTTTCAGATGTTAGGAATTCATGTTTATACAGCTCAAAATTAGTGTAGAAAGACTGTAAGTGAGGACTATACTGCTTATGTTTACAATTGAGGCTGAATTTCTCGAGCATCTTTTTGGTGAATCAGTTAATATCCTGACGGTTCCAGTAATACTTGTAAGAATACTGTCTAATTGCGGTATAAGTCTTAAAATACGCACTTAGAGTTTCCAGAAATGATTTCAAACTTGTAATAAGCCCTTGAAATAAAAGTAAGTAGGTTCTTACTACATACCCTGCCGTTTTCAATCACTGACATTACCCGTGGAAAGCAGGGAAATGACCAGAAAACTGAAAATATTTACAACTCCGGGCACTTTAGGGAGTGTTTTCACTTGAATTTGCTTTCAAATACTAGGAATTCATGTTTCTACAGCTCAAAATTAGTGTAGAAAGACTGTAAGTGAGGACTATACTGCTTATGTTTACAATTGAGGCCGAAATTCTCGAGCGTCTTATTGGTGAATCAGTTAATATCCTGACGGTTCCAGTACATACTTGTAAGAAAACTCTCTAATTGTGGTATAAGTCTTAAAATACGCATTTAGAGTTTCCAGAAATGATTTCAAACTTGTAATAAGCACTTGAAATAAAAGTAAGTAGGTTCTTACTACATATCCTGCCGTTTTCAATCACTGACATTACCCGTGGAAAGCAGGGAAATGACCAGAAAACTGATAATATTTACAACTCCGGCCACTTTAGCGAGGGTTTTCACTTGAATTTGCTTTCAAATGTTAGGAATTCATGTTTATACAGCTCAAAATTAGTGTAGAAAGACTGTAAGTGAGGACTGCACTGCTTATGTTTACAATTGAGGCCGAATTTCTCGAGTGTCTTTTTGGTGAATCTGTTAATATCCTGACGGTTCCAGTACATACTTGTAAGAAAACTCTCTAATTGTGGTATAAGTCTTAAAATACGCATTTAGAGTTTCCAGAAATGATTTCAAACTTGTAATAAGCACTTGAAATAAAAGTAAGTAGGTTTTTACTACATACCCTGCCGTGTTCAATCACTGACATTACCCGTGGAAAGCAGGGAAATGACCAGAAAAATGATAATATTTACAACTCCGGCAACTTTACAGAGCGTTTTCACTTGAATTTGCTTTCAGATGTTAGGAATTCATGTTTATACAGCTCAAAATTAGTGTAGAAAGACTGTAAGTAAGGACTATACTGCTTATGTTTACAATTGAGGCTGAATTTCTCTAGCGTCTTTTTGCTGAATCAGTTAATATCCTGATGGTTCCAGTACATACTTGTAAGAAACTCTCTAATTGTGGTATAACTCTTAAAATACGCATGTAGAGTTTCCAGAAATGATTTCAAACTTGTAATAAGCACTTGAAATAAAAGTAAGTAGGTTCTTACTACATATCCTGCCGTTTTCAATCACTGACATTACCCGTGGAAAGCAGGGAAATGACCAGAAAACTGATAATATTTACAACTCCGGCAACTTTACAGAGCGTTTTCACTTGAATTTGCTTTCAGATGTTAGGAATTCATGTTTATACAGCTCAAAATTAGTGTAGAAAGACTGTAAGTGAGGACTATACTGCTTATGTTTACAATTGAGGCTGAATTTCTCGAGCATCTTTTTGGTGAATCAGTTAATATCCTGACGGTTCCAGTAATACTTGTAAGAATACTGTCTAATTGCGGTATAAGTCTTAAAATACGCACTTAGAGTTTCCAGAAATGATTTCAAACTTGTAATAAGCCCTTGAAATAAAAGTAAGTAGGTTCTTACTACATACCCTGCCGTTTTCAATCACTGACATTACCCGTGGAAAGCAGGGAAATGACCAGAAAACTGAAAATATTTACAACTCCGGGCACTTTAGGGAGTGTTTTCACTTGAATTTGCTTTCAAATACTAGGAATTCATGTTTCTACAGCTCAAAATTAGTGTAGAAAGACTGTAAGTGAGGACTATACTGCTTATGTTTACAATTGAGGCCGAATTTCTCGAGCGTCTTATTGGTGAATCAGTTAATATCCTGACGGTTCCAGTACATACTTGTAAGAAAACTCTCTAATTGTGGTATAAGTCTTAAAATACGCATTTAGAGTTTCCAGAAATGATTTCAAACTTGTAATAAGCACTTGAAATAAAAGTAAGTAGGTTCTTACTACATACCCTGCCGTTTTCAATCACTGACATTACCCGTGGAAAGCAGGGAAATGACCAGAAAATTGATAATATTTACAACTCCGGCCACTTTAGCGTGCGTTTTCACTTGAATTTGCTTTCAAATGTTAAGAATTCATGTTTATACAGCTCAAAATTAGTGTAGAAAGACTGTAAGTAAGGACTATACTGCTTATGTTTACAATTGAGGGTGAATTTCTCTAGCGTCTTTTTGCTGAATCAGTTAATATCCTGATGGTTCCAGTACATACTTGTAAGAAACTCTCTAATTGTGGTATAACTCTTAAAATACGCATGTAGAGTTTCCAGAAATGATTTCAAACTTGTAATAAGCACTTGAAATAAAAGTAAGTAGGTTCTTACTACATACCCTGCCGTTTTCAATCACTGACATTACCCGTGGAAAGCAGGGAAATGACCAGAAAACTGATAATATTTACAACTCCGGCCACTTTAGCGAGGGTTTTCACTTGAATTTGCTTTCAAATGTTAGGAATTCATGTTTATACAGCTCAAAATTAGTGTAGAAAGACTGTAAGTGAGGACTACACTGCTTATGTTTACAATTGAGGCCGAATTTCTCGAGCGTCTTTTTGGTGAATCTGTTAATATCCTGACGGTTCCAGTACATACTTGTAAGAAAACTCTCTAATTGTGGTATAAGTCTTAAAATACGCATTTAGAGTTTCCAGAAATGATTTCAAACTTGTAATAAGCACTTGAAATAAAAGTAAGTAGGTTTTTACTACATACCCTGCCGTGTTCAATCACTGACATTACCCGTGGAAAGCAGGGAAATGACCAGAAAAATGATAATATTTACAACTCCGGCAACTTTACAGAGCGTTTTCACTTGAATTTGCTTTCAGATGTTAGGAATTCATGTTTATACAGCTCAAAATTAGTGTAGAAAGACTGTAAGGACTATACTGCTTATGTTTACAATTGAGGCTGAATTTCTCTAGCGTCTTTTTGCTGAATCAGTTAATATCCTGATGGTTCCAGTACATACTTGTAAGAAACTCTCTAATTGTGGTATAACTCTTAAAATACGCATGTAGAGTTTCCAGAAATGATTTCAAACTTGTAATAAGCACTTGAAATAAAAGTAAGTAGGTTCTTACTACATATCCTGCCGTTTTCAATCACTGACATTACCCGTGGAAAGCAGGGAAATGACCAGAAAACTGATAATATTTACAACTCCGGCAACTTTACAGAGCGTTTTCACTTGAATTTGCTTTCAGATGTTAGGAATTCATGTTTATACAGCTCAAAATTAGTGTAGAAAGACTGTAAGTGAGGACTATACTGCTTATGTTTACAATTGAGGCTGAATTTCTCGAGCATCTTTTTGGTGAATCAGTTAATATCCTGACGGTTCCAGTAATACTTGTAAGAATACTGTCTAATTGCGGTATAAGTCTTAAAATACGCACTTAGAGTTTCCAGAAATGATTTCAAACTTGTAATAAGCCCTTGAAATAAAAGTAAGTAGGTTCTTACTACATACCCTGCCGTTTTCAATCACTGACATTACCCGTGGAAAGCAGGGAAATGACCAGAAAACTGAAAATATTTACAACTCCGGGCACTTTAGGGAGTGTTTTCACTTGAATTTGCTTTCAAATACTAGGAATTCATGTTTCTACAGCTCAAAATTAGTGTAGAAAGACTGTAAGTGAGGACTATACTGCTTATGTTTACAATTGAGGCCGAATTTCTCGAGCGTCTTATTGGTGAATCAGTTAATATCCTGACGGTTCCAGTACATACTTGTAAGAAAACTCTCTAATTGTGGTATAAGTCTTAAAATACGCATTTAGAGTTTCCAGAAATGATTTCAAACTTGTAATAAGCACTTGAAATAAAAGTAAGTAGGTTCTTACTACATACCCTGCCGTTTTCAATCACTGACATTACCCGTGGAAAGCAGGGAAATGACCAGAAAATTGATAATATTTACAACTCCGGCCACTTTAGCGTGCGTTTTCACTTGAATTTGCTTTCAAATGTTAAGAATTCATGTTTATACAGCTCAAAATTAGTGTAGAAAGACTGTAAGTAAGGACTATACTGCTTATGTTTACAATTGAGGCTGAATTTCTCTAGCGTCTTTTTGCTGAATCAGTTAATATCCTGATGGTTCCAGTACATACTTGTAAGAAACTCTCTAATTGTGGTATAACTCTTAAAATACGCATGTAGAGTTTCCAGAAATGATTTCAAACTTGTAATAAGCACTTGAAATAAAAGTAAGTAGGTTCTTACTACATACCCTGCCGTTTTCAATCACTGACATTACCCGTGGAAAGCAGGGAAATGACCAGAAAACTGATAATATTTACAACTCCGGCAACTTTACAAAGCGTTTTCACATAAAATTGCTTTCAGATGTTAGGAATTCATGTTTATACAGCTCAAAATTAGTGTAGAAAGACTGTAAGTGAGGACTATACTGCTTATGTTTACAATTGAGGCCGAATTTCTCGAGCGTCTTATTGGTGAATCAGTTAATATCCTGACGGTTCCAGTAATACTTGTAAGAATACTGTCTAATTGCGGTATAAGTCTTAAAATACGCACTTAGAGTTTTCAGAAATGATTTCAAACTTGTAATAAGCACTTGAAATAAAAGTAAGTAGGTTCTTACTACATACCCTGTCGTGTTCAATCACTGACATTACCCGTGGAATGCAGGGAAATGACCAGAAAACTGAAAATATTTACAACTCCGGGCACTTTAGGGAGTGTTTTCACTTGAATTTGCTTTCAAATACTAGGAATTCATGTTTCTACAGCTCAAAATTAGTGTAGAAAGACTGTAAGTGAGGACTATACTGCTTATGTTTACAATTGAGGCCGAATTTCTCGAGTGTCTTATTGGTGAATCAGTTAATATCCTGACGGTTCCAGTACATACTTGTAAGAAAACTCTCTAATTGTGGTATAAGTCTTAAAATACGCATTTAGAGTTTCCAGAAATGATTTCAAACTTGTAATAAGCACTTGAAATAAAAGTAAGTAGGTTCTTACTACATATCCTGCCGTTTTCAATCACTGACATTACCCGTGGAAAGCAGGGAAATGACCAGAAAACTGATAATATTTACAACTCCGGCCACTTTAGCGAGCGTTTTCACTTGAATTTGCTTTCAAATGTTAGGAATTCATGTTTATACAGCTCAAAATTAGTGTAGAAAGACTGTAAGTGAGGACTATACTGCATATGTTTACAATTTTGGCCGAATTTCTCGAGCGTCTTTTTGGTGAATCTGTTAATATCCTGACGGTTCCAGTACATACTTGTAAGAAAACTCTCTAATTGTGGTATAAGTCTTAAAATACGCATTTAGAGTTTCCAGAAATGATTTCAAACTTGTAATAAGCACTTGAAATAAAAGTAAGTAGGTTTTTACTACATATCCTGCCGTGTTCAATCACTGACATTACCCGTGGAAAGCAGGGAAATGACCAGAAAAATGATAATATTTACAACTCCGGCAACTTTACAGAGCGTTTTCACTTGAATTTGCTTTCAGATGTTAGGAATTCATGTTTATACAGCTCAAAATTAGTGTAGAAAGACTGTAAGTGAGGACTATACTGCTTATGTTTACAATTGAGGCTGAATTTCTCGAGCATCTTTTTGGTGAATCAGTTAATATCCTGACGGTTCCAGTAATACTTGTAAGAAAACTGTCTAATTGCGGTATAAGTCTTAAAATACGCATTTAGAGTTTCCAGAAATGATTTCAAAGTTGTAATAAGCACTTGAAATAAAAGTAAGTAGGTTCTTACTACATACCCTGCCGTTTTCAATCACTGACATTACCCGTGGAAAGCAGGGAAATGACCAGAAAACTGAAAATATTTATAACTCCGGGCACTTTAGGGAATGTTTTTACTTGAATTTGCTTTCAAATACTAGGAATTCATGTTTATACAGCTCAAAATTAGTGTAGAAAGACTGTAAGTGAGGACTATACTGCTTATGTTTACAATTGAGGCCGAAATTCTCGAGCGTCTTATTGGTGAATCAGTTAATATCCTGACGGTTCCAGTACATACTTGTAAGAAAACTCTCTAATTGTTGTATAAGTCTTAAAATACGCATTTAGAGTTTCCAGAAATGATTTCAAACTTGTAATAAGCACTTGAAATAAAAGTAAGTAGGTTCTTACTACATATCCTGCCGTTTTCAATCACTGACATTACCATGTGGAAAGCAGGGAAATGACCAGAAAACTGATAATATTTACAACTCCGGCCACTTTAGCGAGGGTTTTCACTTGAATTTGCTTTCAAATGTTAGGAATTCATGTTTCTACAGCTCAAAATTAGTGTAGAAAGACTGTAAGTGAGGACTACACTGCTTATGTTTACAATTGAGGCCGAATTTCTCGAGCGTCTTATTGGTGAATCTGTTAATATCCTGACGGTTCCAGTACATACTTGTAAGAAAACTCTCTAATTGTGGTATAAGTCTTAAAATACGCATTTAGAGTTTCCAGAAATGATTTCAAACTTGTAATAAGCACTTGAAATAAAAGTAAGTAGGTTTTTACTACATACCCTGCCGTGTTCAATCACTGACATTACCCGTGGAAAGCAGGGAAATGACCAGAAAAATGATAATATTTACAACTCCGGCAACTTTACAGAGCGTTTTCACTTGAATTTGCTTTCAGATGTTAGGAATTCATGTTTATACAGCTCAAAATTAGTGTAGAAAGACTGTAAGTAAGGACTATACTGCTTATGTTTACAATTGAGGCTGAATTTCTCTAGCGTCTTTTTGCTGAATCAGTTAATATCCTGATGGTTCCAGTACATACTTGTAAGAAACTCTCTAATTGTGGTATAACTCTTAAAATACGCATGTAGAGTTTCCAGAAATGATTTCAAACTTGTAATAAGCACTTGAAATAAAAGTAAGTAGGTTCTTACTACATATCCTGCCGTTTTCAATCACTGACATTACCCGTGGAAAGCAGGGAAATGACCAGAAAACTGATAATATTTACTACTCCGGCCACTTTACAGAGCGTTTTCACTTGAATTTGCTTTCAAATGTTAGGAATTCATGTTTATACAGCTCAAAATTAGTGTAGAAAGACTGTAAGTGAGGACTATACTGCTTATGTTTACAATTGAGCCTGAATTTCTCTAGCGTCTTTTTGCTGAATCAGTTAATATCCTGATGGTTCCAGTACATACTTGTAAGAAACTCTCTAATTGTGGTATAACTCTTAAAATACGCATGTAGAGTTTCCAGAAATGATTTCAAACTTGTAATAAGCACTTGAAATAAAAGTAAGTAGGTTCTTACTACATACCCTGCCGTTTTCAATCACTGACATTACCCGTGGAAAGCAGGGAAATGACCAGAAAACTGATAATATTTACAACTCCGGCAACTTTACAAAGCGTTTTCACATAAAATTGCTTTCAGATGTTAGGAATTCATGTTTATACAGCTCAAAATTAGTGTAGAAAGACTGTAAGTGAGGACTATACTGCTTATGTTTACAATTGAGGCCGAATTTCTCGAGCGTCTTATTGGTGAATCAGTTAATATCCTGACGGTTCCAGTAATACTTGTAAGAATACTGTCTAATTGCGGTATAAGTCTTAAAATACGCACTTAGAGTTTCCAGAAATGATTTCAAACTTGTAATAAGCACTTGAAATAAAAGTAAGTAGGTTCTTACTACATACCCTGTCGTGTTCAATCACTGACATTACCCGTGGAATGCAGGGAAATGACCAGAAAACTGAAAATATTTACAACTCCGGGCACTTTAGGGAGTGTTTTCACTTGAATTTGCTTTCAAATACTAGGAATTCATGTTTCTACAGCTCAAAATTAGTGTAGAAAGACTGTAAGTGAGGACTATACTGCTTATGTTTACAATTGAGGTCGAATTTCTCGAGCGTCTTATTGGTGAATCAGTTAATATCCTGACGGTTCCAGTACATACTTGTAAGAAAACTCTCTAATTGTGGTATAAGTCTTAAAATACGCATTTAGAGTTTCCAGAAATGATTTCAAACTTGTAATAAGCACTTGAAATAAAAGTAAGTAGGTTCTTACTACATATCCTGCCGTTTTCAATCACTGACATTACCCGTGGAAAGCAGGGAAATGACCAGAAAACTGATAATATTTACAACTCCGGCCACTTTAGCGAGCGTTTTCACTTGAATTTGCTTTCAAATGTTAGGAATTCATGTTTATACAGCTCAAAATTAGTGTAGAAAGACTGTAAGTGAGGACTATACTGCATATGTTTACAATTGAGGCCGAATTTCTCGAGCGTCTTTTTGGTGAATCTGTTAATATCCTGACGGTTCCAGTACATACTTGTAAGAAAACTCTCTAATTGTGGTATAAGTCTTAAAATACGCATTTAGAGTTTCCAGAAATGATTTCAAACTTGTAATAAGCACTTGAAATAAAAGTAAGTAGGTTTTTACTACATATCCTGCCGTGTTCAATCACTGACATTACCCGTGGAAAGCAGGGAAATGACCAGAAAAATGATAATATTTACAACTCCGGCAACTTTACAGAGCGTTTTCACTTGAATTTGCTTTCAGATGTTAGGAATTCATGTTTATACAGCTCAAAATTAGTGTAGAAAGACTGTAAGTGAGGACTATACTGCTTATGTTTACAATTGAGGCTGAATTTCTCGAGCATCTTTTTGGTGAATCAGTTAATATCCTGAAGGTTCCAGTAATACTTGTAAGAAAACTGTCTAATTGCGGTATAAGTCTTAAAATACGCATTTAGAGTTTCCAGAAATGATTTCAAACTTGTAATAAGCACTTGAAATAAAAGTAAGTAGGTTCTTACTACATACCCTGCCGTTTTCAATCACTGACATTACCCGTGGAAAGCAGGGAAATGACCAGAAAACTGAAAATATTTATAACTCCGGGCACTTTAGGGAATGTTTTTACTTGAATTTGCTTTCAAATACTAGGAATTCATGTTTATACAGCTCAAAATTAGTGTAGAAAGACTGTAAGTGAGGACTATACTGCTTATGTTTACAATTGAGGCCGAAATTCTCGAGCGTCTTATTGGTGAATCAGTTAATATCCTGACGGTTCCAGTACATACTTGTAAGAAAACTCTCTAATTGTGGTATAAGTCTTAAAATACGCATTTAGAGTTTCCAGAAATGATTTCAAACTTGTAATAAGCACTTGAAATAAAAGTAAGTAGGTTCTTACTACATATCCTGCCGTTTTCAATCACTGACATTACCCGTGGAAAGCAGGGAAATGACCAGAAAACTGATAATATTTACAACTCCGGCCACTTTAGCGAGCGTTTTCACTTGAATTTGCTTTCAAATGTTAGGAATTCAAGTTTATACAGCTCAAAATTAGTGTAGAAAGACTGTAAGTGAGGACTATACTGCTTATGTTTACAATTGAGGCCGAATTTCTCGAGCGTCTTATTGGTGAATCAGTTAATATCCTGACGGTTCCAGTACATACTTGTAAGAAAACTCTCTAATTGTGGTATAAGTCTTAAAATACGCATTTAGAGTTTCCAGAAATGATTTCAAACTTGTAATAAGCACTTGAAATAAAAGTAAGTAGGTTCTTACTACATACCCTGCCGTTTTCAATCACTGACATTACCCGTGGAAAGCAGGGAAATGACCAGAAAACTGATAATATTTACAACTCCGGCCACTTTAGCGAGCGTTTTCACTTGAATTTGCTTTCAAATGTTAGGAATTCATGTTTATACAGCTCAAAATTAGTGTAGAAAGACTGTAAGTGAGGACTATACTGCTTATGTTTACAATTGAGGCTGAATTTCTCGAGCATCTTTTTGGTGAATCAGTTAATATCCTGACGGTTCCAGTAATACTTGTAAGAATACTGTCTAATTGCGGTATAAGTCTTAAAATACGCACTGAGAGTTTCCAGAAATGATTTCAAACTTGTAATAAGCACTTGAAATAAAAGTAAGTAGGTTCTTACTACATACCCTGCCGTTTTCAATCACTGACATTACCCGTGGAAAGCAGGGAAATGACCAGAAAACTGAAAATATTTACAACTCCGGGCACTTTAGGGAGTGTTTTCACTTGAACTTGCTTTCAAATACTAGGAATTCATGTTTCTACAGCTCAAAATTAGTGTAGAAAGACTGTAAGTGAGGACTATACTGCTTATGTTTACAATTGAGGGTGAATTTCTCTAGCGTCTTTTTGCTGAATCAGTTAATATCCTGATGGTTCCAGTACATACTTGTAAGAAACTCTCTAATTGTGGTATAACTCTTAAAATACGCATGTAGAGTTTCCAGAAATGATTTCAAACTTGTAATAAGCACTTGAAATAAAAGTAAGTAGGTTCTTACTACATACCCTGCCGTTTTCAATCACTGACATTACCCGTGGAAAGCAGGGAAATGACCAGAAAACTGATAATATTTACAACTCCGGCCACTTTAGCGAGGGTTTTCACTTGAATTTGCTTTCAAATGTTAGGAATTCATGTTTATACAGCTCAAAATTAGTGTAGAAAGACTGTAAGTGAGGACTACACTGCTTATGTTTACAATTGAGGCCGAATTTCTCGAGCGTCTTTTTGGTGAATCTGTTAATATCCTGACGGTTCCAGTACATACTTGTAAGAAAACTCTCTAATTGTGGTATAAGTCTTAAAATACGCATTTAGAGTTTCCAGAAATGATTTCAAACTTGTAATAAGCACTTGAAATAAAAGTAAGTAGGTTTTTACTACATACCCTGCCGTGTTCAATCACTGACATTACCCGTGGAAAGCAGGGAAATGACCAGAAAAATGATAATATTTACAACTCCGGCAACTTTACAGAGCGTTTTCACTTGAATTTGCTTTCAGATGTTAGGAATTCATGTTTATACAGCTCAAAATTAGTGTAGAAAGACTGTAAGGACTATACTGCTTATGTTTACAATTGAGGCTGAATTTCTCTAGCGTCTTTTTGCTGAATCAGTTAATATCCTGATGGTTCCAGTACATACTTGTAAGAAACTCTCTAATTGTGGTATAACTCTTAAAATACGCATGTAGAGTTTCCAGAAATGATTTCAAACTTGTAATAAGCACTTGAAATAAAAGTAAGTAGGTTCTTACTACATATCCTGCCGTTTTCAATCACTGACATTACCCGTGGAAAGCAGGGAAATGACCAGAAAACTGATAATATTTACAACTCCGGCAACTTTACAGAGCGTTTTCACTTGAATTTGCTTTCAGATGTTAGGAATTCATGTTTATACAGCTCAAAATTAGTGTAGAAAGACTGTAAGTGAGGACTATACTGCTTATGTTTACAATTGAGGCTGAATTTCTCGAGCATCTTTTTGGTGAATCAGTTAATATCCTGACGGTTCCAGTAATACTTGTAAGAATACTGTCTAATTGCGGTATAAGTCTTAAAATACGCACTTAGAGTTTCCAGAAATGATTTCAAACTTGTAATAAGCCCTTGAAATAAAAGTAAGTAGGTTCTTACTACATACCCTGCCGTTTTCAATCACTGACATTACCCGTGGAAAGCAGGGAAATGACCAGAAAACTGAAAATATTTACAACTCCGGGCACTTTAGGGAGTGTTTTCACTTGAATTTGCTTTCAAATACTAGGAATTCATGTTTCTACAGCTCAAAATTAGTGTAGAAAGACTGTAAGTGAGGACTATACTGCTTATGTTTACAATTGAGGCCGAATTTCTCGAGCGTCTTATTGGTGAATCAGTTAATATCCTGACGGTTCCAGTACATACTTGTAAGAAAACTCTCTAATTGTGGTATAAGTCTTAAAATACGCATTTAGAGTTTCCAGAAATGATTTCAAACTTGTAATAAGCACTTGAAATAAAAGTAAGTAGGTTCTTACTACATACCCTGCCGTTTTCAATCACTGACATTACCCGTGGAAAGCAGGGAAATGACCAGAAAATTGATAATATTTACAACTCCGGCCACTTTAGCGTGCGTTTTCACTTGAATTTGCTTTCAAATGTTAAGAATTCATGTTTATACAGCTCAAAATTAGTGTAGAAAGACTGTAAGTAAGGACTATACTGCTTATGTTTACAATTGAGGCTGAATTTCTCTAGCGTCTTTTTGCTGAATCAGTTAATATCCTGATGGTTCCAGTACATACTTGTAAGAAACTCTCTAATTGTGGTATAACTCTTAAAATACGCATGTAGAGTTTCCAGAAATGATTTCAAACTTGTAATAAGCACTTGAAATAAAAGTAAGTAGGTTCTTACTACATACCCTGCCGTTTTCAATCACTGACATTACCCGTGGAAAGCAGGGAAATGACCAGAAAACTGATAATATTTACAACTCCGGCAACTTTACAAAGCGTTTTCACATAAAATTGCTTTCAGATGTTAGGAATTCATGTTTATACAGCTCAAAATTAGTGTAGAAAGACTGTAAGTGAGGACTATACTGCTTATGTTTACAATTGAGGCCGAATTTCTCGAGCGTCTTATTGGTGAATCAGTTAATATCCTGACGGTTCCAGTAATACTTGTAAGAATACTGTCTAATTGCGGTATAAGTCTTAAAATACGCACTTAGAGTTTTCAGAAATGATTTCAAACTTGTAATAAGCACTTGAAATAAAAGTAAGTAGGTTCTTACTACATACCCTGTCGTGTTCAATCACTGACATTACCCGTGGAATGCAGGGAAATGACCAGAAAACTGAAAATATTTACAACTCCGGGCACTTTAGGGAGTGTTTTCACTTGAATTTGCTTTCAAATACTAGGAATTCATGTTTCTACAGCTCAAAATTAGTGTAGAAAGACTGTAAGTGAGGACTATACTGCTTATGTTTACAATTGAGGCCGAATTTCTCGAGTGTCTTATTGGTGAATCAGTTAATATCCTGACGGTTCCAGTACATACTTGTAAGAAAACTCTCTAATTGTGGTATAAGTCTTAAAATACGCATTTAGAGTTTCCAGAAATGATTTCAAACTTGTAATAAGCACTTGAAATAAAAGTAAGTAGGTTCTTACTACATATCCTGCCGTTTTCAATCACTGACATTACCCGTGGAAAGCAGGGAAATGACCAGAAAACTGATAATATTTACAACTCCGGCCACTTTAGCGAGCGTTTTCACTTGAATTTGCTTTCAAATGTTAGGAATTCATGTTTATACAGCTCAAAATTAGTGTAGAAAGACTGTAAGTGAGGACTATACTGCATATGTTTACAATTTTGGCCGAATTTCTCGAGCGTCTTTTTGGTGAATCTGTTAATATCCTGACGGTTCCAGTACATACTTGTAAGAAAACTCTCTAATTGTGGTATAAGTCTTAAAATACGCATTTAGAGTTTCCAGAAATGATTTCAAACTTGTAATAAGCACTTGAAATAAAAGTAAGTAGGTTTTTACTACATATCCTGCCGTGTTCAATCACTGACATTACCCGTGGAAAGCAGGGAAATGACCAGAAAAATGATAATATTTACAACTCCGGCAACTTTACAGAGCGTTTTCACTTGAATTTGCTTTCAGATGTTAGGAATTCATGTTTATACAGCTCAAAATTAGTGTAGAAAGACTGTAAGTGAGGACTATACTGCTTATGTTTACAATTGAGGCTGAATTTCTCGAGCATCTTTTTGGTGAATCAGTTAATATCCTGACGGTTCCAGTAATACTTGTAAGAAAACTGTCTAATTGCGGTATAAGTCTTAAAATACGCATTTAGAGTTTCCAGAAATGATTTCAAAGTTGTAATAAGCACTTGAAATAAAAGTAAGTAGGTTCTTACTACATACCCTGCCGTTTTCAATCACTGACATTACCCGTGGAAAGCAGGGAAATGACCAGAAAACTGAAAATATTTATAACTCCGGGCACTTTAGGGAATGTTTTTACTTGAATTTGCTTTCAAATACTAGGAATTCATGTTTATACAGCTCAAAATTAGTGTAGAAAGACTGTAAGTGAGGACTATACTGCTTATGTTTACAATTGAGGCCGAAATTCTCGAGCGTCTTATTGGTGAATCAGTTAATATCCTGACGGTTCCAGTACATACTTGTAAGAAAACTCTCTAATTGTTGTATAAGTCTTAAAATACGCATTTAGAGTTTCCAGAAATGATTTCAAACTTGTAATAAGCACTTGAAATAAAAGTAAGTAGGTTCTTACTACATATCCTGCCGTTTTCAATCACTGACATTACCATGTGGAAAGCAGGGAAATGACCAGAAAACTGATAATATTTACAACTCCGGCCACTTTAGCGAGGGTTTTCACTTGAATTTGCTTTCAAATGTTAGGAATTCATGTTTCTACAGCTCAAAATTAGTGTAGAAAGACTGTAAGTGAGGACTACACTGCTTATGTTTACAATTGAGGCCGAATTTCTCGAGCGTCTTATTGGTGAATCTGTTAATATCCTGACGGTTCCAGTACATACTTGTAAGAAAACTCTCTAATTGTGGTATAAGTCTTAAAATACGCATTTAGAGTTTCCAGAAATGATTTCAAACTTGTAATAAGCACTTGAAATAAAAGTAAGTAGGTTTTTACTACATACCCTGCCGTGTTCAATCACTGACATTACCCGTGGAAAGCAGGGAAATGACCAGAAAAATGATAATATTTACAACTCCGGCAACTTTACAGAGCGTTTTCACTTGAATTTGCTTTCAGATGTTAGGAATTCATGTTTATACAGCTCAAAATTAGTGTAGAAAGACTGTAAGTAAGGACTATACTGCTTATGTTTACAATTGAGGCTGAATTTCTCTAGCGTCTTTTTGCTGAATCAGTTAATATCCTGATGGTTCCAGTACATACTTGTAAGAAACTCTCTAATTGTGGTATAACTCTTAAAATACGCATGTAGAGTTTCCAGAAATGATTTCAAACTTGTAATAAGCACTTGAAATAAAAGTAAGTAGGTTCTTACTACATATCCTGCCGTTTTCAATCACTGACATTACCCGTGGAAAGCAGGGAAATGACCAGAAAACTGATAATATTTACTACTCCGGCCACTTTACAGAGCGTTTTCACTTGAATTTGCTTTCAAATGTTAGGAATTCATGTTTATACAGCTCAAAATTAGTGTAGAAAGACTGTAAGTGAGGACTATACTGCTTATGTTTACAATTGAGCCTGAATTTCTCTAGCGTCTTTTTGCTGAATCAGTTAATATCCTGATGGTTCCAGTACATACTTGTAAGAAACTCTCTAATTGTGGTATAACTCTTAAAATACGCATGTAGAGTTTCCAGAAATGATTTCAAACTTGTAATAAGCACTTGAAATAAAAGTAAGTAGGTTCTTACTACATACCCTGCCGTTTTCAATCACTGACATTACCCGTGGAAAGCAGGGAAATGACCAGAAAACTGATAATATTTACAACTCCGGCAACTTTACAAAGCGTTTTCACATAAAATTGCTTTCAGATGTTAGGAATTCATGTTTATACAGCTCAAAATTAGTGTAGAAAGACTGTAAGTGAGGACTATACTGCTTATGTTTACAATTGAGGCCGAATTTCTCGAGCGTCTTATTGGTGAATCAGTTAATATCCTGACGGTTCCAGTAATACTTGTAAGAATACTGTCTAATTGCGGTATAAGTCTTAAAATACGCACTTAGAGTTTCCAGAAATGATTTCAAACTTGTAATAAGCACTTGAAATAAAAGTAAGTAGGTTCTTACTACATACCCTGTCGTGTTCAATCACTGACATTACCCGTGGAATGCAGGGAAATGACCAGAAAACTGAAAATATTTACAACTCCGGGCACTTTAGGGAGTGTTTTCACTTGAATTTGCTTTCAAATACTAGGAATTCATGTTTCTACAGCTCAAAATTAGTGTAGAAAGACTGTAAGTGAGGACTATACTGCTTATGTTTACAATTGAGGTCGAATTTCTCGAGCGTCTTATTGGTGAATCAGTTAATATCCTGACGGTTCCAGTACATACTTGTAAGAAAACTCTCTAATTGTGGTATAAGTCTTAAAATACGCATTTAGAGTTTCCAGAAATGATTTCAAACTTGTAATAAGCACTTGAAATAAAAGTAAGTAGGTTCTTACTACATATCCTGCCGTTTTCAATCACTGACATTACCCGTGGAAAGCAGGGAAATGACCAGAAAACTGATAATATTTACAACTCCGGCCACTTTAGCGAGCGTTTTCACTTGAATTTGCTTTCAAATGTTAGGAATTCATGTTTATACAGCTCAAAATTAGTGTAGAAAGACTGTAAGTGAGGACTATACTGCATATGTTTACAATTGAGGCCGAATTTCTCGAGCGTCTTTTTGGTGAATCTGTTAATATCCTGACGGTTCCAGTACATACTTGTAAGAAAACTCTCTAATTGTGGTATAAGTCTTAAAATACGCATTTAGAGTTTCCAGAAATGATTTCAAACTTGTAATAAGCACTTGAAATAAAAGTAAGTAGGTTTTTACTACATATCCTGCCGTGTTCAATCACTGACATTACCCGTGGAAAGCAGGGAAATGACCAGAAAAATGATAATATTTACAACTCCGGCAACTTTACAGAGCGTTTTCACTTGAATTTGCTTTCAGATGTTAGGAATTCATGTTTATACAGCTCAAAATTAGTGTAGAAAGACTGTAAGTGAGGACTATACTGCTTATGTTTACAATTGAGGCTGAATTTCTCGAGCATCTTTTTGGTGAATCAGTTAATATCCTGAAGGTTCCAGTAATACTTGTAAGAAAACTGTCTAATTGCGGTATAAGTCTTAAAATACGCATTTAGAGTTTCCAGAAATGATTTCAAACTTGTAATAAGCACTTGAAATAAAAGTAAGTAGGTTCTTACTACATACCCTGCCGTTTTCAATCACTGACATTACCCGTGGAAAGCAGGGAAATGACCAGAAAACTGAAAATATTTATAACTCCGGGCACTTTAGGGAATGTTTTTACTTGAATTTGCTTTCAAATACTAGGAATTCATGTTTATACAGCTCAAAATTAGTGTAGAAAGACTGTAAGTGAGGACTATACTGCTTATGTTTACAATTGAGGCCGAAATTCTCGAGCGTCTTATTGGTGAATCAGTTAATATCCTGACGGTTCCAGTACATACTTGTAAGAAAACTCTCTAATTGTGGTATAAGTCTTAAAATACGCATTTAGAGTTTCCAGAAATGATTTCAAACTTGTAATAAGCACTTGAAATAAAAGTAAGTAGGTTCTTACTACATATCCTGCCGTTTTCAATCACTGACATTACCCGTGGAAAGCAGGGAAATGACCAGAAAACTGATAATATTTACAACTCCGGCCACTTTAGCGAGCGTTTTCACTTGAATTTGCTTTCAAATGTTAGGAATTCAAGTTTATACAGCTCAAAATTAGTGTAGAAAGACTGTAAGTGAGGACTATACTGCTTATGTTTACAATTGAGGCCGAATTTCTCGAGCGTCTTATTGGTGAATCAGTTAATATCCTGACGGTTCCAGTACATACTTGTAAGAAAACTCTCTAATTGTGGTATAAGTCTTAAAATACGCATTTAGAGTTTCCAGAAATGATTTCAAACTTGTAATAAGCACTTGAAATAAAAGTAAGTAGGTTCTTACTACATACCCTGCCGTTTTCAATCACTGACATTACCCGTGGAAAGCAGGGAAATGACCAGAAAACTGATAATATTTACAACTCCGGCCACTTTAGCGAGCGTTTTCACTTGAATTTGCTTTCAAATGTTAGGAATTCATGTTTATACAGCTCAAAATTAGTGTAGAAAGACTGTAAGTGAGGACTATACTGCTTATGTTTACAATTGAGGCTGAATTTCTCGAGCATCTTTTTGGTGAATCAGTTAATATCCTGACGGTTCCAGTAATACTTGTAAGAATACTGTCTAATTGCGGTATAAGTCTTAAAATACGCACTGAGAGTTTCCAGAAATGATTTCAAACTTGTAATAAGCACTTGAAATAAAAGTAAGTAGGTTCTTACTACATACCCTGCCGTTTTCAATCACTGACATTACCCGTGGAAAGCAGGGAAATGACCAGAAAACTGAAAATATTTACAACTCCGGGCACTTTAGGGAGTGTTTTCACTTGAACTTGCTTTCAAATACTAGGAATTCATGTTTCTACAGCTCAAAATTAGTGTAGAAAGACTGTAAGTGAGGACTATACTGCTTATGTTTACAATTGAGGCCGAATTTCTCGAGCGTCTTATTGGTGAATCAGTTAATATCCTGACGGTTCCAGTACATACTTGTAAGAAAACTCTCTAATTGTGGTATAAGTCTTAAAATACGCATTTAGAGTTTCCAGAAATGATTTCAAACTTGTAATAAGTACTTGAAATAAAAGTAAGTAGGTTCTTACTACATATCCTGCCGTTTTCAATCACTGACATTACCCGTGGAAAGCAGGGAAATGACCAGAAAACTGATAATATTTACAACTCCGGCCACTTTAGCGAGCGTTTTCACTTGAATTTGCTTTCAAATGTTAGGAATTCAAGTTTACACAGCTCAAAATTAGTGTAGAAAGACTGTAAGTGAGGACTATACTGCTTATGTTTACAATTGAGTCTGAATTTTTCGAGCATCTTTTTGGTGAATCAGTTAATATCCTGACGGTTCCAGTAATACTTGTAAGAATACTGTCTAATTGCGGTATAAGTCTTAAAATACGCATTTAGAGTTTCCAGAAATGATTTCAAACTAGTAATAAGCACTTGAAATAAAAGTAAGTAGGTTCTTACTACATACCCTGCCGTTTTCAATCACTGACATTACCCGTGGAAAGCAGGGAAATGACCAGAAAAATGATAATATTTACAACTCCGGCAACTTTACAGAACGTTTTCACTTAAAATTGCTTTCAGATGTTAGGAATTCATGTTTATACAGCTCAAAATTAGTGTAGAAAGACTGTAAGTGAGGACTATACTGCTTATGTTTACAATTGAGGCTGAATTTCTCGAGCATCTTTTTGGTGAATCAGTTAATATCCTGACGGTTCCAGTAATACTTGTAAGAAAACTGTCTAATTGCGGTATAAGTCTTAAAATACGCATGTAGAGTTTCCAGAAATGATTTCAAACTTGTAATAAGCACTTGAAATAAAAGTAAGTAGGTTCTTACTACATACCCTGCCGTTTTCAATCACTGACATTACCCGTGGAAAGCAGGGAAATGACCAGAAAACTGAAAATATTTACAACTCCGGGCACTTTAGGGAGTGTTTTCACTTGAATTTGCTTTCAAATACTAGGAATTCATGTTTCTACAGCTCAAAATTAGTGTAGAAAGACTGTAAGTGAGGACTATACTGCTTATGTTTACAATTGAGGCCGAATTTCTCGAGCGTCTTATTGGTGAATCAGTTAATATCCTGACGGTTCCAGTACATACTTGTAAGAAAACTCTCTAATTGTGGTATAAGTCTTAAAATACGCATTTAGAGTTTCCAGAAATGATTTCAAACTTGTAATAAGCACTTGAAATAAAAGTAAGTAGGTTCTTACTACATACCCTGCCGTTTTCAATCACTGACATTACCCGTGGAAAGCAGGGAAATGACCAGAAAACTGATAATATTTACAACTCCGGCAACTTTACAAAACGTTTTCACTTAAAATTGCTTTCAGATGTTAGGAATTCATGTTTATACAGCTCAAAATTAGTGTAGAAAGACTGTAAGTGAGGACTATACTGCTTATGTTTACAATTGAGGCTGAATTTCTCGAGCATCTTTTTGGTGAATCAGTTAATATCCTGACGGTTCTAGTAATACTTGTAAGAATACTGTCTAATTGCGGTATAAGTCTTAAAATACGCACTTAGAGTTTCCAGAAATGATTTCAAACTTGTAATAAGCACTTGAAATAAAAGTAAGTAGGTTCTTACTACATACCCTGCCGTTTTCAATCACTGACATTACCCGTGGAAAGCAGGGAAATGACCAGAAAACTGAAAATATTTACAACTTCGGGCACTTTAGGGAGTGTTTTCACTTGAATTTGCTTTCAAATACTAGGAATTCATGTTTCTACAGCTCAAAATTAGTGTAGAAAGACTGTAAGTGAGGACTATACTGCTTATGTTTACAATTGAGGCCGAATTTCTCGAGCGTCTTATTGGTGAATCAGTTAATATCCTGACGGTTCCAGTACATACTTGTAAGAAAACTCTCTAATTGTGGTATAAGTCTTAAAATACGCATTTAGAGTTTCCAGAAATGATTTCAAACTTGTAATAAGCACTTGAAATAAAAGTAAGTAGGTTCTTACTACATATCCTGCCGTTTTCAATCACTGACATTACCCGTGGAAAGCAGGGAAATGACCAGAAAATTGATAATATTTACAACTCCGGCCACTTTAGCGAGCGTTTTCACTTGAATTTGCTTTCAAATGTTAGGAATTCATGTTTATACAGCTCAAAATTAGTGTAGAAAGACTGTAAGTGAGGACTATACTGCTTATGTTTACAATTGAGGCCGAATTTCTCGAGCGTCTTTTTGGTGAATCTGTTAATATCCTGACGGTTCCAGTAATACTTGTAAGAATACTGTCTAATTGCGGTATAAGTCTTAAAATACGCACTTAGAGTTTCCAGAAATGATTTCAAACTTGTAATAAGCACTTGAAATAAAAGTAAGTAGGTTCTTACTACATACCCTGTCGTGTTCAATCACTGACATTACCCGTGGAATGCAGGGAAATGACCAGAAAACTGAAAATATTTACAACTCCGGGCACTTTAGGGAGTGTTTTCACTTGAATTTGCTTTCAAATACTAGGAATTCATGTTTCTACAGCTCAAAATTAGTGTAGAAAGACTGTAAGTGAGGACTATACTGCTTATGTTTACAATTGAGGTCGAATTTCTCGAGCGTCTTATTGGTGAATCAGTTAATATCCTGACGGTTCCAGTACATACTTGTAAGAAAACTCTCTAATTGTGGTATAAGTCTTAAAATACGCATTTAGAGTTTCCAGAAATGATTTCAAACTTGTAATAAGCACTTGAAATAAAAGTAAGTAGGTTCTTACTACATATCCTGCCGTTTTCAATCACTGACATTACCCGTGGAAAGCAGGGAAATGACCAGAAATCTGATAATATTTACAACTCCGGCCACTTTAGCGAGCGTTTTCACTTGAATTTGCTTTCAAATGTTAGGAATTCATGTTTATACAGCTCAAAATTAGTGTAGAAAGACTGTAAGTGAGGACTATACTGCATATGTTTACAATTGAGGCCGAATTTCTCGAGCGTCTTTTTGGTGAATCTGTTAATATCCTGACGGTTCCAGTACATACTTGTAAGAAAACTCTCTAATTGTGGTATAAGTCTTAAAATACGCATTTAGAGTTTCCAGAAATGATTTCAAACTTGTAATAAGCACTTGAAATAAAAGTAAGTAGGTTTTTACTACATATCCTGCCGTGTTCAATCACTGACATTACCCGTGGAAAGCAGGGAAATGACCAGAAAAATGATAATATTTACAACTCCGGCAACTTTACAGAGCGTTTTCACTTGAATTTGCTTTCAGATGTTAGGAATTCATGTTTATACAGCTCAAAATTAGTGTAGAAAGACTGTAAGTGAGGACTATACTGCTTATGTTTACAATTGAGGCTGAATTTCTCGAGCATCTTTTTGGTGAATCAGTTAATATCCTGAAGGTTCCAGTAATACTTGTAAGAAAACTGTCTAATTGCGGTATAAGTCTTAAAATACGCATTTAGAGTTTCCAGAAATGATTTCAAACTTGTAATAAGCACTTGAAATAAAAGTAAGTAGGTTCTTACTACATACCCTGCCGTTTTCAATCACTGACATTACCCGTGGAAAGCAGGGAAATGACCAGAAAACTGAAAATATTTATAACTCCGGGCACTTTAGGGAATGTTTTTACTTGAATTTGCTTTCAAATACTAGGAATTCATGTTTATACAGCTCAAAATTAGTGTAGAAAGACTGTAAGTGAGGACTATACTGCTTATGTTTACAATTGAGGCCGAAATTCTCGAGCGTCTTATTGGTGAATCAGTTAATATCCTGACGGTTCCAGTACATACTTGTAAGAAAACTCTCTAATTGTGGTATAAGTCTTAAAATACGCATTTAGAGTTTCCAGAAATGATTTCAAACTTGTAATAAGCACTTGAAATAAAAGTAAGTAGGTTCTTACTACATATCCTGCCGTTTTCAATCACTGACATTACCCGTGGAAAGCAGGGAAATGACCAGAAAACTGATAATATTTACAACTCCGGCCACTTTAGCGAGCGTTTTCACTTGAATTTGCTTTCAAATGTTAGGAATTCAAGTTTATACAGCTCAAAATTAGTGTAGAAAGACTGTAAGTGAGGACTATACTGCTTATGTTTACAATTGAGGCCGAATTTCTCGAGCGTCTTATTGGTGAATCAGTTAATATCCTGACGGTTCCAGTACATACTTGTAAGAAAACTCTCTAATTGTGGTATAAGTCTTAAAATACGCATTTAGAGTTTCCAGAAATGATTTCAAACTTGTAATAAGCACTTGAAATAAAAGTAAGTAGGTTCTTACTACATACCCTGCCGTTTTCAATCACTGACATTACCCGTGGAAAGCAGGGAAATGACCAGAAAACTGATAATATTTACAACTCCGGCCACTTTAGCGAGCGTTTTCACTTGAATTTGCTTTCAAATGTTAGGAATTCATGTTTATACAGCTCAAAATTAGTGTAGAAAGACTGTAAGTGAGGACTATACTGCTTATGTTTACAATTGAGGCTGAATTTCTCGAGCATCTTTTTGGTGAATCAGTTAATATCCTGACGGTTCCAGTAATACTTGTAAGAATACTGTCTAATTGCGGTATAAGTCTTAAAATACGCACTGAGAGTTTCCAGAAATGATTTCAAACTTGTAATAAGCACTTGAAATAAAAGTAAGTAGGTTCTTACTACATACCCTGCCGTTTTCAATCACTGACATTACCCGTGGAAAGCAGGGAAATGACCAGAAAACTGAAAATATTTACAACTCCGGGCACTTTAGGGAGTGTTTTCACTTGAACTTGCTTTCAAATACTAGGAATTCATGTTTCTACAGCTCAAAATTAGTGTAGAAAGACTGTAAGTGAGGACTATACTGCTTATGTTTACAATTGAGGCCGAATTTCTCGAGCGTCTTATTGGTGAATCAGTTAATATCCTGACGGTTCCAGTACATACTTGTAAGAAAACTCTCTAATTGTGGTATAAGTCTTAAAATACGCATTTAGAGTTTCCAGAAATGATTTCAAACTTGTAATAAGTACTTGAAATAAAAGTAAGTAGGTTCTTACTACATATCCTGCCGTTTTCAATCACTGACATTACCCGTGGAAAGCAGGGAAATGACCAGAAAACTGATAATATTTACAACTCCGGCCACTTTAGCGAGCGTTTTCACTTGAATTTGCTTTCAAATGTTAGGAATTCAAGTTTACACAGCTCAAAATTAGTGTAGAAAGACTGTAAGTGAGGACTATACTGCTTATGTTTACAATTGAGTCTGAATTTTTCGAGCATCTTTTTGGTGAATCAGTTAATATCCTGACGGTTCCAGTAATACTTGTAAGAATACTGTCTAATTGCGGTATAAGTCTTAAAATACGCATTTAGAGTTTCCAGAAATGATTTCAAACTAGTAATAAGCACTTGAAATAAAAGTAAGTAGGTTCTTACTACATACCCTGCCGTTTTCAATCACTGACATTACCCGTGGAAAGCAGGGAAATGACCAGAAAAATGATAATATTTACAACTCCGGCAACTTTACAGAACGTTTTCACTTAAAATTGCTTTCAGATGTTAGGAATTCATGTTTATACAGCTCAAAATTAGTGTAGAAAGACTGTAAGTGAGGACTATACTGCTTATGTTTACAATTGAGGCTGAATTTCTCGAGCATCTTTTTGGTGAATCAGTTAATATCCTGACGGTTCCAGTAATACTTGTAAGAAAACTGTCTAATTGCGGTATAAGTCTTAAAATACGCATGTAGAGTTTCCAGAAATGATTTCAAACTTGTAATAAGCACTTGAAATAAAAGTAAGTAGGTTCTTACTACATACCCTGCCGTTTTCAATCACTGACATTACCCGTGGAAAGCAGGGAAATGACCAGAAAACTGAAAATATTTACAACTCCGGGCACTTTAGGGAGTGTTTTCACTTGAATTTGCTTTCAAATACTAGGAATTCATGTTTCTACAGCTCAAAATTAGTGTAGAAAGACTGTAAGTGAGGACTATACTGCTTATGTTTACAATTGAGGCCGAATTTCTCGAGCGTCTTATTGGTGAATCAGTTAATATCCTGACGGTTCCAGTACATACTTGTAAGAAAACTCTCTAATTGTGGTATAAGTCTTAAAATACGCATTTAGAGTTTCCAGAAATGATTTCAAACTTGTAATAAGCACTTGAAATAAAAGTAAGTAGGTTCTTACTACATACCCTGCCGTTTTCAATCACTGACATTACCCGTGGAAAGCAGGGAAATGACCAGAAAACTGATAATATTTACAACTCCGGCAACTTTACAAAACGTTTTCACTTAAAATTGCTTTCAGATGTTAGGAATTCATGTTTATACAGCTCAAAATTAGTGTAGAAAGACTGTAAGTGAGGACTATACTGCTTATGTTTACAATTGAGGCTGAATTTCTCGAGCATCTTTTTGGTGAATCAGTTAATATCCTGACGGTTCTAGTAATACTTGTAAGAATACTGTCTAATTGCGGTATAAGTCTTAAAATACGCACTTAGAGTTTCCAGAAATGATTTCAAACTTGTAATAAGCACTTGAAATAAAAGTAAGTAGGTTCTTACTACATACCCTGCCGTTTTCAATCACTGACATTACCCGTGGAAAGCAGGGAAATGACCAGAAAACTGAAAATATTTACAACTTCGGGCACTTTAGGGAGTGTTTTCACTTGAATTTGCTTTCAAATACTAGGAATTCATGTTTCTACAGCTCAAAATTAGTGTAGAAAGACTGTAAGTGAGGACTATACTGCTTATGTTTACAATTGAGGCCGAATTTCTCGAGCGTCTTATTGGTGAATCAGTTAATATCCTGACGGTTCCAGTACATACTTGTAAGAAAACTCTCTAATTGTGGTATAAGTCTTAAAATACGCATTTAGAGTTTCCAGAAATGATTTCAAACTTGTAATAAGCACTTGAAATATAAGTAAGTAGGTTCTTACTACATATCCTGCCGTTTTCAATCACTGACATTACCCGTGGAAAGCAGGGAAATGACCAGAAAATTGATAATATTTACAACTCCGGCCACTTTAGCGAGCGTTTTCACTTGAATTTGCTTTCAAATGTTAGGAATTCATGTTTATACAGCTCAAAATTAGTGTAGAAAGACTGTAAGTGAGGACTATACTGCTTATGTTTACAATTGAGGCCGAATTTCTCGAGCGTCTTTTTGGTGAATCTGTTAATATCCTGACGGTTCCAGTACATACTTGTAAGAAAACTCTCTAATTGTGGTATAAGTCTTAAAATACGCATTTAGAGTTTCCAGAAATGATTTCAAACTTGTAATAAGCACTTGAAATAAAAGTAAGTAGGTTCTTACTACATATCCTGCTGTTTTCAATCACTGACATTACCCGTGGAAAGCAGGGAAATGACCAGAAAACTGATAATATTTACAACTCCGGCCACTTTAGCGTGCGTTTTCACTTGAATTTGCTTTCAAATGTTAAGAATTCATGTTTATACAGCTCAAAATTAGTGTAGAAAGACAGTAAGTAAGGACTATACTTCTTATGTTTACAATTGAGGCTGAATTTCTCTAGCGTCTTTTTGCTAAATCAGTTAATATCCTGATGGTTCCAGTACATACTTGTAAGAAACTCTCTAATTGTGGTATAACTCTTAAAATACGCATGTAGAGTTTCCAGAAATGATTTCAAACTTGTAATAAGCACTTGAAATAAAAGTAAGTAGGTTCTTACTACATACCCTGCCGTTTTCAATCACTGACATTACCCGTGGAAAGCAGGGAAATGACCAGAAAACTGAAAATATTTACAACTCCGGGCACTTTAGGGAGTGTTTTCACTTGAATTTGCTTTCAAATACTAGGAATTCATGTTTCTACAGCTCAAAATTAGTGTAGAAAGACTGTAAGTGAGGACTATACTGCTTATGTTTACAATTGAGGCCGAATTTCTCGAGCGTCTTATTGGTGAATCAGTTAATATCCTGACGGTTCCAGTACATACTTGTAAGAAAACTCTCTAATTGTGGTATAAGTCTTAAAATACGCATTTAGAGTTTCCAGAAATGATTTCAAACTTGTAATAAGCACTTGAAATAAAAGTAAGTAGGTTCTTACTACATACCCTGCCGTTTTCAATCACTGACATTACCCGTGGAAAGCAGGGAAATGACCAGAAAACTGAAAATATTTACAACTTCGGGCACTTTAGGGAGTGTTTTCACTTGAATTTGCTTTCAAATACTAGGAATTCATGTTTCTACAGCTCAAAATTAGTGTAGAAAGACTGTAAGTGAGGACTATACTGCTTATGTTTACAATTGAGGCCGAATTTCTCGAGCGTCTTATTGGTGAATCAGTTAATATCCTGACGGTTCCAGTACATACTTGTAAGAAAACTCTCTAATTGTGGTATAAGTCTTAAAATACGCATTTAGAGTTTCCAGAAATGATTTCAAACTTGTAATAAGCACTTGAAATAAAAGTAAGTAGGTTCTTACTACATATCCTGCCGTTTTCAATCACTGACATTACCCGTGGAAAGCAGGGAAATGACCAGAAAACTGATAATATTTACAACTCCGGCCACTTTAGCGAGCGTTTTCACTTGAATTTGCTTTCAAATGTTAGGAATTCAAGTTTATACAGCTCAAAATTAGTGTAGAAAGACTGTAAGTGAGGACTATACTGCTTATGTTTACAATTGAGGCCGAATTTCTCGAGCGTCTTATTGGTGAATCAGTTAATATCCTGACGGTTCCAGTACATACTTGTAAGAAAACTCTCTAATTGTGGTATAAGTCTTAAAATACGCATTTAGAGTTTCCAGAAATGATTTCAAACTTGTAATAAGCACTTGAAATAAAAGTAAGTAGGTTCTTACTACATATCCTGCCGTTTTCAATCACTGACATTACCCGTGGAAAGCAGGGAAATGACCAGAAAACTGATAATATTTACAACTCCGGCCACTTTAGCGAGCGTTTTCACTTGAATTTGCTTTCAAATGTTAGGAATTCATGTTTATACAGCTCAAAATTAGTGTAGAAAGACTGTAAGTGAGGACTATACTGCTTATGTTTACAATTGAGGCCGAAATTCTCGAGCGTCTTATTGGTGAATCAGTTAATATCCTGCCGGTTCCAGTACATACTTGTAAGAAAACTCTCTAATTGTGGTATAAGTCTTAAAATACGCATTTAGAGTTTCCAGAAATGATTTCAAACTTGTAATAAGCACTTGAAATAAAAGTAAGTAGGTTCTTACTACATATCCTGCCGTTTTCAATCACTGACATTACCCGTGGAAAGCAGGGAAATGACCAGAAAACTGATAATATTTACAACTCCGGCCACTTTAGCGAGCGTTTTCACTTGAATTTGCTTTCAAATGTTAGGAATTCAAGTTTATACAGCTCAAAATTAGTGTAGAAAGACTGTAAGTGAGGACTATACTGCTTATGTTTACAATTGAGGCTGAATTTCTCGAGCATCTTTTTGGTGAATCAGTTAATATCCTGACGGTTCCAGTAATACTTGTAAGAATACTGTCTAATTGCGGTATAAGTCTTAAAATACGCATTTAGAGTTTCCAGAAATGATTTCAAACTTGTAATAAGCACTTGAAATAAAAGTAAGTAGGTTCTTACTACATACCCTGCCGTTTTCAATCACTGACATTACCCGTGGAAAGCAGGGAAATGACCAGAAAACTGATCATATTTACAACTCCGGCAACTTTAGGGAGTGTTTTCACTTGAATTTGCTTTCAAATACTAGGAATTCATGTTTCTACAGCTCAAAATTAGTGTAGAAAGACTGTAAGTGAGGACTATACTGCTTATGTTTACAATTGAGGCCGAATTTCTCGAGCGTCTTATTGGTGAATCAGTTAATATCCTGACGGTTCCAGTACATACTTGTAAGAAAACTCTCTAATTGTGGTATAAGTCTTAAAATACGCATTTAGAGTTTCCAGAAATGATTTCAAACTTGTAATAAGCACTTGAAATAAAAGTAAGTAGGTTCTTACTACATATCCTGCCGTTTTCAATCACTGACATTACCCGTGGAAAGCAGGGAAATGACCAGAAAACTGATAATATTTACAACTCCGGCCACTTAAGCGAGCGTTTTCACTTGAATTTGCTTTCAAATGTTAGGAATTCAAGTTTATACAGCTCAAAATTAGTGTAGAAAGACTGTAAGTGAGGACTATACTGCTTATGTTTACAATTGAGGCCGAATTTCTCAAGCGTTTTATTGGTGAATCAGTTAATATCTTGACGGTTCCAGTACATACTTGTAAGAAAACTCTCTAATTGTGGTATAAGTATTAAAATACGCATTTAGAGTTTCCAGAAATGATTTCAAACTTGTAATAAGCACTTGAAATAAAAGTAAGTAGGTTCTTACTACATACCCTGCCGTTTTCAATCACTGACATTACCCGTGGAAAGCAGGGAAATGACCAGAAAAATGATAATATTTACAACTCCGGCAACTTTACAAAGCGTTTTCACATAAAATTGCTTTCAGATGTTAGGAATTCATGTTTATACAGCTCAAAATTAGTGTAGAAAGACTGTAAGTGAGGACTATACTGCTTATGTTTACAATTGAGGCCGAATTTCTCGAGCGTCTTTTGGTGAATCAGTTAATATCCTGACGGTTCCAGTAATACTTGTAAGAATACTGTCTAATTGCGGTATAAGTCTTAAAATACGCACTTAGAGTTTCCAGAAATGATTTCAAACTTGTAATAAGCACTTGAAATAAAAGTAAGTAGGTTCTTACTACATACCCTGCCGTGTTCAATCACTGACATTACCCGTGGAAAGCAGGGAAATGACCAGAAAACTGAAAATATTTACAACTCCGGGCACTTTAGGGAGTGTTTTCACTTGAATTTGCTTTCAAATACTAGGAATTCATGTTTCTACAGCTCAAAATTAGTGTAGAAAGACTGTAAGTGAGGACTATACTGCTTATGTTTACAATTGAGGCCGAATTTCTCGAGCGTCTTATTGGTGAATCAGTTAATATCCTGACGGTTCCAGTACATACTTGTAAGAAAACTCTCTAATTGTGGTATAAGTCTTAAAATACGCATTTAGAGTTTCCAGAAATGATTTCAAACTTGTAATAAGCACTTGAAATAAAAGTAAGTAGGTTCTTACTACATATCCTGCCGTTTTCAATCACTGACATTACCCGTGGAAAGCAGGGAAATGACCAGAAAACTGATAATATTTACAACTCCGGCCACTTTAGCGTGCGTTTTCACTTGAATTTGCTTTCAAATGTTAAGAATTCATGTTTATACAGCTCAAAATTAGTGTAGAAAGACTGTAAGTAAGGACTATACTGCTTATGTTTACAATTGAGGCTGAATTTCTCTAGCGTCTTTTTGCTGAATCAGTTAATATCCTGATGGTTCCAGTACATACTTGTAAGAAACTCTCTAATTGTGGTATAACTCTTAAAATACGCATGTAGAGTTTCCAGAAATGATTTCAAACTTGTAATAAGCACTTGAAATAAAAGTAAGTAGGTTCTTACTACATACCCTGCCGTTTTCAATCACTGACATTACCCGTGGAAAGCAGGGAAATGACCAGAAAACTGATAATATTTACAACTCCGGCAACTTTACAAAGCGTTTTCACATAAAATTGCTTTCAGATGTTAGGAATTCATGTTTATACAGCTCAAAATTAGTGTAGAAAGACTGTAAGTGAGGACTATACTGCTTATGTTTACAATTGAGGCCGAATTTCTCGAGCGTCTTATTGGTGAATCAGTTAATATCCTGACGGTTCCAGTACATACTTGTAAGAAAACTCTCTAATTGTGGTATAAGTCTTAAAATACGCATTTAGAGTTTCCAGAAATGATTTCAAACTTGTAATAAGCACTTGAAATAAAAGTAAGTAGGTTCTTACTACATATCCTGCCGTTTTCAATCACTGACATTACCCGTGGAAAGCAGGGAAATGACCAGAAAACTGATAATATTTACAACTCCGGCCACTTTAGCGAGCGTTTTCACTTGAATTTGCTTTCAAATGTTAGGAATTCAAGTTTATACAGCTCAAAATTAGTGTAGAAAGACTGTAAGTGAGGACTATACTGCTTATGTTTACAATTGAGGCCGAATTTCTCAAGCGTTTTATTGGTGAATCAGTTAATATCTTGACGGTTCCAGTACATACTTGTAAGAAAACTCTCTAATTGTGGTATAAGTATTAAAATACGCATTTAGAGTTTCCAGAAATGATTTCAAACTTGTAATAAGCACTTGAAATAAAAGTAAGTAGGTTCTTACTACATACCCTGCCGTTTTCAATCACTGACATTACCCATGGAAAGCAGGGAAATGACCAGAAAAATGATAATATTTACAACTCCGGCAACTTTACAGAGCGTTTTCACATAAAATTGCTTTCAGATGTTAGGAATTCATGTTTATACAGCTCAAAATTAGTGTAGAAAGACTGTAAGTGAGGACTATACTGCTTATGTTTACAATTGAGGCCGAATTTCTCGAGCGTCTTTTGGTGAATCAGTTAATATCCTGACGGTTCCGGTAATACTTGTAAGAATACTGTCTAATTGCGGTATAAGTCTTAAAATACGCACTTAGAGTTTCCAGAAATGATTTCAAACTTGTAATAAGCACTTGAAATAAAAGTAAGTAGGTTCTTACTACATACCCTGCCGTGTTCAATCACTGACATTACCCGTGGAAAGCAGGGAAATGACCAGAAAACTGAAAATATTTACAACTCCGGGCACTTTAGGGAGTGTTTTCACTTGAATTTGCTTTCAAATACTAGGAATTCATGTTTCTACAGCTCAAAATTAGTGTAGAAAGACTGTAAGTGAGGACTATACTGCTTATGTTTACAATTGAGGCCGAATTTCTCGAGCGTCTTATTGGTGAATCAGTTAATATCCTGACGGTTCCAGTACATACTTGTAAGAAAACTCTCTAATTGTGGTATAAGTCTTAAAATACGCATTTAGAGTTTCCAGAAATGATTTCAAACTTGTAATAAGCACTTGAAATAAAAGTAAGTAGGTTCTTACTACATACCCTGCCGTGTTCAATCACTGACATTACCCGTGGAAAGCAGGGAAATGACCAGAAAACTGATAATATTTACAACTCCGGCCACTTTAGCGAGCGTTTTCACTTGAATTTGCTTTCAAATGTTAGGAATTCATGTTTATACAGCTCAAAATTAGTGTAGAAAGACTGTAAGTGAGGACTATACTGCTTATGTTTACAATTGAGGCCGAATTTCACGAGCGTCTTTTTGGTGAATCTGTTAATATCCTGACGGTTCCAGTACATACTTGTAAGAAAACTCTCTAATTGTGGTATAAGTCTTAAAATACGCATTTAGAGTTTCCAGAAATGATTTCAAACTTGTAATAAGCACTTGAAATAAAAGTAAGTAGGTTTTTACTACATATCCTGCCGTGTTCAATCACTGACATTACCCGTGGAAAGCAGGGAAATGACCAGAAAAATGATAATATTTACAACTCCGGCAACTTTACAGAGCGTTTTCACTTGAATTTGCTTTCAGATGTTAGGAAATCATGTTTATACAGCTCAAAATTAGTGTAGAAAGACTGTAAGTGAGGACTATACTGCTTATGTTTACAATTGAGGCTGAATTTCTCGAGCATCTTTTTGGTGAATCAGTTAATATCCTGACGGTTCCAGTAATACTTGTAAGAATACTGTCTAATTGCGGTATAAGTCTTAAAATACGCATTTAGAGTTTCCAGAAATGATTTCAAACTTGTAATAAGCACTTGAAATAAAAGTAAGTAGGTTCTTACTACATACCCTGCCGTTTTCAATCACTGACATTACCCGTGGAAAGCAGGGAAATGACCAGAAAACTGAAAATATTTACAACTCCGGGCACTTTAGGGAGTGTTTTCACTTGAATTTGCTTTCAAATACTAGGAATTCATGTTTATACAGCTCAAAATTAGTGTAGAAAGACTGTAAGTGAGGACTATACTGCTTATGTTTACAATTGAGGCCGAATTTCTCGAGCGTCTTATTGGTGAATCAGTTAATATCCTGACGGTTCCAGTACATACTTGTAAGAAAACACTCTAATTGTGGTATAAGTCTTAAAATACGCATTTAGAGTTTCCAGAAATGATTTCAAACTTGTAATAAGCACTTGAAATAAAAGTAAGTAGGTTCTTACTACATATCCTGCCGTTTTCAATCACTGACATTACCCGTGGAAAGCAGGGAAATGACCAGAAAACTGATAATATTTACAACTCCGGCCACTTTAGCGAGCGTTTTCACTTGAATTTGCTTTCAAATGTTAGGAATTCAAGTTTATACAGCTCAAAATTAGTGTAGAAAGACTGTAAGTGAGGACTATACTGCTTATGTTTACAATTGAGGCCGAATTTCTCAAGCGTTTTATTGGTGAATCAGTTAATATCTTGACGGTTCCAGTACATACTTTTAAGAAAACTCTCTAATTGTGGTATAAGTATTAAAATACGCATTTAGAGTTTCCACAAATGATTTCAAACTTGTAATAAGCACTTGAAATAAAAGTAAGTAGGTTCTTACTACATACCCTGCCGTTTTCAATCACTGACATTACCCGTGGAAAGCAGGGAAATGACCAGAAAACTGATAATATTTACAACTCCGGCAACTTTACAAAGCGTTTTCACATAAAATTGCTTTCAGATGTTAGGAATTCATGTTTATACAGCTCAAAATTAGTGTAGAAAGACTGTAAGTGAGGACTATACTGCTTATGTTTACAATTGAGGCCGAATTTCTCGAGCGTCTTTTGGTGAATCAGTTAATATCCTGACGGTTCCAGTAATACTTGTAAGAATACTGTCTAATTGCGGTATAAGTCTTAAAATACGCACTTAGAGTTTCCAGAAATGATTTCAAACTTGTAATAAGCACTTGAAATAAAAGTAAGTAGGTTCTTACTACATACCCTGCCGTGTTCAATCACTGACATTACCCGTGGAAAGCAGGGAAATGACCAGAAAACTGAAAATATTTACAACTCCGGGCACTTTAGGGAGTGTTTTCACTTGAATTTGCTTTCAAATACTAGGAATTCATGTTTCTACAGCTCAAAATTAGTGTAGAAAGACTGTAAGTGAGGACTATACTGCTTATGTTTACAATTGAGGCCGAATTTCTCGAGCGTCTTATTGGTGAATCAGTTAATATCCTGACGGTTCCAGTACATACTTGTAAGAAAACTCTCTAATTGTGGTATAAGTCTTAAAATACGCATTTAGAGTTTCCAGAAATGATTTCAAACTTGTAATAAGCACTTGAAATAAAAGTAAGTAGGTTCTTACTACATATCCTGCCGTTTTCAATCACTGACATTACCCGTGGAAAGCAGGGAAATGACCAGAAAACTGATAATATTTACAACTCCGGCCACTTTAGCGTGCGTTTTCACTTGAATTTGCTTTCAAATGTTAAGAATTCATGTTTATACAGCTCAAAATTAGTGTAGAAAGACTGTAAGTAAGGACTATACTGCTTATGTTTACAATTGAGGCTGAATTTCTCTAGCGTCTTTTTGCTAAATCAGTTAATATCCTGATGGTTCCAGTACATACTTGTAAGAAAACTCTCTAATTGTGGTATAAGTCTTAAATACGCATTTAGAGTTTCCAGAAATGATTTCAAACTTGTAATAAGCACTTGAAATAAAAGTAAGTAGGTTCTTACTACATATCCTGCCGTTTTCAATCACTGACATTACCCGTGGAAAGCAGGGAAATGACCAGAAAACTGATAATATTTACAACTCCGGCCACTTTAGCGAGCGTTTTCACTTGAATTTGCTTTCAAATGTTAGGAATTCATGTTTATACAGCTCAAAATTAGTGTAGAAAGACTGTAAGTGAGGACTATACTGCTTATGTTTACAATTGAGGCCGAATTTCACGAGCGTCTTTTTGGTGAATCTGTTAATATCCTGACGGTTCCAGTACATACTTGTAAGAAAACTCTCTAATTGTGGTATAAGTCTTAAAATACGCATTTAGAGTTTCCAGAAATGATTTCAAACTTGTAATAAGCACTTGAAATAAAAGTAAGTAGGTTTTTACTACATATCCTGCCGTGTTCAATCACTGACATTACCCGTGGAAAGCAGGGAAATGACCAGAAAAATGATAATATTTACAACTCCGGCAACTTTACAGAGCGTTTTCACTTGAATTTGCTTTCAGATGTTAGGAAATCATGTTTATACAGCTCAAAATTAGTGTAGAAAGACTGTAAGTGAGGACTATACTGCTTATGTTTACAATTGAGGCTGAATTTCTCGAGCATCTTTTTGGTGAATCAGTTAATATCCTGACGGTTCCAGTAATACTTGTAAGAATACTGTCTAATTGCGGTATAAGTCTTAAAATACGCATTTAGAGTTTCCAGAAATGATTTCAAACTTGTAATAAGCACTTGAAATAAAAGTAAGTAGGTTCTTACTACATACCCTGCCGTTTTCAATCACTGACATTACCCGTGGAAAGCAGGGAAATGACCAGAAAACTGAAAATATTTACAACTCCGGGCACTTTAGGGAGTGTTTTCACTTGAATTTGCTTTCAAATACTAGGAATTCATGTTTATACAGCTCAAAATTAGTGTAGAAAGACTGTAAGTGAGGACTATACTGCTTATGTTTACAATTGAGGCCGAATTTCTCGAGCGTCTTATTGGTGAATCAGTTAATATCCTGACGGTTCCAGTACATACTTGTAAGAAAACACTCTAATTGTGGTATAAGTCTTAAAATACGCATTTAGAGTTTCCAGAAATGATTTCAAACTTGTAATAAGCACTTGAAATAAAAGTAAGTAGGTTCTTACTACATATCCTGCCGTTTTCAATCACTGACATTACCCGTGGAAAGCAGGGAAATGACCAGAAAACTGATAATATTTACAACTCCGGCCACTTTAGCGAGCGTTTTCACTTGAATTTGCTTTCAAATGTTAGGAATTCAAGTTTATACAGCTCAAAATTAGTGTAGAAAGACTGTAAGTGAGGACTATACTGCTTATGTTTACAATTGAGGCCGAATTTCTCAAGCGTTTTATTGGTGAATCAGTTAATATCTTGACGGTTCCAGTACATACTTGTAAGAAAACTCTCTAATTGTGGTATAAGTCTTAAAATACGCATTTAGAGTTTCCAGAAATGATTTCAAACTTGTAATAAGCACTTGAAATAAAAGTAAGTAGGTTCTTACTACATACCCTGCCGTTTTCAATCACTGACATTACCCGTGGAAAGCAGGGAAATGACCAGAAAACTGATAATATTTACAACTCCGGCAACTTTACAAAGCGTTTTCACATAAAATTGCTTTCAGATGTTAGGAATTCATGTTTATACAGCTCAAAATTAGTGTAGAAAGACTGTAAGTGAGGACTATACTGCTTATGTTTACAATTGAGGCCGAATTTCTCGAGCGTCTTTTGGTGAATCAGTTAATATCCTGACGGTTCCAGTAATACTTGTAAGAATACTGTCTAATTGCGGTATAAGTCTTAAAATACGCACTTAGAGTTTCCAGAAATGATTTCAAACTTGTAATAAGCACTTGAAATAAAAGTAAGTAGGTTCTTACTACATACCCTGCCGTGTTCAATCACTGACATTACCCGTGGAAAGCAGGGAAATGACCAGAAAACTGAAAATATTTACAACTCCGGGCACTTTAGGGAGTGTTTTCACTTGAATTTGCTTTCAAATACTAGGAATTCATGTTTCTACAGCTCAAAATTAGTGTAGAAAGACTGTAAGTGAGGACTACACTGCTTATGTTTACAATTGAGGCCGAATTTCTCGAGCGTCTTTTTGGTGAATCTGTTAATATCCTGACGGTTCCAGTACATACTTGTAAGAAAACTCTCTAATTGTGGTATAAGTCTTAAAATACGCATTTAGAGTTTCCAGAAATGATTTCAAACTTGTAATAAGCACTTGAAATAAAAGTAAGTAGGTTTTTACTACATACCCTGCCGTGTTCAATCACTGACATTACCCGTGGAAAGCAGGGAAATGACCAGAAAAATGATAATATTTACAACTCCGGCAACTTTACAGAGCGTTTTCACTTGAATTTGCTTTCAGATGTTAGGAATTCATGTTTATACAGCTCAAAATTAGTGTAGAAAGACTGTAAGTAAGGACTATACTGCTTATGTTTACAATTGAGGCTGAATTTCTCTAGCGTCTTTTTGCTGAATCAGTTAATATCCTGATGGTTCCAGTACATACTTGTAAGAAACTCTCTAATTGTGGTATAACTCTTAAAATACGCATGTAGAGTTTCCAGAAATGATTTCAAACTTGTAATAAGCACTTGAAATAAAAGTAAGTAGGTTCTTACTACATATCCTGCCGTTTTCAATCACTGACATTACCCGTGGAAAGCAGGAAAATGACCAGAAAACTGATAATATTTACAACTCCGGCAACTTTACAGAGCGTTTTCACTTGAATTTGCTTTCAGATGTTAGGAATTCATGTTTATACAGCTCAAAATTAGTGTAGAAAGACTGTAAGTGAGGACTATACTGCTTATGTTTACAATTGAGGCTGAATTTCTCGAGCATCTTTTTGGTGAATCAGTTAATATCCTGACGGTTCCAGTAATACTTGTAAGAATACTGTCTAATTGCGGTATAAGTCTTAAAATACGCACTTAGAGTTTCCAGAAATGATTTCAAACTTGTAATAAGCCCTTGAAATAAAAGTAAGTAGGTTCTTACTACATACCCTGCCGTTTTCAATCACTGACATTACCCGTGGAAAGCAGGGAAATGACCAGAAAACTGAAAATATTTACAACTCCGGCCACTTTAGGGAGTGTTTTCACTTGAATTTGCTTTCAAATACTAGGAATTCATGTTTCTACAGCTCAAAATTAGTGTAGAAAGACTGTAAGTGAGGACTATACTGCTTATGTTTACAATTGAGTCTGAATTTTTCGAGCATCTTTTTGGTGAATCAGTTAATATCCTGACGGTTCCAGTAATACTTGTAAGAATACTGTCTAATTGCGGTATAAGTCTTAAAATACGCATTTAGAGTTTCCAGAAATGATTTCAAACTAGTAATAAGCACTTGAAATAAAAGTAAGTAGGTTCTTACTACATACCCTGCCGTTTTCAATCACTGACATTACCCGTGGAAAGCAGGGAAATGACCAGAAAAATGATAATATTTACAACTCCGGCAACTTTACAGAGCGTTTTCACTTAAAATTGCTTTCAGATGTTAGGAATTCATGTTTATACAGCTCAAAATTAGTGTAGAAAGACTGTAAGTGAGGACTATACTGCTTATGTTTACAATTGAGGCTGAATTTCTCGAGCATCTTTTTGGTGAATCAGTTAATATCCTGACGGTTCCAGTAATACTTGTAAGAAAACTGTCTAATTGCGGTATAAGTCTTAAAATACGCATTTAGAGTTTCCAGAAATGATTTCAAACTTGTAATAAGCACTTGAAATAAAAGTAAGTAGGTTCTTACTACATACCCTGCCGTTTTCAATCACTGACATTACCCGTGGAAAGCAGGGAAATGACCAGAAAACTGAAAATATTTACAACTCCGGGCACTTTAGGGAGTGTTTTCACTTGAATTTGCTTTCAAATACTAGGAATTCATGTTTCAACAGCTCAAAATTAGTGTAGAAAGACTGTAAGTGAGGACTATACTGCTTATGTTTACAATTGAGGCCGAATTTCTCGAGCGTCTTATTGGTGAATCAGTTAATATCCTGACGGTTCCAGTACATACTTGTAAGAAAACTCTCTAATTGTGGTATAAGTCTTAAAATACGCATTTAGAGTTTCCAGAAATGATTTCAAACTTGTAATAAGCACTTGAAATAAAAGTAAGTAGGTTCTTACTACATACCCTGCCGTTTTCAATCACTGACATTACCCGTGGAAAGCAGGGAAATGACCAGAAAACTGATCATATTTACAACTCCGGCAACTTTACAAAACGTTTTCACTTAAAATTGCTTTCAGATGTTAGGAATTCATGTTTATACAGCTCAAAATTAGTGTAGAAAGACTGTAAGTGAGGACTATACTGCTTATGTTTACAATTGAGGCTGAATTTCTCGAGCATCTTTTTGGTGAATCAGTTAATATCCTGACGGTTCTAGTAATACTTGTAAGAATACTGTCTAATTGCGGTATAAGTCTTAAAATACGCATGTAGAGTTTCCAGAAATGATTTCAAACTTGTAATAAGCACTTGAAATAAAAGTAAGTAGGTTCTTACTACATACCCTGCCGTTTTCAATCACTGACATTACCCGTGGAAAGCAGGGAAATGACCAGAAAACTGAAAATATTTACAACTTCGGGCACTTTAGGGAGTGTTTTCACTTGAATTTGCTTTCAAATACTAGGAATTCATGTTTCTACAGCTCAAAATTAGTGTAGAAAGACTGTAAGTGAGGACTATACTGCTTATGTTTACAATTGAGGGCGAATTTCTCGAGCGTCTTATTGGTGAATCAGTTAATATCCTGACGGTTCCAGTACATACTTGTAAGAAAACTCTCTAATTGTGGTATAAGTCTTAAAATACGCATTTAGAGTTTCCAGAAATGATTTCAAACTTGTAATAAGCACTTGAAATAAAAGTAAGTAGGTTCTTACTACATATCCTGCCGTTTTCAATCACTGACATTACCCGTGGAAAGCAGGGAAATTACCAGTAAACTGATAATATTTACAACTCCGGCCACTTTAGCGAGGGTTTTCACTTGAATTTGCTTTCAAATGTTAGGAATTCATGTTTATACAGCTCAAAATTAGTGTAGAAAGACTGTAAGTGAGGACTACACTGCTTATGTTTACAATTGAGGCCGAATTTCTCGAGCGTCTTTTTGGTGAATCTGTTAATATCCTGACGGTTCCAGTACATACTTGTAAGAAAACTCTCTAATTGTGGTATAAGTCTTAAAATACGCATTTAGAGTTTCCAGAAATGATTTCAAACTTGTAATAAGCACTTGAAATAAAAGTAAGTAGGTTTTTACTACATACCCTGCCGTGTTCAATCACTGACATTACCCGTGGAAAGCAAGGAAATGACCAGAAAAATGATAATATTTACAACTCCGGCAACTTTACAGAGCGTTTTCACTTGAATTTGCTTTCAGATGTTAGGAATTCATGTTTATACAGCTCAAAATTAGTGTAGAAAGACTGTAAGTAAGGACTATACTGCTTATGTTTACAATTGAGGCTGAATTTCTCTAGCGTCTTTTTGCTGAATCAGTTAATATCCTGATGGTTCCAGTACATACTTGTAAGAAACTCTCTAATTGTGGTATAACTCTTAAAATACGCATGTAGAGTTTCCAGAAATGATTTCAAACTTGTAATAAGCACTTGAAATAAAAGTAAGTAGGTTCTTACTACATATCCTGCCGTTTTCAATCACTGACATTACCCGTGGAAAGCAGGAAAATGACCAGAAAACTGATAATATTTACAACTCCGGCAACTTTACAGAGCGTTTTCACTTGAATTTGCTTTCAGATGTTAGGAATTCATGTTTATACAGCTCAAAATTAGTGTAGAAAGACTGTAAGTGAGGACTATACTGCTTATGTTTACAATTGAGGCTGAATTTCTCGAGCATCTTTTTGGTGAATCAGTTAATATCCTGACGGTTCCAGTAATACTTGTAAGAATACTGTCTAATTGCGGTATAAGTCTTAAAATACGCACTTAGAGTTTCCAGAAATGATTTCAAACTTGTAATAAGCCCTTGAAATAAAAGTAAGTAGGTTCTTACTACATACCCTGCCGTTTTCAATCACTGACATTACCCGTGGAAAGCAGGGAAATGACCAGAAAACTGAAAATATTTACAACTCCGGGCACTTTAGGGAGTGTTTTCACTTGAATTTGCTTTCAAATACTAGGAATTCATGTTTCTACAGCTCAAAATTAGTGTAGAAAGACTGTAAGTGAGGACTATACTGCTTATGTTTACAATTGAGTCTGAATTTTTCGAGCATCTTTTTGGTGAATCAGTTAATATCCTGACGGTTCCAGTAATACTTGTAAGAATACTGTCTAATTGCGGTATAAGTCTTAAAATACGCATTTAGAGTTTCCAGAAATGATTTCAAACTAGTAATAAGCACTTGAAATAAAAGTAAGTAGGTTCTTACTACATACCCTGCCGTTTTCAATCACTGACATTACCCGTGGAAAGCAGGGAAATGACCAGAAAAATGATAATATTTACAACTCCGGCAACTTTACAGAGCGTTTTCACTTAAAATTGCTTTCAGATGTTAGGAATTCATGTTTATACAGCTCAAAATTAGTGTAGAAAGACTGTAAGTGAGGACTATACTGCTTATGTTTACAATTGAGGCTGAATTTCTCGAGCATCTTTTTGGTGAATCAGTTAATATCCTGACGGTTCCAGTAATACTTGTAAGAAAACTGTCTAATTGCGGTATAAGTCTTAAAATACGCATTTAGAGTTTCCAGAAATGATTTCAAACTTGTAATAAGCACTTGAAATAAAAGTAAGTAGGTTCTTACTACAAACCCTGCCGTTTTCAATCACTGACATTAACCGTGGAAAGCAGGGAAATGACCAAAAAACTGAAAATATTTACAACTCCGGGCACTTTAGGGAGTGTTTTCACTTGAATTTGCTTTCAAATACTAGGAATTCATGTTTCTACAGCTCAAAATTAGTGTAGAAAGACTGTAAGTGAGGACTATACTGGTTATGTTTACAATTGAGGCCGAATTTCTCGAGCGTCTTATTGGTGAATCAGTTAATATCCTGACGGTTCCAGTACATACTTGTAAGAAAACTCTCTAATTGTGGTATAAGTCTTAAAATACGCATTTAGAGTTTCCAGAAATGATTTCAAACTTGTAATAAGCACTTGAAATAAAAGTAAGTAGTTTCTTACTACATACTCTGCCGTTTTCAATCACTGACATTACCCGTGGAAAGCAGGGAAATGACCAGAAAACTGATAATATTTACAACTCCGGCAACTTTACAAAACGTTTTCACTTAAAATTGCTTTCAGATGTTAGGAATTCATGTTTATACAGCTCAAAATTAGTGTAGAAAGACTGTAAGTGAGGACTATACTGCTTATGTTTACAATTGAGGCTGAATTTCTCGAGCATCTTTTTGGTGAATCAGTTAATATCCTGACGGTTCCAGTACATACTTGTAAGAAAACTCTCTAATTGTGGTATAAGTCTTAAAATACGCATTTAGAGTTTCCAGAAATGATTTCAAACTTGTAATAAGCACTTGAAATAAAAGAAAGTAGGTTCTTACTACATACCCTGCCGTTTTCAATCACTGACATTACCCGTGGAAAGCAGGGAAATGACCAGAAAACTGAAAATATTTACAACTCCGGGCACTTTAGGGAGTGTTTTCACTTGAATTTGCTTTCAAATACTAGGAATTCATGTTTCTACAGCTCAAAATTAGTGTAGAAAGACTGTAAGTGAGGACTATACTGCTTATGTTTACAATTGAGGCCGAAATTCTCGAGCGTCTTATTGGTGAATCAGTTAATATCCTGACGGTTCCAGTACATACTTGTAAGAAAACTCTCTAATTGTGGTATAAGTCTTAAAATACGCATTTAGAGTTTCCAGAAATGATTTCAAACTTGTAATAAGCACTTGAAATAAAAGTAAGTAGGTTCTTACTACATATCCTGCCGTTTTCAATCACTGACATTACCCGTGGAAAGCAGGGAAATGACCAGAAAACTGATAATATTTACAACTCCGGCCACTTTAGCGAGGGTTTTCACTTGAATTTGCTTTCAAATGTTAGGAATTCATGTTTATACAGCTCAAAATTAGTGTAGAAAGACTGTAAGTGAGGACTACACTGCTTATGTTTACAATTGAGGCCGAATTTCTCGAGCGTCTTTTTGGTGAATCTGTTAATATCCTGACGGTTCCAGTACATACTTGTAAGAAAACTCTCTAATTGTGGTATAAGTCTTAAAATACGCATTTAGAGTTTCCAGAAATGATTTCAAACTTGTAATAAGCACTTGAAATAAAAGTAAGTAGGTTTTTACTACATACCCTGCCGTGTTCAATCACTGACATTACCCGTGGAAAGCAGGGAAATGACCAGAAAAATGATAATATTTACAACTCCGGCAACTTTACAGAGCGTTTTCACTTGAATTTGCTTTCAGATGTTAGGAATTCATGTTTATACAGCTCAAAATTAGTGTAGAAAGACTGTAAGTAAGGACTATACTGCTTATGTTTACAATTGAGGCTGAATTTCTCTAGCGTCTTTTTGCTGAATCAGTTAATATCCTGATGGTTCCAGTACATACTTGTAAGAAACTCTCTAATTGTGGTATAACTCTTAAAATACGCATGTAGAGTTTCCAGAAATGATTTCAAACTTGTAATAAGCACTTGAAATAAAAGTAAGTAGGTTCTTACTACATATCCTGCCGTTTTCAATCACTGACATTACCCGTGGAAAGCAGGGAAATGACCAGAAAACTGATAATATTTACAACTCCGGCAACTTTACAGAGCGTTTTCACTTGAATTTGCTTTCAGATGTTAGGAATTCATGTTTATACAGCTCAAAATTAGTGTAGAAAGACTGTAAGTGAGGACTATACTGCTTATGTTTACAATTGAGGCTGAATTTCTCGAGCATCTTTTTGGTGAATCAGTTAATATCCTGACGGTTCCAGTAATACTTGTAAGAATACTGTCTAATTGCGGTATAAGTCTTAAAATACGCACTTAGAGTTTCCAGAAATGATTTCAAACTTGTAATAAGCCCTTGAAATAAAAGTAAGTAGGTTCTTACTACATACCCTGCCGTTTTCAATCACTGACATTACCCGTGGAAAGCAGGGAAATGACCAGAAAACTGAAAATATTTACAACTCCGGGCACTTTAGGGAGTGTTTTCACTTGAATTTGCTTTCAAATACTAGGAATTCATGTTTCTACAGCTCAAAATTAGTGTAGAAAGACTGTAAGTGAGGACTATACTGCTTATGTTTACAATTGAGGCCGAATTTCTCGAGCGTCTTATTGGTGAATCAGTTAATATCCTGACGGTTCCAGTACATACTTGTAAGAAAACTCTCTAATTGTGGTATAAGTCTTAAAATACGCATTTAGAGTTTCCAGAAATGATTTCAAACTTGTAATAAGCACTTGAAATAAAAGTAAGTAGGTTCTTACTACATACCCTGCCGTTTTCAATCACTGACATTACCCGTGGAAAGCAGGGAAATGACCAGAAAATTGATAATATTTACAACTCCGGCCACTTTAGCGTGCGTTTTCACTTGAATTTGCTTTCAAATGTTAAGAATTCATGTTTATACAGCTCAAAATTAGTGTAGAAAGACTGTAAGTAAGGACTATACTGCTTATGTTTACAATTGAGGCTGAATTTCTCTAGCGTCTTTTTGCTGAATCAGTTAATATCCTGATGGTTCCAGTACATACTTGTAAGAAACTCTCTAATTGTGGTATAACTCTTAAAATACGCATGTAGAGTTTCCAGAAATGATTTCAAACTTGTAATAAGCACTTGAAATAAAAGTAAGTAGGTTCTTACTACATACCCTGCCGTTTTCAATCACTGACATTACCCGTGGAAAGCAGGGAAATGACCAGAAAACTGATAATATTTACAACTCCGGCAACTTTACAAAGCGTTTTCACATAAAATTGCTTTCAGATGTTAGGAATTCATGTTTATACAGCTCAAAATTAGTGTAGAAAGACTGTAAGTGAGGACTATACTGCTTATGTTTACAATTGAGGCCGAATTTCTCGAGCGTCTTATTGGTGAATCAGTTAATATCCTGACGGTTCCAGTAATACTTGTAAGAATACTGTCTAATTGCGGTATAAGTCTTAAAATACGCACTTAGAGTTTTCAGAAATGATTTCAAACTTGTAATAAGCACTTGAAATAAAAGTAAGTAGGTTCTTACTACATACCCTGTCGTGTTCAATCACTGACATTACCCGTGGAATGCAGGGAAATGACCAGAAAACTGAAAATATTTACAACTCCGGGCACTTTAGGGAGTGTTTTCACTTGAATTTGCTTTCAAATACTAGGAATTCATGTTTCTACAGCTCAAAATTAGTGTAGAAAGACTGTAAGTGAGGACTATACTGCTTATGTTTACAATTGAGGCCGAATTTCTCGAGCGTCTTATTGGTGAATCAGTTAATATCCTGACGGTTCCAGTACATACTTGTAAGAAAACTCTCTAATTGTGGTATAAGTCTTAAAATACGCATTTAGAGTTTCCAGAAATGATTTCAAACTTGTAATAAGCACTTGAAATAAAAGTAAGTAGGTTCTTACTACATATCCTGCCGTTTTCAATCACTGACATTACCCGTGGAAAGCAGGGAAATGACCAGAAAACTGATAATATTTACAACTCCGGCCACTTTAGCGAGCGTTTTCACTTGAATTTGCTTTCAAATGTTAGGAATTCATGTTTATACAGCTCAAAATTAGTGTAGAAAGACTGTAAGTGAGGACTATACTGCATATGTTTACAATTTTGGCCGAATTTCTCGAGCGTCTTTTTGGTGAATCTGTTAATATCCTGACGGTTCCAGTACATACTTGTAAGAAAACTCTCTAATTGTGGTATAAGTCTTAAAATACGCATTTAGAGTTTCCAGAAATGATTTCAAACTTGTAATAAGCACTTGAAATAAAAGTAAGTAGGTTTTTACTACATATCCTGCCGTGTTCAATCACTGACATTACCCGTGGAAAGCAGGGAAATGACCAGAAAAATGATAATATTTACAACTCCGGCAACTTTACAGAGCGTTTTCACTTGAATTTGCTTTCAGATGTTAGGAATTCATGTTTATACAGCTCAAAATTAGTGTAGAAAGACTGTAAGTGAGGACTATACTGCTTATGTTTACAATTGAGGCGGAATTTCTCGAGCGTCTTTTTGCTGAATCAGTTAATATCCTGAAGGTTCCAGTAATACTTGTAAGAAAACTGTCTAATTGCGGTATAAGTCTTAAAATACGCATTTAGAGTTTCCAGAAATGATTTCAAAGTTGTAATAAGCACTTGAAATAAAAGTAAGTAGGTTCTTACTACATACCCTGCCGTTTTCAATCACTGACATTACCCGTGGAAAGCAGGGAAATGACCAGAAAACTGAAAATATTTATAACTCCGGGCACTTTAGGGAATGTTTTTACTTGAATTTGCTTTCAAATACTAGGAATTCATATTTATACAGCTCAAAATTAGTGTAGAAAGACTGTAAGTGAGGACTATACTGCTTATGTTTACAATTGAGGCCGAAATTCTCGAGCGTCTTATTGGTGAATCAGTTAATATCCTGACGGTTCCAGTACATACTTGTAAGAAAACTCTCTAATTGTTGTATAAGTCTTAAAATACGCATTTAGAGTTTCCAGAAATGATTTCAAACTTGTAATAAGCACTTGAAATAAAAGTAAGTAGGTTCTTACTACATATCCTGCCGTTTTCAATCACTGACATTACCCGTGGAAAGCAGGGAAATGACCAGAAAACTGATAATATTTACAACTCCGGCCACTTTAGCGAGGGTTTTCACTTGAATTTGCTTTCAAATGTTAGGAATTCATGTTTATACAGCTCAAAATTAGTGTAGAAAGACTGTAAGTGAGGACTACACTGCTTATGTTTACAATTGAGGCCGAATTTCTCGAGCGTCTTTTTGGTGAATCTGTTAATATCCTGACGGTTCCAGTACATACTTGTAAGAAAACTCTCTAATTGTGGTATAAGTCTTAAAATACGCATTTAGAGTTTCCAGAAATGATTTCAAACTTGTAATAAGCACTTGAAATAAAAGTAAGTAGGTTTTTACTACATACCCTGCCGTGTTCAATCACTGACATTACCCGTGGAAAGCAGGGAAATGACCAGAAAAATGATAATATTTACAACTCCGGCAACTTTACAGAGCGTTTTCACTTGAATTTGCTTTCAGATGTTAGGAATTCATGTTTATACAGCTCAAAATTAGTGTAGAAAGACTGTAAGTAAGGACTATACTGCTTATGTTTACAATTGAGGCTGAATTTCTCTAGCGTCTTTTTGCTGAATCAGTTAATATCCTGATGGTTCCAGTACATACTTGTAAGAAACTCTCTAATTGTGGTATAACTCTTAAAATACGCATGTAGAGTTTCCAGAAATGATTTCAAACTTGTAATAAGCACTTGAAATAAAAGTAAGTAGGTTCTTACTACATATCCTGCCGTTTTCAATCACTGACATTACCCGTGGAAAGCAGGGAAATGACCAGAAAACTGATAATATTTACAACTCCGGCAACTTTACAGAGCGTTTTCACTTGAATTTGCTTTCAGATGTTAGGAATTCATGTTTATACAGCTCAAAATTAGTGTAGAAAGACTGTAAGTGAGGACTATACTGCTTATGTTTACAATTGAGGCTGAATTTCTCGAGCATCTTTTTGGTGAATCAGTTAATATCCTGACGGTTCCAGTAATACTTGTAAGAATACTGTCTAATTGCGGTATAAGTCTTAAAATACGCACTTAGAGTTTCCAGAAATGATTTCAAACTTGTAATAAGCCCTTGAAATAAAAGTAAGTAGGTTCTTACTACATACCCTGCCGTTTTCAATCACTGACATTACCCGTGGAAAGCAGGGAAATGACCAGAAAACTGAAAATATTTACAACTCCGGGCACTTTAGGGAGTGTTTTCACTTGAATTTGCTTTCAAATACTAGGAATTCATGTTTCTACAGCTCAAAATTAGTGTAGAAAGACTGTAAGTGAGGACTATACTGCTTATGTTTACAATTGAGGCCGAATTTCTCGAGCGTCTTATTGGTGAATCAGTTAATATCCTGACGGTTCCAGTACATACTTGTAAGAAAACTCTCTAATTGTGGTATAAGTCTTAAAATACGCATTTAGAGTTTCCAGAAATGATTTCAAACTTGTAATAAGCACTTGAAATAAAAGTAAGTAGGTTCTTACTACATACCCTGCCGTTTTCAATCACTGACATTACCCGTGGAAAGCAGGGAAATGACCAGAAAATTGATAATATTTACAACTCCGGCCACTTTAGCGTGCGTTTTCACTTGAATTTGCTTTCAAATGTTAAGAATTCATGTTTATACAGCTCAAAATTAGTGTAGAAAGACTGTAAGTAAGGACTATACTGCTTATGTTTACAATTGAGCCTGAATTTCTCTAGCGTCTTTTTGCTGAATCAGTTAATATCCTGATGGTTCCAGTACATACTTGTAAGAAACTCTCTAATTGTGGTATAACTCTTAAAATACGCATGTAGAGTTTCCAGAAATGATTTCAAACTTGTAATAAGCACTTGAAATAAAAGTAAGTAGGTTCTTACTACATACCCTGCCGTTTTCAATCACTGACATTACCCGTGGAAAGCAGGGAAATGACCAGAAAACTGATAATATTTACAACTCCGGCAACTTTACAAAGCGTTTTCACATAAAATTGCTTTCAGATGTTAGGAATTCATGTTTATACAGCTCAAAATTAGTGTAGAAAGACTGTAAGTGAGGACTATACTGCTTATGTTTACAATTGAGGCCGAATTTCTCGAGCGTCTTTTTGCTGAATCAGTTAATATCCTGATGGTTCCAGTACATACTTGTAAGAAACTCTCTAATTGTGGTATAACTCTTAAAATACGCATGTAGAGTTTCCAGAAATGATTTCAAACTTGTAATAAGCACTTGAAATAAAAGTAAGTAGGTTCTTACTACATATCCTGCCGTTTTCAATCACTGACATTACCCGTGGAAAGCAGGGAAATGACCAGAAAAATGATAATATTTACAACTCCGGCAACTTTACAGAGCGTTTTCACTTGAATTTGCTTTCAGATGTTAGGAATTCATGTTTATACAGCTCAAAATTAGTGTAGAAAGACAGTAAGTAAGGACTATACTGCTTATGTTTACAATTGAGGCTGAATTTCTCTAGCGTCTTTTTGCTGAATCAGTTAATATCCTGATGGTTCCAGTACATACTTGTAAGAAACTCTCTAATTGTGGTATAACTCTTAAAATACGCATGTAGAGTTTCCAGAAATGATTTCAAACTTGTAATAAGCACTTGAAATAAAAGTAAGTAGGTTCTTACTACATATCCTGCCGTTTTCAATCACTGACATTACCCGTGGAAAGCAGGGAAATGACCAGAAAACTGATAATATTTACAACTCCGGCAACTTTACAGAGCGTTTTCACTTGAATTTGCTTTCAGATGTTAGGAATTCATGTTTATACAGCTCAAAATTAGTGTAGAAAGACTGTAAGTGAGGACTATACTGCTTATGTTTACAATTGAGGCTGAATTTCTCGAGCATCTTTTTGGTGAATCAGTTAATATCCTGACGGTTCCAGTAATACTTGTAAGAATACTGTCTAATTGCGGTATAAGTCTTAAAATACGCACTTAGAGTTTCCAGAAATGATTTCAAACTTGTAATAAGCCCTTGAAATAAAAGTAAGTAGGTTCTTACTACATACCCTGCCGTTTTCAATCACTGACATTACCCGTGGAAAGCAGGGAAATGACCAGAAAACTGAAAATATTTACAACTCCGGGCACTTTAGGGAGTGTTTTCACTTGAATTTGCTTTCAAATACTAGGAATTCATGTTTCTACAGCTCAAAATTAGTGTAGAAAGACTGTAAGTGAGGACTATACTGCTTATGTTTACAATTGAGGCCGAATTTCTCGAGCGTCTTATTGGTGAATCAGTTAATATCCTGACGGTTCCAGTACATACTTGTAAGAAAACTCTCTAATTGTGGTATAAGTCTTAAAATACGCATTTAGAGTTTCCAGAAATGATTTCAAACTTGTAATAAGCACTTGAAATAAAAGTAAGTAGGTTCTTACTACATACCCTGCCGTTTTCAATCACTGACATTACCCGTGGAAAGCAGGGAAATGACCAGAAAATTGATAATATTTACAACTCCGGCCACTTTAGCGTGCGTTTTCACTTGAATTTGCTTTCAAATGTTAAGAATTCATGTTTATACAGCTCAAAATTAGTGTAGAAAGACTGTAAGTAAGGACTATACTGCTTATGTTTACAATTGAGCCTGAATTTCTCTAGCGTCTTTTTGCTGAATCAGTTAATATCCTGATGGTTCCAGTACATACTTGTAAGAAACTCTCTAATTGTGGTATAAGTCTTAAAATACGCATGTAGAGTTTCCAGAAATGATTTCAAACTTGTAATAAGCACTTGAAATAAAAGTAAGTAGGTTCTTACTACATACCCTGCCGTTTTCAATCACTGACATTACCCGTGGAAAGCAGGGAAATGACCAGAAAACTGATAATATTTACAACTCCGGCAACTTTACAAAGCGTTTTCACATAAAATTGCTTTCAGATGTTAGGAATTCATGTTTATACAGCTCAAAATTAGTGTAGAAAGACTGTAAGTGAGGACTATACTGCTTATGTTTACAATTGAGGCTGAATTTCTCGAGCGTCTTATTGGTGAATCAGTTAATATCCTGACGGTTCCAGTAATACTTGTAAGAATACTGTCTAATTGCGGTATAAGTCTTAAAATACGCACTTAGAGTTTCCAGAAATGATTTCAAACTTGTAATAAGCCCTTGAAATAAAAGTAAGTAGGTTCTTACTACATACCCTGCCGTTTTCAATCACTGACATTACCCGTGGAAAGCAGGGAAATGACCAGAAAACTGAAAATATTTACAACTCCGGGCACTTTAGGGAGTGTTTTCACTTGAATTTGCTTTCAAATACTAGGAATTCATGTTTCTACAGCTCAAAATTAGTGTAGAAAGACTGTAAGTGAGGACTATACTGCTTATGTTTACAATTGAGGCCGAATTTCTCGAGCGTCTTATTGGTGAATCAGTTAATATCCTGACGGTTCCAGTACATACTTGTAAGAAAACTCTCTAATTGTGGTATAAGTCTTAAAATACGCATTTAGAGTTTCCAGAAATGATTTCAAACTTGTAATAAGCACTTGAAATAAAAGTAAGTAGGTTCTTACTACATACCCTGCCGTTTTCAATCACTGACATTACCCGTGGAAAGCAGGGAAATGACCAGAAAATTGATAATATTTACAACTCCGGCCACTTTAGCGTGCGTTTTCACTTGAATTTGCTTTCAAATGTTAAGAATTCATGTTTATACAGCTCAAAATTAGTGTAGAAAGACTGTAAGTAAGGACTATACTGCTTATGTTTACAATTGAGCCTGAATTTCTCTAGCGTCTTTTTGCTGAATCAGTTAATATCCTGATGGTTCCAGTACATACTTGTAAGAAACTCTCTAATTGTGGTATAACTCTTAAAATACGCATGTAGAGTTTCCAGAAATGATTTCAAACTTGTAATAAGCACTTGAAATAAAAGTAAGTAGGTTCTTACTACATACCCTGCCGTTTTCAATCACTGACATTACCCGTGGAAAGCAGGGAAATGACCAGAAAACTGATAATATTTACAACTCCGGCAACTTTACAAAGCGTTTTCACATAAAATTGCTTTCAGATGTTAGGAATTCATGTTTATACAGCTCAAAATTAGTGTAGAAAGACTGTAAGTGAGGACTATACTGCTTATGTTTACAATTGAGGCCGAATTTCTCGAGCGTCTTTTTGCTGAATCAGTTAATATCCTGATGGTTCCAGTACATACTTGTAAGAAACTCTCTAATTGTGGTATAACTCTTAAAATACGCATGTAGAGTTTCCAGAAATGATTTCAAACTTGTAATAAGCACTTGAAATAAAAGTAAGTAGGTTCTTACTACATATCCTGCCGTTTTCAATCACTGACATTACCCGTGGAAAGCAGGGAAATGACCAGAAAAATGATAATATTTACAACTCCGGCAACTTTACAGAGCGTTTTCACTTGAATTTGCTTTCAGATGTTAGGAATTCATGTTTATACAGCTCAAAATTAGTGTAGAAAGACAGTAAGTAAGGACTATACTGCTTATGTTTACAATTGAGGCTGAATTTCTCTAGCGTCTTTTTGCTGAATCAGTTAATATCCTGATGGTTCCAGTACATACTTGTAAGAAACTCTCTAATTGTGGTATAACTCTTAAAATACGCATGTAGAGTTTCCAGAAATGATTTCAAACTTGTAATAAGCACTTGAAATAAAAGTAAGTAGGTTCTTACTACATATCCTGCCGTTTTCAATCACTGACATTACCCGTGGAAAGCAGGGAAATGACCAGAAAACTGATAATATTTACAACTCCGGCAACTTTACAGAGCGTTTTCACTTGAATTTGCTTTCAGATGTTAGGAATTCATGTTTATACAGCTCAAAATTAGTGTAGAAAGACTGTAAGTGAGGACTATACTGCTTATGTTTACAATTGAGGCTGAATTTCTCGAGCATCTTTTTGGTGAATCAGTTAATATCCTGACGGTTCCAGTAATACTTGTAAGAATACTGTCTAATTGCGGTATAAGTCTTAAAATACGCACTTAGAGTTTCCAGAAATGATTTCAAACTTGTAATAAGCCCTTGAAATAAAAGTAAGTAGGTTCTTACTACATACCCTGCCGTTTTCAATCACTGACATTACCCGTGGAAAGCAGGGAAATGACCAGAAAACTGAAAATATTTACAACTCCGGGCACTTTAGGGAGTGTTTTCACTTGAATTTGCTTTCAAATACTAGGAATTCATGTTTCTACAGCTCAAAATTAGTGTAGAAAGACTGTAAGTGAGGACTATACTGCTTATGTTTACAATTGAGGCCGAATTTCTCGAGCGTCTTATTGGTGAATCAGTTAATATCCTGACGGTTCCAGTACATACTTGTAAGAAAACTCTCTAATTGTGGTATAAGTCTTAAAATACGCATTTAGAGTTTCCAGAAATGATTTCAAACTTGTAATAAGCACTTGAAATAAAAGTAAGTAGGTTCTTACTACATACCCTGCCGTTTTCAATCACTGACATTACCCGTGGAAAGCAGGGAAATGACCAGAAAATTGATAATATTTACAACTCCGGCCACTTTAGCGTGCGTTTTCACTTGAATTTGCTTTCAAATGTTAAGAATTCATGTTTATACAGCTCAAAATTAGTGTAGAAAGACTGTAAGTAAGGACTATACTGCTTATGTTTACAATTGAGCCTGAATTTCTCTAGCGTCTTTTTGCTGAATCAGTTAATATCCTGATGGTTCCAGTACATACTTGTAAGAAACTCTCTAATTGTGGTATAAGTCTTAAAATACGCATGTAGAGTTTCCAGAAATGATTTCAAACTTGTAATAAGCACTTGAAATAAAAGTAAGTAGGTTCTTACTACATACCCTGCCGTTTTCAATCACTGACATTACCCGTGGAAAGCAGGGAAATGACCAGAAAACTGATAATATTTACAACTCCGGCAACTTTACAAAGCGTTTTCACATAAAATTGCTTTCAGATGTTAGGAATTCATGTTTATACAGCTCAAAATTAGTGTAGAAAGACTGTAAGTGAGGACTATACTGCTTATGTTTACAATTGAGGCCGAATTTCTCGAGCGTCTTATTGGTGAATCAGTTAATATCCTGACGGTTCCAGTAATACTTGTAAGAATACTGTCTAATTGCGGTATAAGTCTTAAAATACGCACTTAGAGTTTCCAGAAATGATTTCAAACTTGTAATAAGCACTTGAAATAAAAGTAAGTAGGTTCTTACTACATACCCTGTCGTGTTCAATCACTTACATTACCCGTGGAATGCAGGGAAATGACCAGAAAACTGAAAATATTTACAACTCCGGGCACTTTAGGGAGTGTTTTCACTTGAATTTGCTTTCAAATACTAGGAATTCATGTTTCTACAGCTCAAAATTAGTGTAGAAAGACTGTAAGTGAGGACTATACTGCTTATGTTTACAATTGAGGTCGAATTTCTCGAGCGTCTTATTGGTGAATCAGTTAATATCCTGACGGTTCCAGTACATACTTGTAAGAAAACTCTCTAATTGTGGTATAAGTCTTAAAATACGCATTTAGAGTTTCCAGAAATGATTTCAAACTTGTAATAAGCACTTGAAATAAAAGTAAGTAGGTTCTTACTACATATCCTACCGTTTTCAATCACTGACATTACCCGTGGAAAGCAGGGAAATGACCAGAAAACTGATAATATTTACAACTCCGGCCACTTTAGCGAGCGTTTTCACTTGAATTTGCTTTCAAATGTTAGGAATTCATGTTTATACAGCTCAAAATTAGTGTAGAAAGACTGTAAGTGAGGACTATACTGCATATGTTTACAATTGAGGCCGAATTTCTCGAGCGTCTTTTTGGTGAATCTGTTAATATCCTGACGGTTCCAGTACATACTTGTAAGAAAACTCTCTAATTGTGGTATAAGTCTTAAAATACGCATTTAGAGTTTCCAGAAATGATTTCAAACTTGTAATAAGCACTTGAAATAAAAGTAAGTAGGTTTTTACTACATATCCTGCCGTGTTCAATCACTGACATTACCCGTGGAAAGCAGGGAAATGACCAGAAAAATGATAATATTTACAACTCCGGCAACTTTACAGAGCGTTTTCACTTGAATTTGCTTTCAGATGTTAGGAATTCATGTTTATACAGCTCAAAATTAGTGTAGAAAGACTGTAAGTGAGGACTATACTGCTTATGTTTACAATTGAGGCTGAATTTCTCGAGCATCTTTTTGGTGAATCAGTTAATATCCTGAAGGTTCCAGTAATACTTGTAAGAAAACTGTCTAATTGCGGTATAAGTCTTAAAATACGCATTTAGAGTTTCCAGAAATGATTTCAAACTTGTAATAAGCACTTGAAATAAAAGTAAGTAGGTTCTTACTACATACCCTGCCGTTTTCAATCACTGACATTACCCGTGGAAAGCAGGGAAATGACCAGAAAACTGAAAATATTTATAACTCCGGGCACTTTAGGGAATGTTTTTACTTGAATTTGCTTTCAAATACTAGGAATTCATGTTTATAAAGCTCAAAATTAGTGTAGAAAGACTGTAAGTGAGGACTATACTGCTTATGTTTACAATTGAGGCCGAAATTCTCGAGCGTCTTATTGGTGAATCAGTTAATATCCTGACGGTTCCAGTACATACTTGTAAGAAAACTCTCTAATTGTGGTATAAGTCTTAAAATACGCATTTAGAGTTTCCAGAAATGATTTCAAACTTGTAATAAGCACTTGAAATAAAAGTAAGTAGGTTCTTACTACATATCCTGCCGTTTTCAATCACTGACATTACCCGTGGAAAGCAGGGAAATGACCAGAAAACTGATAATATTTACAACTCCGGCCACTTTAGCGAGCGTTTTCACTTGAATTTGCTTTCAAATGTTAGGAATTCAAGTTTATACAGCTCAAAATTAGTGTAGAAAGACTGTAAGTGAGGACTATACTGCTTATGTTTACAATTGAGGCCGAATTTCTCGAGCGTCTTATTGGTGAATCAGTTAATATCCTGACGGTTCCAGTACATACTTGTAAGAAAACTCTCTAATTGTGGTATAAGTCTTAAAATACGCATTTAGAGTTTCCAGAAATGATTTCAAACTTGTAATAAGCACTTGAAATAAAAGTAAGTAGGTTCTTACTACATACCCTGCCGTTTTCAATCACTGACATTACCCGTGGAAAGCAGGGAAATGACCAGAAAACTGATAATATTTACAACTCCGGCCACTTTAGCGAGCGTTTTCACTTGAATTTGCTTTCAAATGTTAGGAATTCATGTTTACACAGCTCAAAATTAGTGTAGAAAGACTGTAAGTGAGGACTATACTGCTTATGTTTACAATTGAGGCTGAATTTCTCGAGCATCTTTTTGGTGAATCAGTTAATATCCTGACGGTTCCAGTAATACTTGTAAGAATACTGTCTAATTGCGGTATAAGTCTTAAAATACGCACTGAGAGTTTCCAGAAATGATTTCAAACTTGTAATAAGCACTTGAAATAAAAGTAAGTAGGTTCTTACTACATACCCTGCCGTTTTCAATCACTGACATTACCCGTGGAAAGCAGGGAAATGACCAGAAAACTGAAAATATTTACAACTCCGGGCACTTTAGGGAGTGTTTTCACTTGAACTTGCTTTCAAATACTAGGAATTCATGTTTCTACAGCTCAAAATTAGTGTAGAAAGACTGTAAGTGAGGACTATACTGCTTATGTTTACAATTGAGGCCGAATTTCTCGAGCGTCTTATTGGTGAATCAGTTAATATCCTGACGGTTCCAGTACATACTTGTAAGAAAACTCTCTAATTGTGGTATAAGTCTTAAAATACGCATTTAGAGTTTCCAGAAATGATTTCAAACTTGTAATAAGTACTTGAAATAAAAGTAAGTAGGTTCTTACTACATATCCTGCCGTTTTCAATCACTGACATTACCCGTGGAAAGCAGGGAAATGACCAGAAAACTGATAATATTTACAACTCCGGCCACTTTAGCGAGCGTTTTCACTTGAATTTGCTTTCAAATGTTAGGAATTCAAGTTTACACAGCTCAAAATTAGTGTAGAAAGACTGTAAGTGAGGACTATACTGCTTATGTTTACAATTGAGTCTGAATTTTTCGAGCATCTTTTTGGTGAATCAGTTAATATCCTGACGGTTCCAGTAATACTTGTAAGAATACTGTCTAATTGCGGTATAAGTCTTAAAATACGCATTTAGAGTTTCCAGAAATGATTTCAAACTAGTAATAAGCACTTGAAATAAAAGTAAGTAGGTTCTTACTACATACCCTGCCGTTTTCAATCACTGACATTACCCGTGGAAAGCAGGGAAATGACCAGAAAACTGATAATATTTACAACTCCGGCAACTTTACAGAACGTTTTCACTTAAAATTGCTTTCAGATGTTAGGAATTCATGTTTATACAGCTCAAAATTAGTGTAGAAAGACTGTAAGTGAGGACTATACTGCTTATGTTTACAATTGAGGCTGAATTTCTCGAGCATCTTTTTGGTGAATCAGTTAATATCCTGACGGTTCCAGTAATACTTGTAAGAAAACTGTCTAATTGCGGTATAAGTCTTAAAATACGCATGTAGAGTTTCCAGAAATGATTTCAAACTTGTAATAAGCACTTGAAATAAAAGTAAGTAGGTTCTTACTACATATCCTGCCGTTTTCAATCACTGACATTACCTGTGGAAAGCAGGGAAATGACCAGAAAACTGAAAATATTTACAACTCCGGGCACTTTAGGGAGTGTTTTCACTTGAATTTGCTTTCAAATACTAGGAATTCATGTTTCTACAGCTCAAAATTAGTGTAGAAAGACTGTAAGTGAGGACTATACTGCTTATGTTTACAATTGAGGCCGAATTTCTCGAGCGTCTTATTGGTGAATCAGTTAATATCCTGACGGTTCCAGTACATACTTGTAAGAAAACTCTCTAATTGTGGTATAAGTCTTAAAATACGCATTTAGAGTTTCCAGAAATGATTTCAAACTTGTAATAAGCACTTGAAATAAAAGTAAGTAGGTTCTTACTACATACCCTGCCGTTTTCAATCACTGACATTACCCGTGGAAAGCAGGGAAATGACCAGAAAACTGATAATATTTACAACTCCGGCAACTTTACAAAACGTTTTCACTTAAAATTGCTTTCAGATGTTAGGAATTCATGTTTATACAGCTCAAAATTAGTGTAGAAAGACTGTAAGTGAGGACTATACTGCTTATGTTTACAATTGAGGCTGAATTTCTCGAGCATCTTTTTGGTGAATCAGTTAATATCCTGACGGTTCTAGTAATACTTGTAAGAATACTGTCTAATTGCGGTATAAGTCTTAAAATACGCACTTAGAGTTTCCAGAAATGATTTCAAACTTGTAATAAGCACTTGAAATAAAAGTAAGTAGGTTCTTACTACATACCCTGCCGTTTTCAATCACTGACATTACCCGTGGAAAGCAGGGAAATGACCAGAAAACTGAAAATATTTACAACTTCGGGCACTTTAGGGAGTGTTTTCACTTGAATTTGCTTTCAAATACTAGGAATTCATGTTTCTACAGCTCAAAATTAGTGTAGAAAGACTGTAAGTGAGGACTATACTGCTTATGTTTACAATTGAGGCCGAATTTCTCGAGCGTCTTATTGGTGAATCAGTTAATATCCTGACGGTTCCAGTACATACTTGTAAGAAAACTCTCTAATTGTGGTATAAGTCTTAAAATACGCATTTAGAGTTTCCAGAAATGATTTCAAACTTGTAATAAGCACTTGAAATAAAAGTAAGTAGGTTCTTACTACATATCCTGCCGTTTTCAATCACTGACATTACCCGTGGAAAGCAGGGAAATGACCAGAAAACTGATAATATTTACAACTCCGGCCACTTTAGCGAGCGTTTTCACTTGAATTTGCTTTCAAATGTTAGGAATTCATGTTTATACAGCTCAAAATTAGTGTAGAAAGACTGTAAGTGAGGACTATACTGCTTATGTTTACAATTGAGGCCGAATTTCTCGAGCGTCTTTTTGGTGAATCTGTTAATATCCTGACGGTTCCAGTACATACTTGTAAGAAAACTCTCTAATTGTGGTATAAGTCTTAAAATACGCATTTAGAGTTTCCAGAAATGATTTCAAACTTGTAATAAGCACTTGAAATAAAAGTAAGTAGGTTCTTACTACATATCCTGCTGTTTTCAATCACTGACATTACCCGTGGAAAGCAGGGAAATGACCAGAAAACTGATAATATTTACAACTCCGGCCACTTTAGCGTGCGTTTTCACTTGAATTTGCTTTCAAATGTTAAGAATTCATGTTTATACAGCTCAAAATTAGTGTAGAAAGACAGTAAGTAAGGACTATACTTCTTATGTTTACAATTGAGGCTGAATTTCTCTAGCGTCTTTTTGCTAAATCAGTTAATATCCTGATGGTTCCAGTACATACTTGTAAGAAACTCTCTAATTGTGGTATAACTCTTAAAATACGCATGTAGAGTTTCCAGAAATGATTTCAAACTTGTAATAAGCACTTGAAATAAAAGTAAGTAGGTTCTTACTACATACCCTGCCGTTTTCAATCACTGACATTACCCGTGGAAAGCAGGGAAATGACCAGAAAACTGAAAATATTTACAACTCCGGGCACTTTAGGGAGTGTTTTCACTTGAATTTGCTTTCAAATACTAGGAATTCATGTTTCTACAGCTCAAAATTAGTGTAGAAAGACTGTAAGTGAGGACTATACTGCTTATGTTTACAATTGAGGCCGAATTTCTCGAGCGTCTTATTGGTGAATCAGTTAATATCCTGACGGTTCCAGTACATACTTGTAAGAAAACTCTCTAATTGTGGTATAAGTCTTAAAATACGCATTTAGAGTTTCCAGAAATGATTTCAAACTTGTAATAAGCACTTGAAATAAAAGTAAGTAGGTTCTTACTACATACCCTGCCGTTTTCAATCACTGACATTACCCGTGGAAAGCAGGGAAATGACCAGAAAACTGAAAATATTTACAACTTCGGGCACTTTAGGGAGTGTTTTCACTTGAATTTGCTTTCAAATACTAGGAATTCATGTTTCTACAGCTCAAAATTAGTGTAGAAAGACTGTAAGTGAGGACTATACTGCTTATGTTTACAATTGAGGCCGAATTTCTCGAGCGTCTTATTGGTGAATCAGTTAATATCCTGACGGTTCCAGTACATACTTGTAAGAAAACTCTCTAATTGTGGTATAAGTCTTAAAATACGCATTTAGAGTTTCCAGAAATGATTTCAAACTTGTAATAAGCACTTGAAATAAAAGTAAGTAGGTTCTTACTACATATCCTGCCGTTTTCAATCACTGACATTACCCGTGGAAAGCAGGGAAATGACCAGTAAACTGATAATATTTACAACTCCGGCCACTTTAGCGAGCGTTTTCACTTGAATTTGCTTTCAAATGTTAGGAATTCATGTTTATACAGCTCAAAATTAGTGTAGAAAGACTGTAAGTGAGGACTATACTGCTTATGTTTACAATTGAGGCCGAATTTCTCGAGCGTCTTTTTGGTGAATCTGTTAATATCCTGACGGTTCCAGTACATACTTGTAAGAAAACTCTCTAATTGTGGTATAAGTCTTAAAATACGCATTTAGAGTTTCCAGAAATGATTTCAAACTTGTAATAAGCACTTGAAATAAAAGTAAGTAGGTTCTTACTACATATCCTGCCGTTTTCAATCACTGACATTACCCGTGGAAAGCAGGGAAATGACCAGAAAACTGATAATATTTACAACTCCGGCCACTTTAGCGTGCGTTTTCACTTGAATTTGCTTTCAAATGTTAAGAATTCATGTTTATACAGCTCAAAATTAGTGTAGAAAGACAGTAAGTAAGGACTATACTGCTTATGTTTACAATTGAGGCTGAATTTCTCTAGCGTCTTTTTGCTAAATCAGTTAATATCCTGATGGTTCCAGTACATACTTGTAAGAAACTCTCTAATTGTGGTATAAGTCTTAAAATACGCATGTAGAGTTTCCAGAAATGATTTCAAACTTGTAATAAGCACTTGAAATAAAAGTAAGTAGGTTCTTACTACATACCCTGCCGTTTTCAATCACTGACATTACCCGTGGAAAGCAGGGAAATGACCAGAAAACTGAAAATATTTACAACTCCGGGCACTTTAGGGAGTGTTTTCACTTGAATTTGCTTTCAAATACTAGGAATTCATGTTTCTACAGCTCAAAATTAGTGTAGAAAGACTGTAAGTGAGGACTATACTGCTTATGTTTACAATTGAGGCCGAATTTCTCGAGCGTCTTATTGGTGAATCAGTTAATATCCTGACGGTTCCAGTACATACTTGTAAGAAAACACTCTAATTGTGGTATAAGTCTTAAAATACGCATTTAGAGTTTCCAGAAATGATTTAAAACTTGTAATAAGCACTTGAAATAAAAGTAAGTAGGTTCTTACTACATACCCTGCCGTTTTCAATCACTGACATTACCCGTGGAAAGCAGGGAAATGACCAGAAAACTGATAATATTTACAACTCCGGGGACTTTAGCGTGCGTTTTCACTTGAATTTGCTTTCAAATGTTAAGAATTCATGTTTATACAGCTCAAAATTAGTGTAGAAAGACTGTAAGTAAGGACTATACTGCTTATGTTTACAATTGAGGCTGAATTTCTCTAGCGTCTTTTTGCTGAATCAGTTAATATCCTGATGGTTCCAGTACATACTTGTAAGAAACTCTCTAATTGTGGTATAACTCTTAAAATACGCATGTAGAGTTTCCAGAAATGATTTCAAACTTGTAATAAGCACTTGAAATAAAAGTAAGTAGGTTCTTACTACATACCCTGCCGTTTTCAATCACTGACATTACCCGTGGAAAGCAGGGAAATGACCAGAACACTGATAATATTTACAACTCCGGCAACTTTACAGAGCGTTTTCACTTGAATTTGCTTTCAGATGTTAGGAATTCATGTTTATACAGCTCAAAATTAGTGTAGAAAGACTGTAAGTGAGGACTATACTGCTTATGTTTACAATTGAGGCTGAATTTCTCGAGCATCTTTTTGGTGAATCAGTTAATATCCTGAAGGTTCCAGTAATACTTGTAAGAAAACTGTCTAATTGCGGTATAAGTCTTAAAATACGCATTTAGAGTTTCCAGAAATGATTTCAAACTTGTAATAAGCACTTGAAATAAAAGTAAGTAGGTTCTTACTACATACCCTGCCGTTTTCAATCACTGACATTACCCGTGGAAAGCAGGGAAATGACCAGAAAACTGAAAATATTTATAACTCCGGGCACTTTAGGGAATGTTTTTACTTGAATTTGCTTTCAAATACTAGGAATTCATGTTTATACAGCTCAAAATTAGTGTAGAAAGACTGTAAGTGAGGACTATACTGCTTATGTTTACAATTGAGGCCGAAATTCTCGAGCGTCTTATTGGTGAATCAGTTAATATCCTGACGGTTCCAGTACATACTTGTAAGAAAACTCTCTAATTGTGGTATAAGTCTTAAAATACGCATTTAGAGTTTCCAGAAATGATTTCAAACTTGTAATAAGCACTTGAAATAAAAGTAAGTAGGTTCTTACTACATATCCTGCCGTTTTCAATCACTGACATTACCCGTGGAAAGCAGGGAAATGACCAGAAAACTGATAATATTTACAACTCCGGCCACTTTAGCGAGCGTTTTCACTTGAATTTGCTTTCAAATGTTAGGAATTCAAGTTTATACAGCTCAAAATTAGTGTAGAAAGACTGTAAGTGAGGACTATACTGCTTATGTTTACAATTGAGGCCGAATTTCTCGAGCGTCTTATTGGTGAATCAGTTAATATCCTGACGGTTCCAGTACATACTTGTAAGAAAACTCTCTAATTGTGGTATAAGTCTTAAAATACGCATTTAGAGTTTCCAGAAATGATTTCAAACTTGTAATAAGCACTTGAAATAAAAGTAAGTAGGTTCTTACTACATATCCTGCCGTTTTCAATCACTGACATTACCCGTGGAAAGCAGGGAAATGACCAGAAAACTGATAATATTTACAACTCCGGCCACTTTAGCGAGCGTTTTCACTTGAATTTGCTTTCAAATGTTAGGAATTCATGTTTATACAGCTCAAAATTAGTGTAGAAAGACTGTAAGTGAGGACTATACTGCTTATGTTTACAATTGAGGCCGAATTTCTCGAGCGTCTTTTTGGTGAATCTGTTAATATCCTGACGGTTCCAGTACATACTTGTAAGAAAACTCTCTAATTGTGGTATAAGTCTTAAAATACGCATTTAGAGTTTCCAGAAATGATTTCAAACTTGTAATAAGCACTTGAAATAAAAGTAAGTAGGTTTTTACTACATATCCTGCCGTGTTCAATCACTGACATTACCCGTGGAAAGCAGGGAAATGACCAGAAAAATGATAATATTTACAACTCCGGCAACTTTACAGAGCGTTTTCACTTGAATTTGCTTTCAGATGTTAGGAAATCATGTTTATACAGCTCAAAATTAGTGTAGAAAGACTGTAAGTGAGGACTATACTGCTTATGTTTACAATTGAGGCTGAATTTCTCGAGCATCTTTTTGGTGAATCAGTTAATATCCTGAAGGTTCCAGTAATACTTGTAAGAAAACTTTCTAATTGCGGTATAAGTCTTAAAATACGCATTTAGAGTTTCCAGAAATGATTTCAAACTTGTAATAAGCACTTGAAATAAAAGTAAGTAGGTTCTTACTACATACCCTGCCGTTTTCAATCACTGACATTACCCGTGGAAAGCAGGGAAATGACCAGAAAACTGAAAATATTTATAACTCCGGGCACTTTAGGGAATGTTTTTACTTGAATTTGCTTTCAAATACTAGGAATTCATGTTTATACAGCTCAAAATTAGTGTAGAAAGACTGTAAGTGAGGACTATACTGCTTATGTTTACAATTGAGGCCGAAATTCTCGAGCGTCTTATTGGTGAATCAGTTAATATCCTGCCGGTTCCAGTACATACTTGTAAGAAAACTCTCTAATTGTGGTATAAGTCTTAAAATACGCATTTAGAGTTTCCAGAAATGATTTCAAACTTGTAATAAGCACTTGAAATAAAAGTAAGTAGGTTCTTACTACATATCCTGCCGTTTTCAATCACTGACATTACCCGTGGAAAGCAGGGAAATGACCAGAAAACTGATAATATTTACAACTCCGGCCACTTTAGCGAGCGTTTTCACTTGAATTTGCTTTCAAATGTTAGGAATTCAAGTTTATACAGCTCAAAATTAGTGTAGAAAGACTGTAAGTGAGGACTATACTGCTTATGTTTACAATTGAGGCTGAATTTCTCGAGCATCTTTTTGGTGAATCAGTTAATATCCTGATGGTTCCAGTAATACTTGTAAGAATACTGTCTAATTGCGGTATAAGTCTTAAAATACGCATTTAGAGTTTCCAGAAATGATTTCAAACTTGTAATAAGCACTTGAAATAAAAGTAAGTAGGTTCTTACTACATATCCTGCCGTTTTCAATCACTGACATTACCCGTGGAAAGCAGGGAAATGACCAGAAAACTGATAATATTTACAACTCCGGCCACTTAAGCGAGCGTTTTCACTTGAATTTGCTTTCAAATGTTAGGAATTCAAGTTTATACAGCTCAAAATTAGTGTAGAAAGACTGTAAGTGAGGACTATACTGCTTATGTTTACAATTGAGGCCGAATTTCTCAAGCGTTTTATTGGTGAATCAGTTAATATCTTGACGGTTCCAGTACATACTTGTAAGAAAACTCTCTAATTGTGGTATAAGTATTAAAATACGCATTTAGAGTTTCCAGAAATGATTTCAAACTTGTAATAAGCACTTGAAATAAAAGTAAGTAGGTTCTTACTACATACCCTGCCGTTTTCAATCACTGACATTACCCGTGGAAAGCAGGGAAATGACCAGAAAAATGATAATATTTACAACTCCGGCAACTTTACAAAGCGTTTTCACATAAAATTGCTTTCAGATGTTAGGAATTCATGTTTATACAGCTCAAAATTAGTGTAGAAAGACTGTAAGTGAGGACTATACTGCTTATGTTTACAATTGAGGCCGAATTTCTCGAGCGTCTTTTGGTGAATCAGTTAATATCCTGACGGTTCCAGTAATACTTGTAAGAATACTGTCTAATTGCGGTATAAGTCTTAAAATACGCACTTAGAGTTTCCAGAAATGATTTCAAACTTGTAATAAGCACTTGAAATAAAAGTAAGTAGGTTCTTACTACATACCCTGCCGTGTTCAATCACTGACATTACCCGTGGAAAGCAGGGAAATGACCAGAAAACTGAAAATATTTACAACTCCGGGCACTTTAGGGAGTGTTTTCACTTGAATTTGCTTTCAAATACTAGGAATTCATGTTTCTACAGCTCAAAATTAGTGTAGAAAGACTGTAAGTGAGGACTATACTGCTTATGTTTACAATTGAGGCCGAATTTCTCGAGCGTCTTATTGGTGAATCAGTTAATATCCTGACGGTTCCAGTACATACTTGTAAGAAAACTCTCTAATTGTGGTATAAGTCTTAAAATACGCATTTAGAGTTTCCAGAAATGATTTCAAACTTGTAATAAGCACTTGAAATAAAAGTAAGTAGGTTCTTACTACATATCCTGCCGTTTTCAATCACTGACATTACCCGTGGAAAGCAGGGAAATGACCAGAAAACTGATAATATTTACAACTCCGGCCACTTTAGCGTGCGTTTTCACTTGAATTTGCTTTCAAATGTTAAGAATTCATGTTTATACAGCTCAAAATTAGTGTAGAAAGACTGTAAGTAAGGACTATACTGCTTATGTTTACAATTGAGGCTGAATTTCTCTAGCGTCTTTTTGCTGAATCAGTTAATATCCTGATGGTTCCAGTACATACTTGTAAGAAACTCTCTAATTGTGGTATAACTCTTAAAATACGCATGTAGAGTTTCCAGAAATGATTTCAAACTTGTAATAAGCACTTGAAATAAAAGTAAGTAGGTTCTTACTACATACCCTGCCGTTTTCAATCACTGACATTACCCGTGGAAAGCAGGGAAATGACCAGAAAACTGATAATATTTACAACTCCGGCAACTTTACAAAGCGTTTTCACATAAAATTGCTTTCAGATGTTAGGAATTCATGTTTATACAGCTCAAAATTAGTGTAGAAAGACTGTAAGTGAGGACTATACTGCTTATGTTTACAATTGAGGCCGAATTTCTCGAGCGTCTTATTGGTGAATCAGTTAATATCCTGACGGTTCCAGTACATACTTGTAAGAAAACTCTCTAATTGTGGTATAAGTCTTAAAATACGCATTTAGAGTTTCCAGAAATGATTTCAAACTTGTAATAAGCACTTGAAATAAAAGTAAGTAGGTTCTTACTACATATCCTGCCGTTTTCAATCACTGACATTACCCGTGGAAAGCAGGGAAATGACCAGAAAACTGATAATATTTACAACTCCGGCCACTTTAGCGAGCGTTTTCACTTGAATTTGCTTTCAAATGTTAGGAATTCAAGTTTATACAGCTCAAAATTAGTGTAGAAAGACTGTAAGTGAGGACTATACTGCTTATGTTTACAATTGAGGCCGAATTTCTCAAGCGTTTTATTGGTGAATCAGTTAATATCTTGACGGTTCCAGTACATACTTGTAAGAAAACTCTCTAATTGTGGTATAAGTATTAAAATACGCATTTAGAGTTTCCAGAAATGATTTCAAACTTGTAATAAGCACTTGAAATAAAAGTAAGTAGGTTCTTACTACATACCCTGCCGTTTTCAATCACTGACATTACCCATGGAAAGCAGGGAAATGACCAGAAAAATGATAATATTTACAACTCCGGCAACTTTACAGAGCGTTTTCACATAAAATTGCTTTCAGATGTTAGGAATTCATGTTTATACAGCTCAAAATTAGTGTAGAAAGACTGTAAGTGAGGACTATACTGCTTATGTTTACAATTGAGGCTGAATTTCTCGAGCATCTTTTTGGTGAATCAGTTAATATCCTGACGGTTCTAGTAATACTTGTAAGAATACTGTCTAATTGCGGTATAAGTCTTAAAATACGCACTTAGAGTTTCCAGAAATGATTTCAAACTTGTAATAAGCACTTGAAATAAAAGTAAGTAGGTTCTTACTACATACCCTGCCGTTTTCAATCACTGACATTACCCGTGGAAAGCAGGGAAATGACCAGAAAACTGAAAATATTTACAACTTCGGGCACTTTAGGGAGTGTTTTCACTTGAATTTGCTTTCAAATACTAGGAATTCATGTTTCTACAGCTCAAAATTAGTGTAGAAAGACTGTAAGTGAGGACTATACTGCTTATGTTTACAATTGAGGCCGAATTTCTCGAGCGTCTTATTGGTGAATCAGTTAATATCCTGACGGTTCCAGTACATACTTGTAAGAAAACTCTCTAATTGTGGTATAAGTCTTAAAATACGCATTTAGAGTTTCCAGAAATGATTTCAAACTTGTAATAAGCACTTGAAATAAAAGTAAGTAGGTTCTTACTACATATCCTGCCGTTTTCAATCACTGACATTACCCGTGGAAAGCAGGGAAATGACCAGAAAACTGATAATATTTACAACTCCGGCCACTTTAGCGAGCGTTTTCACTTGAATTTGCTTTCAAATGTTAGGAATTCATGTTTATACAGCTCAAAATTAGTGTAGAAAGACTGTAAGTGAGGACTATACTGCTTATGTTTACAATTGAGGCCGAATTTCTCGAGCGTCTTTTTGGTGAATCTGTTAATATCCTGACGGTTCCAGTACATACTTGTAAGAAAACTCTCTAATTGTGGTATAAGTCTTAAAATACGCATTTAGAGTTTCCAGAAATGATTTCAAACTTGTAATAAGCACTTGAAATAAAAGTAAGTAGGTTCTTACTACATATCCTGCTGTTTTCAATCACTGACATTACCCGTGGAAAGCAGGGAAATGACCAGAAAACTGATAATATTTACAACTCCGGCCACTTTAGCGTGCGTTTTCACTTGAATTTGCTTTCAAATGTTAAGAATTCATGTTTATACAGCTCAAAATTAGTGTAGAAAGACAGTAAGTAAGGACTATACTTCTTATGTTTACAATTGAGGCTGAATTTCTCTAGCGTCTTTTTGCTAAATCAGTTAATATCCTGATGGTTCCAGTACATACTTGTAAGAAACTCTCTAATTGTGGTATAACTCTTAAAATACGCATGTAGAGTTTCCAGAAATGATTTCAAACTTGTAATAAGCACTTGAAATAAAAGTAAGTAGGTTCTTACTACATACCCTGCCGTTTTCAATCACTGACATTACCCGTGGAAAGCAGGGAAATGACCAGAAAACTGAAAATATTTACAACTCCGGGCACTTTAGGGAGTGTTTTCACTTGAATTTGCTTTCAAATACTAGGAATTCATGTTTCTACAGCTCAAAATTAGTGTAGAAAGACTGTAAGTGAGGACTATACTGCTTATGTTTACAATTGAGGCCGAATTTCTCGAGCGTCTTATTGGTGAATCAGTTAATATCCTGACGGTTCCAGTACATACTTGTAAGAAAACTCTCTAATTGTGGTATAAGTCTTAAAATACGCATTTAGAGTTTCCAGAAATGATTTCAAACTTGTAATAAGCACTTGAAATAAAAGTAAGTAGGTTCTTACTACATACCCTGCCGTTTTCAATCACTGACATTACCCGTGGAAAGCAGGGAAATGACCAGAAAACTGAAAATATTTACAACTTCGGGCACTTTAGGGAGTGTTTTCACTTGAATTTGCTTTCAAATACTAGGAATTCATGTTTCTACAGCTCAAAATTAGTGTAGAAAGACTGTAAGTGAGGACTATACTGCTTATGTTTACAATTGAGGCCGAATTTCTCGAGCGTCTTATTGGTGAATCAGTTAATATCCTGACGGTTCCAGTACATACTTGTAAGAAAACTCTCTAATTGTGGTATAAGTCTTAAAATACGCATTTAGAGTTTCCAGAAATGATTTCAAACTTGTAATAAGCACTTGAAATAAAAGTAAGTAGGTTCTTACTACATATCCTGCCGTTTTCAATCACTGACATTACCCGTGGAAAGCAGGGAAATGACCAGTAAACTGATAATATTTACAACTCCGGCCACTTTAGCGAGCGTTTTCACTTGAATTTGCTTTCAAATGTTAGGAATTCATGTTTATACAGCTCAAAATTAGTGTAGAAAGACTGTAAGTGAGGACTATACTGCTTATGTTTACAATTGAGGCCGAATTTCTCGAGCGTCTTTTTGGTGAATCTGTTAATATCCTGACGGTTCCAGTACATACTTGTAAGAAAACTCTCTAATTGTGGTATAAGTCTTAAAATACGCATTTAGAGTTTCCAGAAATGATTTCAAACTTGTAATAAGCACTTGAAATAAAAGTAAGTAGGTTCTTACTACATATCCTGCCGTTTTCAATCACTGACATTACCCGTGGAAAGCAGGGAAATGACCAGAAAACTGATAATATTTACAACTCCGGCCACTTTAGCGTGCGTTTTCACTTGAATTTGCTTTCAAATGTTAAGAATTCATGTTTATACAGCTCAAAATTAGTGTAGAAAGACAGTAAGTAAGGACTATACTGCTTATGTTTACAATTGAGGCTGAATTTCTCTAGCGTCTTTTTGCTAAATCAGTTAATATCCTGATGGTTCCAGTACATACTTGTAAGAAACTCTCTAATTGTGGTATAAGTCTTAAAATACGCATGTAGAGTTTCCAGAAATGATTTCAAACTTGTAATAAGCACTTGAAATAAAAGTAAGTAGGTTCTTACTACATACCCTGCCGTTTTCAATCACTGACATTACCCGTGGAAAGCAGGGAAATGACCAGAAAACTGAAAATATTTACAACTCCGGGCACTTTAGGGAGTGTTTTCACTTGAATTTGCTTTCAAATACTAGGAATTCATGTTTCTACAGCTCAAAATTAGTGTAGAAAGACTGTAAGTGAGGACTATACTGCTTATGTTTACAATTGAGGCCGAATTTCTCGAGCGTCTTATTGGTGAATCAGTTAATATCCTGACGGTTCCAGTACATACTTGTAAGAAAACACTCTAATTGTGGTATAAGTCTTAAAATACGCATTTAGAGTTTCCAGAAATGATTTCAAACTTGTAATAAGCACTTGAAATAAAAGTAAGTAGGTTCTTACTACATACCCTGCCGTTTTCAATCACTGACATTACCCGTGGAAAGCAGGGAAATGACCAGAAAACTGATAATATTTACAACTCCGGGGACTTTAGCGTGCGTTTTCACTTGAATTTGCTTTCAAATGTTAAGAATTCATGTTTATACAGCTCAAAATTAGTGTAGAAAGACTGTAAGTAAGGACTATACTGCTTATGTTTACAATTGAGGCTGAATTTCTCTAGCGTCTTTTTGCTGAATCAGTTAATATCCTGATGGTTCCAGTACATACTTGTAAGAAACTCTCTAATTGTGGTATAACTCTTAAAATACGCATGTAGAGTTTCCAGAAATGATTTCAAACTTGTAATAAGCACTTGAAATAAAAGTAAGTAGGTTCTTACTACATACCCTGCCGTTTTCAATCACTGACATTACCCGTGGAAAGCAGGGAAATGACCAGAACACTGATAATATTTACAACTCCGGCAACTTTACAGAGCGTTTTCACTTGAATTTGCTTTCAGATGTTAGGAATTCATGTTTATACAGCTCAAAATTAGTGTAGAAAGACTGTAAGTGAGGACTATACTGCTTATGTTTACAATTGAGGCTGAATTTCTCGAGCATCTTTTTGGTGAATCAGTTAATATCCTGAAGGTTCCAGTAATACTTGTAAGAAAACTGTCTAATTGCGGTATAAGTCTTAAAATACGCATTTAGAGTTTCCAGAAATGATTTCAAACTTGTAATAAGCACTTGAAATAAAAGTAAGTAGGTTCTTACTACATACCCTGCCGTTTTCAATCACTGACATTACCCGTGGAAAGCAGGGAAATGACCAGAAAACTGAAAATATTTATAACTCCGGGCACTTTAGGGAATGTTTTTACTTGAATTTGCTTTCAAATACTAGGAATTCATGTTTATACAGCTCAAAATTAGTGTAGAAAGACTGTAAGTGAGGACTATACTGCTTATGTTTACAATTGAGGCCGAAATTCTCGAGCGTCTTATTGGTGAATCAGTTAATATCCTGACGGTTCCAGTACATACTTGTAAGAAAACTCTCTAATTGTGGTATAAGTCTTAAAATACGCATTTAGAGTTTCCAGAAATGATTTCAAACTTGTAATAAGCACTTGAAATAAAAGTAAGTAGGTTCTTACTACATATCCTGCCGTTTTCAATCACTGACATTACCCGTGGAAAGCAGGGAAATGACCAGAAAACTGATAATATTTACAACTCCGGCCACTTTAGCGAGCGTTTTCACTTGAATTTGCTTTCAAATGTTAGGAATTCAAGTTTATACAGCTCAAAATTAGTGTAGAAAGACTGTAAGTGAGGACTATACTGCTTATGTTTACAATTGAGGCCGAATTTCTCGAGCGTCTTATTGGTGAATCAGTTAATATCCTGACGGTTCCAGTACATACTTGTAAGAAAACTCTCTAATTGTGGTATAAGTCTTAAAATACGCATTTAGAGTTTCCAGAAATGATTTCAAACTTGTAATAAGCACTTGAAATAAAAGTAAGTAGGTTCTTACTACATATCCCGCCGTTTTCAATCACTGACATTACCCGTGGAAAGCAGGGAAATGACCAGAAAACTGATAATATTTACAACTCCGGCCACTTTAGCGAGCGTTTTCACTTGAATTTGCTTTCAAATGTTAGGAATTCATGTTTATACAGCTCAAAATTAGTGTAGAAAGACTGTAAGTGAGGACTATACTGCTTATGTTTACAATTGAGGCCGAATTTCTCGAGCGTCTTTTTGGTGAATCTGTTAATATCCTGACGGTTCCAGTACATACTTGTAAGAAAACTCTCTAATTGTGGTATAAGTCTTAAAATACGCATTTAGAGTTTCCAGAAATGATTTCAAACTTGTAATAAGCACTTGAAATAAAAGTAAGTAGGTTTTTACTACATATCCTGCCGTGTTCAATCACTGACATTACCCGTGGAAAGCAGGGAAATGACCAGAAAAATGATAATATTTACAACTCCGGCAACTTTACAGAGCGTTTTCACTTGAATTTGCTTTCAGATGTTAGGAAATCATGTTTATACAGCTCAAAATTAGTGTAGAAAGACTGTAAGTGAGGACTATACTGCTTATGTTTACAATTGAGGCTGAATTTCTCGAGCATCTTTTTGGTGAATCAGTTAATATCCTGAAGGTTCCAGTAATACTTGTAAGAAAACTTTCTAATTGCGGTATAAGTCTTAAAATACGCATTTAGAGTTTCCAGAAATGATTTCAAACTTGTAATAAGCACTTGAAATAAAAGTAAGTAGGTTCTTACTACATACCCTGCCGTTTTCAATCACTGACATTACCCGTGGAAAGCAGGGAAATGACCAGAAAACTGAAAATATTTATAACTCCGGGCACTTTAGGGAATGTTTTTACTTGAATTTGCTTTCAAATACTAGGAATTCATGTTTATACAGCTCAAAATTAGTGTAGAAAGACTGTAAGTGAGGACTATACTGCTTATGTTTACAATTGAGGCCGAAATTCTCGAGCGTCTTATTGGTGAATCAGTTAATATCCTGCCGGTTCCAGTACATACTTGTAAGAAAACTCTCTAATTGTGGTATAAGTCTTAAAATACGCATTTAGAGTTTCCAGAAATGATTTCAAACTTGTAATAAGCACTTGAAATAAAAGTAAGTAGGTTCTTACTACATATCCTGCCGTTTTCAATCACTGACATTACCCGTGGAAAGCAGGGAAATGACCAGAAAACTGATAATATTTACAACTCCGGCCACTTTAGCGAGCGTTTTCACTTGAATTTGCTTTCAAATGTTAGGAATTCAAGTTTATACAGCTCAAAATTAGTGTAGAAAGACTGTAAGTGAGGACTATACTGCTTATGTTTACAATTGAGGCTGAATTTCTCGAGCATCTTTTTGGTGAATCAGTTAATATCCTGACGGTTCCAGTAATACTTGTAAGAATACTGTCTAATTGCGGTATAAGTCTTAAAATACGCATTTAGAGTTTCCAGAAATGATTTCAAACTTGTAATAAGCACTTGAAATAAAAGTAAGTAGGTTCTTACTACATATCCTGCCGTTTTCAATCACTGACATTACCCGTGGAAAGCAGGGAAATGACCAGAAAACTGATAATATTTACAACTCCGGCCACTTAAGCGAGCGTTTTCACTTGAATTTGCTTTCAAATGTTAGGAATTCAAGTTTATACAGCTCAAAATTAGTGTAGAAAGACTGTAAGTGAGGACTATACTGCTTATGTTTACAATTGAGGCCGAATTTCTCAAGCGTTTTATTGGTGAATCAGTTAATATCTTGACGGTTCCAGTACATACTTGTAAGAAAACTCTCTAATTGTGGTATAAGTATTAAAATACGCATTTAGAGTTTCCAGAAATGATTTCAAACTTGTAATAAGCACTTGAAATAAAAGTAAGTAGGTTCTTACTACATACCCTGCCGTTTTCAATCACTGACATTACCCGTGGAAAGCAGGGAAATGACCAGAAAAATGATAATATTTACAACTCCGGCAACTTTACAAAGCGTTTTCACATAAAATTGCTTTCAGATGTTAGGAATTCATGTTTATACAGCTCAAAATTAGTGTAGAAAGACTGTAAGTGAGGACTATACTGCTTATGTTTACAATTGAGGCCGAATTTCTCGAGCGTCTTTTGGTGAATCAGTTAATATCCTGACGGTTCCAGTAATACTTGTAAGAATACTGTCTAATTGCGGTATAAGTCTTAAAATACGCACTTAGAGTTTCCAGAAATGATTTCAAACTTGTAATAAGCACTTGAAATAAAAGTAAGTAGGTTCTTACTACATACCCTGCCGTGTTCAATCACTGACATTACCCGTGGAAAGCAGGGAAATGACCAGAAAACTGAAAATATTTACAACTCCGGGCACTTTAGGGAGTGTTTTCACTTGAATTTGCTTTCAAATACTAGGAATTCATGTTTCTACAGCTCAAAATTAGTGTAGAAAGACTGTAAGTGAGGACTATACTGCTTATGTTTACAATTGAGGCCGAATTTCTCGAGCGTCTTATTGGTGAATCAGTTAATATCCTGACGGTTCCAGTACATACTTGTAAGAAAACTCTCTAATTGTGGTATAAGTCTTAAAATACGCATTTAGAGTTTCCAGAAATGATTTCAAACTTGTAATAAGCACTTGAAATAAAAGTAAGTAGGTTCTTACTACATATCCTGCCGTTTTCAATCACTGACATTACCCGTGGAAAGCAGGGAAATGACCAGAAAACTGATAATATTTACAACTCCGGCCACTTTAGCGTGCGTTTTCACTTGAATTTGCTTTCAAATGTTAAGAATTCATGTTTATACAGCTCAAAATTAGTGTAGAAAGACTGTAAGTAAGGACTATACTGCTTATGTTTACAATTGAGGCTGAATTTCTCTAGCGTCTTTTTGCTGAATCAGTTAATATCCTGATGGTTCCAGTACATACTTGTAAGAAACTCTCTAATTGTGGTATAACTCTTAAAATACGCATGTAGAGTTTCCAGAAATGATTTCAAACTTGTAATAAGCACTTGAAATAAAAGTAAGTAGGTTCTTACTACATACCCTGCCGTTTTCAATCACTGACATTACCCGTGGAAAGCAGGGAAATGACCAGAAAACTGATAATATTTACAACTCCGGCAACTTTACAAAGCGTTTTCACATAAAATTGCTTTCAGATGTTAGGAATTCATGTTTATACAGCTCAAAATTAGTGTAGAAAGACTGTAAGTGAGGACTATACTGCTTATGTTTACAATTGAGGCCGAATTTCTCGAGCGTCTTATTGGTGAATCAGTTAATATCCTGACGGTTCCAGTACATACTTGTAAGAAAACTCTCTAATTGTGGTATAAGTCTTAAAATACGCATTTAGAGTTTCCAGAAATGATTTCAAACTTGTAATAAGCACTTGAAATAAAAGTAAGTAGGTTCTTACTACATATCCTGCCGTTTTCAATCACTGACATTACCCGTGGAAAGCAGGGAAATGACCAGAAAACTGATAATATTTACAACTCCGGCCACTTTAGCGAGCGTTTTCACTTGAATTTGCTTTCAAATGTTAGGAATTCAAGTTTATACAGCTCAAAATTAGTGTAGAAAGACTGTAAGTGAGGACTATACTGCTTATGTTTACAATTGAGGCCGAATTTCTCAAGCGTTTTATTGGTGAATCAGTTAATATCTTGACGGTTCCAGTACATACTTGTAAGAAAACTCTCTAATTGTGGTATAAGTCTTAAAATACGCATTTAGAGTTTCCAGAAATGATTTCAAACTTGTAATAAGCACTTGAAATAAAAGTAAGTAGGTTCTTACTACATACCCTGCCGTTTTCAATCACTGACATTACCCATGGAAAGCAGGGAAATGACCAGAAAAATGATAATATTTACAACTCCGGCAACTTTACAGAGCGTTTTCACATAAAATTGCTTTCAGATGTTAGGAATTCATGTTTATACAGCTCAAAATTAGTGTAGAAAGACTGTAAGTGAGGACTATACTGCTTATGTTTACAATTGAGGCCGAATTTCTCGAGCGTCTTTTGGTGAATCAGTTAATATCCTGACGGTTCCGGTAATACTTGTAAGAATACTGTCTAATTGCGGTATAAGTCTTAAAATACGCACTTAGAGTTTCCAGAAATGATTTCAAACTTGTAATAAGCACTTGAAATAAAAGTAAGTAGGTTCTTACTACATACCCTGCCGTGTTCAATCACTGACATTACCCGTGGAAAGCAGGGAAATGACCAGAAAACTGAAAATATTTACAACTCCGGGCACTTTAGGGAGTGTTTTCACTTGAATTTGCTTTCAAATACTAGGAATTCATGTTTCTACAGCTCAAAATTAGTGTAGAAAGACTGTAAGTGAGGACTATACTGCTTATGTTTACAATTGAGGCCGAATTTCTCGAGCGTCTTATTGGTGAATCAGTTAATATCCTGACGGTTCCAGTACATACTTGTAAGAAAACTCTCTAATTGTGGTATAAGTCTTAAAATACGCATTTAGAGTTTCCAGAAATGATTTCAAACTTGTAATAAGCACTTGAAATAAAAGTAAGTAGGTTCTTACTACATATCCTGCCGTTTTCAATCACTGACATTACCCGTGGAAAGCAGGGAAATGACCAGAAAACTGATAATATTTACAACTCCGGCCACTTTAGCGTGCGTTTTCACTTGAATTTGCTTTCAAATGTTAAGAATTCATGTTTATACAGCTCAAAATTAGTGTAGAAAGACTGTAAGTAAGGACTATACTGCTTATGTTTACAATTGAGGCTGAATTTCTCTAGCGTCTTTTTGCTGAATCAGTTAATATCCTGATGGTTCCAGTACATACTTGTAAGAAACTCTCTAATTGTGGTATAACTCTTAAAATACGCATGTAGAGTTTCCAGAAATGATTTCAAACTTGTAATAAGCACTTGAAATAAAAGTAAGTAGGTTCTTACTACATACCCTGCCGTTTTCAATCACTGACATTACCCGTGGAAAGCAGGGAAATGACCAGAAAACTGATAATATTTACAACTCCGGCAACTTTACAAAGCGTTTTCACATAAAATTGCTTTCAGATGTTAGGAATTCATGTTTATACAGCTCAAAATTAGTGTAGAAAGACTGTAAGTGAGGACTATACTGCTTATGTTTACAATTGAGGCCGAATTTCTCGAGCGTCTTATTGGTGAATCAGTTAATATCCTGACGGTTCCAGTAATACTTGTAAGAATACTGTCTAATTGCGGTATAAGTCTTAAAATACGCACTTAGAGTTTCTAGAAATGATTTCAAACTTGTAATAAGCACTTGAAATAAAAGTAAGTAGGTTCTTACTACATACCCTGTCGTGTTCAATCACTGACATTACCCGTGGAATGCAGGGAAATGACCAGAAAACTGAAAATATTTACAACTCCGGGCACTTTAGGGAGTGTTTTCACTTGAATTTGCTTTCAAATACTAGGAATTCATGTTTCTACAGCTCAAAATTAGTGTAGAAAGACTGTAAGTGAGGACTATACTGCTTATGTTTACAATTGAGGCCGAATTTCTCGAGCGTCTTATTGGTGAATCAGTTAATATCCTGACGGTTCCAGTACATACTTGTAAGAAAACTCTCTAATTGTGGTATAAGTCTTAAATACGCATTTAGAGTTTCCAGAAATGATTTCAAACTTGTAATAAGCACTTGAAATAAAAGTAAGTAGGTTCTTACTACATATCCTGCCGTTTTCAATCACTGACATTACCCGTGGAAAGCAGGGAAATGACCAGAAAACTGATAATATTTACAACTCCGGCCACTTTAGCGAGCGTTTTCACTTGAATTTGCTTTCAAATGTTAGGAATTCATGTTTATACAGCTCAAAATTAGTGTAGAAAGACTGTAAGTGAGGACTATACTGCTTATGTTTACAATTGAGGCCGAATTTCACGAGCGTCTTTTTGGTGAATCTGTTAATATCCTGACGGTTCCAGTACATACTTGTAAGAAAACTCTCTAATTGTGGTATAAGTCTTAAAATACGCATTTAGAGTTTCCAGAAATGATTTCAAACTTGTAATAAGCACTTGAAATAAAAGTAAGTAGGTTTTTACTACATATCCTGCCGTGTTCAATCACTGACATTACCCGTGGAAAGCAGGGAAATGACCAGAAAAATGATAATATTTACAACTCCGGCAACTTTACAGAGCGTTTTCACTTGAATTTGCTTTCAGATGTTAGGAAATCATGTTTATACAGCTCAAAATTAGTGTAGAAAGACTGTAAGTGAGGACTATACTGCTTATGTTTACAATTGAGGCTGAATTTCTCGAGCATCTTTTTGGTGAATCAGTTAATATCCTGACGGTTCCAGTAATACTTGTAAGAATACTGTCTAATTGCGGTATAAGTCTTAAAATACGCATTTAGAGTTTCCAGAAATGATTTCAAACTTGTAATAAGCACTTGAAATAAAAGTAAGTAGGTTCTTACTACATACCCTGCCGTTTTCAATCACTGACATTACCCGTGGAAAGCAGGGAAATGACCAGAAAACTGAAAATATTTACAACTCCGGGCACTTTAGGGAGTGTTTTCACTTGAATTTGCTTTCAAATACTAGGAATTCATGTTTATACAGCTCAAAATTAGTGTAGAAAGACTGTAAGTGAGGACTATACTGCTTATGTTTACAATTGAGGCCGAATTTCTCGAGCGTCTTATTGGTGAATCAGTTAATATCCTGACGGTTCCAGTACATACTTGTAAGAAAACACTCTAATTGTGGTATAAGTCTTAAAATACGCATTTAGAGTTTCCAGAAATGATTTCAAACTTGTAATAAGCACTTGAAATAAAAGTAAGTAGGTTCTTACTACATATCCTGCCGTTTTCAATCACTGACATTACCCGTGGAAAGCAGGGAAATGACCAGAAAACTGATAATATTTACAACTCCGGCCACTTTAGCGAGCGTTTTCACTTGAATTTGCTTTCAAATGTTAGGAATTCAAGTTTATACAGCTCAAAATTAGTGTAGAAAGACTGTAAGTGAGGACTATACTGCTTATGTTTACAATTGAGGCCGAATTTCTCAAGCGTTTTATTGGTGAATCAGTTAATATCTTGACGGTTCCAGTACATACTTGTAAGAAAACTCTCTAATTGTGGTATAAGTATTAAAATACGCATTTAGAGTTTCCACAAATGATTTCAAACTTGTAATAAGCACTTGAAATAAAAGTAAGTAGGTTCTTACTACATACCCTGCCGTTTTCAATCACTGACATTACCCGTGGAAAGCAGGGAAATGACCAGAAAACTGATAATATTTACAACTCCGGCAACTTTACAAAGCGTTTTCACATAAAATTGCTTTCAGATGTTAGGAATTCATGTTTATACAGCTCAAAATTAGTGTAGAAAGACTGTAAGTGAGGACTATACTGCTTATGTTTACAATTGAGGCCGAATTTCTCGAGCGTCTTTTGGTGAATCAGTTAATATCCTGACGGTTCCAGTAATACTTGTAAGAATACTGTCTAATTGCGGTATAAGTCTTAAAATACGCACTTAGAGTTTCCAGAAATGATTTCAAACTTGTAATAAGCACTTGAAATAAAAGTAAGTAGGTTCTTACTACATACCCTGCCGTGTTCAATCACTGACATTACCCGTGGAAAGCAGGGAAATGACCAGAAAACTGAAAATATTTACAACTCCGGGCACTTTAGGGAGTGTTTTCACTTGAATTTGCTTTCAAATACTAGGAATTCATGTTTCTACAGCTCAAAATTAGTGTAGAAAGACTGTAAGTGAGGACTATACTGCTTATGTTTACAATTGAGGCCGAATTTCTCGAGCGTCTTATTGGTGAATCAGTTAATATCCTGACGGTTCCAGTACATACTTGTAAGAAAACTCTCTAATTGTGGTATAAGTCTTAAAATACGCATTTAGAGTTTCCAGAAATGATTTCAAACTTGTAATAAGCACTTGAAATAAAAGTAAGTAGGTTCTTACTACATATCCTGCCGTTTTCAATCACTGACATTACCCGTGGAAAGCAGGGAAATGACCAGAAAACTGATAATATTTACAACTCCGGCCACTTTAGCGTGCGTTTTCACTTGAATTTGCTTTCAAATGTTAAGAATTCATTATTATACAGCTCAAAATTAGTGTAGAAAGACTGTAAGTAAGGACTATACTGCTTATGTTTACAATTGAGGCTGAATTTCTCTAGCGTCTTTTTGCTAAATCAGTTAATATCCTGATGGTTCCAGTACATACTTGTAAGAAAACTCTCTAATTGTGGTATAAGTCTTAAATACGCATTTAGAGTTTCCAGAAATGATTTCAAACTTGTAATAAGCACTTGAAATAAAAGTAAGTAGGTTCTTACTACATATCCTGCCGTTTTCAATCACTGACATTACCCGTGGAAAGCAGGGAAATGACCAGAAAACTGATAATATTTACAACTCCGGCCACTTTAGCGAGCGTTTTCACTTGAATTTGCTTTCAAATGTTAGGAATTCATGTTTATACAGCTCAAAATTAGTGTAGAAAGACTGTAAGTGAGGACTATACTGCTTATGTTTACAATTGAGGCCGAATTTCACGAGCGTCTTTTTGGTGAATCTGTTAATATCCTGACGGTTCCAGTACATACTTGTAAGAAAACTCTCTAATTGTGGTATAAGTCTTAAAATACGCATTTAGAGTTTCCAGAAATGATTTCAAACTTGTAATAAGCACTTGAAATAAAAGTAAGTAGGTTTTTACTACATATCCTGCCGTGTTCAATCACTGACATTACCCGTGGAAAGCAGGGAAATGACCAGAAAAATGATAATATTTACAACTCCGGCAACTTTACAGAGCGTTTTCACTTGAATTTGCTTTCAGATGTTAGGAAATCATGTTTATACAGCTCAAAATTAGTGTAGAAAGACTGTAAGTGAGGACTATACTGCTTATGTTTACAATTGAGGCTGAATTTCTCGAGCATCTTTTTGGTGAATCAGTTAATATCCTGACGGTTCCAGTAATACTTGTAAGAATACTGTCTAATTGCGGTATAAGTCTTAAAATACGCATTTAGAGTTTCCAGAAATGATTTCAAACTTGTAATAAGCACTTGAAATAAAAGTAAGTAGGTTCTTACTACATACCCTGCCGTTTTCAATCACTGACATTACCCGTGGAAAGCAGGGAAATGACCAGAAAACTGAAAATATTTACAACTCCGGGCACTTTAGGGAGTGTTTTCACTTGAATTTGCTTTCAAATACTAGGAATTCATGTTTCTACAGCTCAAAATTAGTGTAGAAAGACTGTAAGTGAGGACTATACTGCTTATGTTTACAATTGAGGCCGAATTTCTCGAGCGTCTTATTGGTGAATCAGTTAATATCCTGACGGTTCCAGTACATACTTGTAAGAAAACACTCTAATTGTGGTATAAGTCTTAAAATACGCATTTAGAGTTTCCAGAAATGATTTCAAACTTGTAATAAGCACTTGAAATAAAAGTAAGTAGGTTCTTACTACATATCCTGCCGTTTTCAATCACTGACATTACCCGTGGAAAGCAGGGAAATGACCAGAAAACTGATAATATTTACAACTCCGGCCACTTTAGCGAGCGTTTTCACTTGAATTTGCTTTCAAATGTTAGGAATTCAAGTTTATACAGCTCAAAATTAGTGTAGAAAGACTGTAAGTGAGGACTATACTGCTTATGTTTACAATTGAGGCCGAATTTCTCAAGCGTTTTATTGGTGAATCAGTTAATATCTTGACGGTTCCAGTACATACTTGTAAGAAAACTCTCTAATTGTGGTATAAGTATTAAAATACGCATTTAGAGTTTCCACAAATGATTTCAAACTTGTAATAAGCACTTGAAATAAAAGTAAGTAGGTTCTTACTACATACCCTGCCGTTTTCAATCACTGACATTACCCGTGGAAAGCAGGGAAATGACCAGAAAACTGATAATATTTACAACTCCGGCAACTTTACAAAGCGTTTTCACATAAAATTGCTTTCAGATGTTAGGAATTCATGTTTATACAGCTCAAAATTAGTGTAGAAAGACTGTAAGTGAGGACTATACTGCTTATGTTTACAATTGAGGCCGAATTTCTCGAGCGTCTTTTGGTGAATCAGTTAATATCCTGACGGTTCCAGTAATACTTGTAAGAATACTGTCTAATTGCGGTATAAGTCTTAAAATACGCACTTAGAGTTTCCAGAAATGATTTCAAACTTGTAATAAGCACTTGAAATAAAAGTAAGTAGGTTCTTACTACATACCCTGCCGTGTTCAATCACTGACATTACCCGTGGAAAGCAGGGAAATGACCAGAAAACTGAAAATATTTACAACTCCGGGCACTTTAGGGAGTGTTTTCACTTGAATTTGCTTTCAAATACTAGGAATTCATGTTTCTACAGCTCAAAATTAGTGTAGAAAGACTGTAAGTGAGGACTATACTGCTTATGTTTACAATTGAGGCCGAATTTCTCGAGCGTCTTTTTGGTGAATCTGTTAATATCCTGACGGTTCCAGTACATACTTGTAAGAAAACTCTCTAATTGTGGTATAAGTCTTAAAATACGCATTTAGAGTTTCCAGAAATGATTTCAAACTTGTAATAAGCACTTGAAATAAAAGTAAGTAGGTTCTTACTACATATCCTGCCGTTTTCAATCACTGACATTACCCGTGGAAAGCAGGGAAATGACCAGAAAACTGATAATATTTACAACTCCGGCCACTTTAGCGTGCGTTTTCACTTGAATTTGCTTTCAAATGTTAAGAATTCATGTTTATACAGCTCAAAATTAGTGTAGAAAGACTGTAAGTAAGGACTATACTGCTTATGTTTACAATTGAGGCTGAATTTCTCTAGCGTCTTTTTGCTAAATCAGTTAATATCCTGATGGTTCCAGTACATACTTGTAAGAAAACTCTCTAATTGTGGTATAAGTCTTAAATACGCATTTAGAGTTTCCAGAAATGATTTCAAACTTGTAATAAGCACTTGAAATAAAAGTAAGTAGGTTCTTACTACATATCCTGCCGTTTTCAATCACTGACATTACCCGTGGAAAGCAGGGAAATGACCAGAAAACTGATAATATTTACAACTCCGGCCACTTTAGCGAGCGTTTTCACTTGAATTTGCTTTCAAATGTTAGGAATTCATGTTTATACAGCTCAAAATTAGTGTAGAAAGACTGTAAGTGAGGACTATACTGCTTATGTTTACAATTGAGGCCGAATTTCACGAGCGTCTTTTTGGTGAATCTGTTAATATCCTGACGGTTCCAGTACATACTTGTAAGAAAACTCTCTAATTGTGGTATAAGTCTTAAAATACGCATTTAGAGTTTCCAGAAATGATTTCAAACTTGTAATAAGCACTTGAAATAAAAGTAAGTAGGTTTTTACTACATATCCTGCCGTGTTCAATCACTGACATTACCCGTGGAAAGCAGGGAAATGACCAGAAAAATGATAATATTTACAACTCCGGCAACTTTACAGAGCGTTTTCACTTGAATTTGCTTTCAGATGTTAGGAAATCATGTTTATACAGCTCAAAATTAGTGTAGAAAGACTGTAAGTGAGGACTATACTGCTTATGTTTACAATTGAGGCTGAATTTCTCGAGCATCTTTTTGGTGAATCAGTTAATATCCTGACGGTTCCAGTAATACTTGTAAGAATACTGTCTAATTGCGGTATAAGTCTTAAAATACGCACTTAGAGTTTCCAGAAATGATTTCAAACTTGTAATAAGCACTTGAAATAAAAGTAAGTAGGTTCTTACTACATACCCTGCCGTTTTCAATCACTGACATTACCCGTGGAAAGCAGGGAAATGACCAGAAAACTGAAAATATTTACAACTCCGGGCACTTTAGGGAGTGTTTTCACTTGAATTTGCTTTCAAATACTAGGAATTCATGTTTATACAGCTCAAAATTAGTGTAGAAAAACTGTAAGTGAGGACTATACTGCTTATGTTTACAATTGAGGCCGAATTTCTCGAGCGTCTTATTGGTGAATCAGTTAATATCCTGACGGTTCCAGTACATACTTGTAAGAAAACACTCTAATTGTGGTATAAGTCTTAAAATACGCATTTAGAGTTTCCAGAAATGATTTCAAACTTGTAATAAGCACTTGAAATAAAAGTAAGTAGGTTCTTACTACATATCCTGCCGTTTTCAATCACTGACATTACCCGTGGAAAGCAGGGAAATGACCAGAAAACTGATAATATTTACAACTCCGGCCACTTTAGCGAGCGTTTTCACTTGAATTTGCTTTCAAATGTTAGGAATTCAAGTTTATACAGCTCAAAATTAGTGTAGAAAGACTGTAAGTGAGGACTATACTGCTTATGTTTACAATTGAGGCCGAATTTCTCAAGCGTTTTATTGGTGAATCAGTTAATATCTTGACGGTTCCAGTACATACTTGTAAGAAAACTCTCTAATTGTGGTATAAGTATTAAAATACGCATTTAGAGTTTCCACAAATGATTTCAAACTTGTAATAAGCACTTGAAATAAAAGTAAGTAGGTTCTTACTACATACCCTGCCGTTTTCAATCACTGACATTACCCGTGGAAAGCAGGGAAATGACCAGAAAACTGATAATATTTACAACTCCGGCAACTTTACAAAGCGTTTTCACATAAAATTGCTTTCAGATGTTAGGAATTCATGTTTATACAGCTCAAAATTAGTGTAGAAAGACTGTAAGTGAGGACTATACTGCTTATGTTTACAATTGAGGCCGAATTTCTCGAGCGTCTTTTGGTGAATCAGTTAATATCCTGACGGTTCCAGTAATACTTGTAAGAATACTGTCTAATTGCGGTATAAGTCTTAAAATACGCACTTAGAGTTTCCAGAAATGATTTCAAACTTGTAATAAGCACTTGAAATAAAAGTAAGTAGGTTCTTACTACATACCCTGCCGTGTTCAATCACTGACATTACCCGTGGAAAGCAGGGAAATGACCAGAAAACTGAAAATATTTACAACTCCGGGCACTTTAGGGAGTGTTTTCACTTGAATTTGCTTTCAAATACTAGGAATTCATGTTTCTACAGCTCAAAATTAGTGTAGAAAGACTGTAAGTGAGGACTATACTGCTTATGTTTACAATTGAGGCCGAATTTCTCGAGCGTCTTATTGGTGAATCAGTTAATATCCTGACGGTTCCAGTACATACTTGTAAGAAAACTCTCTAATTGTGGTATAAGTCTTAAAATACGCATTTAGAGTTTCCAGAAATGATTTCAAACTTGTAATAAGCACTTGAAATAAAAGTAAGTAGGTTCTTACTACATATCCTGCCGTTTTCAATCACTGACATTACCCGTGGAAAGCAGGGAAATGACCAGAAAACTGATAATATTTACAACTCCGGCCACTTTAGCGTGCGTTTTCACTTGAATTTGCTTTCAAATGTTAAGAATTCATGTTTATACAGCTCAAAATTAGTGTAGAAAGACTGTAAGTAAGGACTATACTGCTTATGTTTACAATTGAGGCTGAATTTCTCTAGCGTCTTTTTGCTAAATCAGTTAATATCCTGATGGTTCCAGTACATACTTGTAAGAAACTCTCTAATTGTGGTATAACTCTTAAAATACGCATGTAGAGTTTCCAGAAATGATTTCAAACTTGTAATAAGCACTTGAAATAAAAGTAAGTAGGTTCTTACTACATACCCTGCCGTTTTCAATCACTGACATTACCCGTGGAAAGCAGGGAAATGACCAGAAAACTGAAAATATTTACAACTCCGGGCACTTTAGGGAGTGTTTTCACTTGAATTTGCTTTCAAATACTAGGAATTCATGTTTCTACAGCTCAAAATTAGTGTAGAAAGACTGTAAGTGAGGACTATACTGCTTATGTTTACAATTGAGGCCGAATTTCTCGAGCGTCTTATTGGTGAATCAGTTAATATCCTGACGGTTCCAGTACATACTTGTAAGAAAACTCTCTAATTGTGGTATAAGTCTTAAAATACGCATTTAGAGTTTCCAGAAATGATTTCAAACTTGTAATAAGCACTTGAAATAAAAGTAAGTAGGTTCTTACTACATACCCTGCCGTTTTCAATCACTGACATTACCCGTGGAAAGCAGGGAAATGACCAGAAAATTGATAATATTTACAACTCCGGCCACTTTAGCGTGCGTTTTCACTTGAATTTGCTTTCAAATGTTAAGAATTCATGTTTATACAGCTCAAAATTAGTGTAGAAAGACTGTAAGTAAGGACTATACTGCTTATGTTTACAATTGAGGCTGAATTTCTCTAGCGTCTTTTTGCTGAATCAGTTAATATCCTGATGGTTCCAGTACATACTTGTAAGAAACTCTCTAATTGTGGTATAACTCTTAAAATACGCATGTAGAGTTTCCAGAAATGATTTCAAACTTGTAATAAGCACTTGAAATAAAAGTAAGTAGGTTCTTACTACATACCCTGCCGTTTTCAATCACTGACATTACCCGTGGAAAGCAGGGAAATGACCAGAAAACTGATAATATTTACAACTCCGGCAACTTTACAAAGCGTTTTCACATAAAATTGCTTTCAGATGTTAGGAATTCATGTTTATACAGCTCAAAATTAGTGTAGAAAGACTGTAAGTGAGGACTATACTGCTTATGTTTACAATTGAGGCCGAATTTCTCGAGCGTCTTATTGGTGAATCAGTTAATATCCTGACGGTTCCAGTAATACTTGTAAGAATACTGTCTAATTGCGGTATAAGTCTTAAAATACGCACTTAGAGTTTCCAGAAATGATTTCAAACTTGTAATAAGCACTTGAAATAAAAGTAAGTAGGTTCTTACTACATACCCTGTCGTGTTCAATCACTGACATTACCCGTGGAATGCAGGGAAATGACCAGAAAACTGAAAATATTTACAACTCCGGGCACTTTAGGGAGTGTTTTCACTTGAATTTGCTTTCAAATACTAGGAATTCATGTTTCTACAGCTCAAAATTAGTGTAGAAAGACTGTAAGTGAGGACTATACTGCTTATGTTTACAATTGAGGCCGAATTTCTCGAGCGTCTTATTGGTGAATCAGTTAATATCCTGACGGTTCCAGTACATACTTGTAAGAAAACTCTCTAATTGTGGTATAAGTCTTAAAATACGCATTTAGAGTTTCCAGAAATGATTTCAAACTTGTAATAAGCACTTGAAATAAAAGTAAGTAGGTTCTTACTACATATCCTGCCGTTTTCAATCACTGACATTACCCGTGGAAAGCAGGGAAATGACCAGAAAACTGATAATATTTACAACTCCGGCCACTTTAGCGAGCGTTTTCACTTGAATTTGCTTTCAAATGTTAGGAATTCATGTTTATACAGCTCAAAATTAGTGTAGAAAGACTGTAAGTGAGGACTATACTGCTTATGTTTACAATTGAGGCCGAATTTCTAGAGCGTCTTTTTGGTGAATCTGTTAATATCCTGACGGTTCCAGTACATACTTGTAAGAAAACTCTCTAATTGTGGTATAAGTCTTAAAATACGCATTTAGAGTTTCCAGAAATGATTTCAAACTTGTAATAAGCACTTGAAATAAAAGTAAGTAGGTTTTTACTACATATCCTGCCGTGTTCAATCACTGACATTACCCGTGGAAAGCAGGGAAATGACCAGAAAACTGATAATATTTACAACTCCGGCCACTTTAGCGAGCGTTTTCACTTGAATTTGCTTTCAAATGTTAGGAATTCAAGTTTATACAGCTCAAAATTAGTGTAGAAAGACTGTAAGTGAGGACTATACTGCTTATGTTTACAATTGAGGCCGAATTTCTCAAGCGTTTTATTGGTGAATCAGTTAATATCTTGACGGTTCCAGTACATACTTGTAAGAAAACTCTCTAATTGTGGTATAAGTATTAAAATACGCATTTAGAGTTTCCACAAATGATTTCAAACTTGTAATAAGCACTTGAAATAAAAGTAAGTAGGTTCTTACTACATACCCTGCCGTTTTCAATCACTGACATTACCCGTGGAAAGCAGGGAAATGACCAGAAAACTGATAATATTTACAACTCCGGCAACTTTACAAAGCGTTTTCACATAAAATTGCTTTCAGATGTTAGGAATTCATGTTTATACAGCTCAAAATTAGTGTAGAAAGACTGTAAGTGAGGACTATACTGCTTATGTTTACAATTGAGGCCGAATTTCTCGAGCGTCTTTTGGTGAATCAGTTAATATCCTGACGGTTCCAGTAATACTTGTAAGAATACTGTCTAATTGCGGTATAAGTCTTAAAATACGCACTTAGAGTTTCCAGAAATGATTTCAAACTTGTAATAAGCACTTGAAATAAAAGTAAGTAGGTTCTTACTACATACCCTGCCGTGTTCAATCACTGACATTACCCGTGGAAAGCAGGGAAATGACCAGAAAACTGAAAATATTTACAACTCCGGGCACTTTAGGGAGTGTTTTCACTTGAATTTGCTTTCAAATACTAGGAATTCATGTTTCTACAGCTCAAAATTAGTGTAGAAAGACTGTAAGTGAGGACTATACTGCTTATGTTTACAATTGAGGCCGAATTTCTCGAGCGTCTTATTGGTGAATCAGTTAATATCCTGACGGTTCCAGTACATACTTGTAAGAAAACTCTCTAATTGTGGTATAAGTCTTAAAATACGCATTTAGAGTTTCCAGAAATGATTTCAAACTTGTAATAAGCACTTGAAATAAAAGTAAGTAGGTTCTTACTACATATCCTGCCGTTTTCAATCACTGACATTACCCGTGGAAAGCAGGGAAATGACCAGAAAACTGATAATATTTACAACTCCGGCCACTTTAGCGTGCGTTTTCACTTGAATTTGCTTTCAAATGTTAAGAATTCATGTTTATACAGCTCAAAATTAGTGTAGAAAGACTGTAAGTAAGGACTATACTGCTTATGTTTACAATTGAGGCTGAATTTCTCTAGCGTCTTTTTGCTAAATCAGTTAATATCCTGATGGTTCCAGTACATACTTGTAAGAAAACTCTCTAATTGTGGTATAAGTCTTAAATACGCATTTAGAGTTTCCAGAAATGATTTCAAACTTGTAATAAGCACTTGAAATAAAAGTAAGTAGGTTCTTACTACATATCCTGCCGTTTTCAATCACTGACATTACCCGTGGAAAGCAGGGAAATGACCAGAAAACTGATAATATTTACAACTCCGGCCCCTTTAGCGAGCGTTTTCACTTGAATTTGCTTTCAAATGTTAGGAATTCATGTTTATACAGCTCAAAATTAGTGTAGAAAGACTGTAAGTGAGGACTATACTGCTTATGTTTACAATTGAGGCCGAATTTCACGAGCGTCTTTTTGGTGAATCTGTTAATATCCTGACGGTTCCAGTACATACTTGTAAGAAAACTCTCTAATTGTGGTATAAGTCTTAAAATACGCATTTAGAGTTTCCAGAAATGATTTCAAACTTGTAATAAGCACTTGAAATAAAAGTAAGTAGGTTTTTACTACATATCCTGCCGTGTTCAATCACTGACATTACCCGTGGAAAGCAGGGAAATGACCAGAAAAATGATAATATTTACAACTCCGGCAACTTTACAGAGCGTTTTCACTTGAATTTGCTTTCAGATGTTAGGAAATCATGTTTATACAGCTCAAAATTAGTGTAGAAAGACTGTAAGTGAGGACTATACTGCTTATGTTTACAATTGAGGCTGAATTTCTCGAGCATCTTTTTGGTGAATCAGTTAATATCCTGACGGTTCCAGTAATACTTGTAAGAATACTGTCTAATTGCGGTATAAGTCTTAAAATACGCACTTAGAGTTTCCAGAAATGATTTCAAACTTGTAATAAGCACTTGAAATAAAAGTAAGTAGGTTCTTACTACATACCCTGCCGTTTTCAATCACTGACATTACCCGTGGAAAGCAGGGAAATGACCAGAAAACTGAAAATATTTACAACTCCGGGCACTTTAGGGAGTGTTTTCACTTGAATTTGCTTTCAAATACTAGGAATTCATGTTTATACAGCTCAAAATTAGTGTAGAAAGACTGTAAGTGAGGACTATACTGCTTATGTTTACAATTGAGGCCGAATTTCTCGAGCGTCTTATTGGTGAATCAGTTAATATCCTGACGGTTCCAGTACATACTTGTAAGAAAACACTCTAATTGTGGTATAAGTCTTAAAATACGCATTTAGAGTTTCCAGAAATGATTTCAAACTTGTAATAAGCACTTGAAATAAAAGTAAGTAGGTTCTTACTACATATCCTGCCGTTTTCAATCACTGACATTACCCGTGGAAAGCAGGGAAATGACCAGAAAACTGATAATATTTACAACTCCGGCCACTTTAGCGAGCGTTTTCACTTGAATTTGCTTTCAAATGTTAGGAATTCAAGTTTATACAGCTCAAAATTAGTGTAGAAAGACTGTAAGTGAGGACTATACTGCTTATGTTTACAATTGAGGCCGAATTTCTCAAGCGTTTTATTGGTGAATCAGTTAATATCTTGACGGTTCCAGTACATACTTGTAAGAAAACTCTCTAATTGTGGTATAAGTATTAAAATACGCATTTAGAGTTTCCACAAATGATTTCAAACTTGTAATAAGCACTTGAAATAAAAGTAAGTAGGTTCTTACTACATACCCTGCCGTTTTCAATCACTGACATTACCCGTGGAAAGCAGGGAAATGACCAGAAAACTGATAATATTTACAACTCCGGCAACTTTACAAAGCGTTTTCACATAAAATTGCTTTCAGATGTTAGGAATTCATGTTTATACAGCTCAAAATTAGTGTAGAAAGACTGTAAGTGAGGACTATACTGCTTATGTTTACAATTGAGGCCGAATTTCTCGAGCGTCTTTTGGTGAATCAGTTAATATCCTGACGGTTCCAGTAATACTTGTAAGAATACTGTCTAATTGCGGTATAAGTCTTAAAATACGCACTTAGAGTTTCCAGAAATGATTTCAAACTTGTAATAAGCACTTGAAATAAAAGTAAGTAGGTTCTTACTACATACCCTGCCGTGTTCAATCACTGACATTACCCGTGGAAAGCAGGGAAATGACCAGAAAACTGAAAATATTTACAACTCCGGGCACTTTAGGGAGTGTTTTCACTTGAATTTGCTTTCAAATACTAGGAATTCATGTTTCTACAGCTCAAAATTAGTGTAGAAAGACTGTAAGTGAGGACTATACTGCTTATGTTTACAATTGAGGCCGAATTTCTCGAGCGTCTTATTGGTGAATCAGTTAATATCCTGACGGTTCCAGTACATACTTGTAAGAAAACTCTCTAATTGTGGTATAAGTCTTAAAATACGCATTTAGAGTTTCCAGAAATGATTTCAAACTTGTAATAAGCACTTGAAATAAAAGTAAGTAGGTTCTTACTACATATCCTGCCGTTTTCAATCACTGACATTACCCGTGGAAAGCAGGGAAATGACCAGAAAACTGATAATATTTACAACTCCGGCCACTTTAGCGTGCGTTTTCACTTGAATTTGCTTTCAAATGTTAAGAATTCATGTTTATACAGCTCAAAATTAGTGTAGAAAGACTGTAAGTAAGGACTATACTGCTTATGTTTACAATTGAGGCTGAATTTCTCTAGCGTCTTTTTGCTAAATCAGTTAATATCCTGATGGTTCCAGTACATACTTGTAAGAAACTCTCTAATTGTGGTATAACTCTTAAAATACGCATGTAGAGTTTCCAGAAATGATTTCAAACTTGTAATAAGCACTTGAAATAAAAGTAAGTAGGTTCTTACTACATACCCTGCCGTTTTCAATCACTGACATTACCCGTGGAAAGCAGGGAAATGACCAGAAAACTGAAAATATTTACAACTCCGGGCACTTTAGGGAGTGTTTTCACTTGAATTTGCTTTCAAATACTAGGAATTCATGTTTCTACAGCTCAAAATTAGTGTAGAAAGACTGTAAGTGAGGACTATACTGCTTATGTTTACAATTGAGGCCGAATTTCTCGAGCGTCTTATTGGTGAATCAGTTAATATCCTGACGGTTCCAGTACATACTTGTAAGAAAACTCTCTAATTGTGGTATAAGTCTTAAAATACGCATTTAGAGTTTCCAGAAATGATTTCAAACTTGTAATAAGCACTTGAAATAAAAGTAAGTAGGTTCTTACTACATACCCTGCCGTTTTCAATCACTGACATTACCCGTGGAAAGCAGGGAAATGACCAGAAAATTGATAATATTTACAACTCCGGCCACTTTAGCGTGCGTTTTCACTTGAATTTGCTTTCAAATGTTAAGAATTCATGTTTATACAGCTCAAAATTAGTGTAGAAAGACTGTAAGTAAGGACTATACTGCTTATGTTTACAATTGAGGCTGAATTTCTCTAGCGTCTTTTTGCTGAATCAGTTAATATCCTGATGGTTCCAGTACATACTTGTAAGAAACTCTCTAATTGTGGTATAACTCTTAAAATACGCATGTAGAGTTTCCAGAAATGATTTCAAACTTGTAATAAGCACTTGAAATAAAAGTAAGTAGGTTCTTACTACATACCCTGCCGTTTTCAATCACTGACATTACCCGTGGAAAGCAGGGAAATGACCAGAAAACTGATAATATTTACAACTCCGGCAACTTTACAAAGCGTTTTCACATAAAATTGCTTTCAGATGTTAGGAATTCATGTTTATACAGCTCAAAATTAGTGTAGAAAGACTGTAAGTGAGGACTATACTGCTTATGTTTACAATTGAGGCCGAATTTCTCGAGCGTCTTATTGGTGAATCAGTTAATATCCTGACGGTTCCAGTAATACTTGTAAGAATACTGTCTAATTGCGGTATAAGTCTTAAAATACGCACTTAGAGTTTCCAGAAATGATTTCAAACTTGTAATAAGCACTTGAAATAAAAGTAAGTAGGTTCTTACTACATACCCTGTCGTGTTCAATCACTGACATTACCCGTGGAATGCAGGGAAATGACCAGAAAACTGAAAATATTTACAACTCCGGGCACTTTAGGGAGTGTTTTCACTTGAATTTGCTTTCAAATACTAGGAATTCATGTTTCTACAGCTCAAAATTAGTGTAGAAAGACTGTAAGTGAGGACTATACTGCTTATGTTTACAATTGAGGCCGAATTTCTCGAGCGTCTTATTGGTGAATCAGTTAATATCCTGACGGTTCCAGTACATACTTGTAAGAAAACTCTCTAATTGTGGTATAAGTCTTAAAATACGCATTTAGAGTTTCCAGAAATGATTTCAAACTTGTAATAAGCACTTGAAATAAAAGTAAGTAGGTTCTTACTACATATCCTGCCGTTTTCAATCACTGACATTACCCGTGGAAAGCAGGGAAATGACCAGAAAACTGATAATATTTACAACTCCGGCCACTTTAGCGAGCGTTTTCACTTGAATTTGCTTTCAAATGTTAGGAATTCATGTTTATACAGCTCAAAATTAGTGTAGAAAGACTGTAAGTGAGGACTATACTGCTTATGTTTACAATTGAGGCCGAATTTCTAGAGCGTCTTTTTGGTGAATCTGTTAATATCCTGACGGTTCCAGTACATACTTGTAAGAAAACTCTCTAATTGTGGTATAAGTCTTAAAATACGCATTTAGAGTTTCCAGAAATGATTTCAAACTTGTAATAAGCACTTGAAATAAAAGTAAGTAGGTTTTTACTACATATCCTGCCGTGTTCAATCACTGACATTACCCGTGGAAAGCAGGGAAATGACCAGAAAAATGATAATATTTACAACTCCGGCAACTTTACAGAGCGTTTTCACTTGAATTTGCTTTCAGATGTTAGGAAATCATGTTTATACAGCTCAAAATTAGTGTAGAAAGACTGTATGTGAGGACTATACTGCTTATGTTTACAATTGAGGCTGAATTTCTTGAGCATCTTTTTGGTGAATCAGTTAATATCCTGACGGTTCCAGTAATACTTGTAAGAATACTGTCTAATTGCGGTATAAGTCTTAAAATACGCATTTAGAGTTTCCAGAAATGATTTCAAACTTGTAATAAGCACTTGAAATAAAAGTAAGTAGGTTCTTACTACATACCCTGCCGTTTTCAATCACTGACATTACCCGTGGAAAGCAGGGAAATGACCAGAAAACTGATAATATTTACAACTCCGGCCACTTTAGCAAGCGTTTTCACTTGAATTTGCTTTCAAATGTTAGGAATTCAAGTTTATACAGCTCAAAATTAGTGTAGAAAGACTGTAAGTGAGGACTATACTGCTTATGTTTAAAATTGAGGCTGAATTTCTCGAGCATCTTTTTGGTGAATCAGTTAATATCCTGACGGTTCCAGTAATACTTGTAAGAATACTGTCTAATTGCGGTATAAGTCTTAAAATACGCACTTAGAGTTTCCAGAAATGATTTCAAACTTGTAATAAGCACTTGAAATAAAAGTAAGTAGGTTCTTACTACATACCCTGTCGTGTTCAATCACTGACATTACCCGTGGAATGCAGGGAAATGACCAGAAAACTGAAAATATTTACAACTCCGGGCACTTTAGGGAGTGTTTTCACTTGAATTTGCTTTCAAATACTAGGAATTCATGTTTCTACAGCTCAAAATTAGTGTAGAAAGACTGTAAGTGAGGACTATACTGCTTATGTTTACAATTGAGGCCGAATTTCTCGAGCGTCTTATTGGTGAATCAGTTAATATCCTGACGGTTCCAGTACATACTTGTAAGAAAACTCTCTAATTGTGGTATAAGTCTTAAAATACGCATTTAGAGTTTCCAGAAATGATTTCAAACTTGTAATAAGCACTTGAAATAAAAGTAAGTAGGTTCTTACTACATATCCTGCCGTTTTCAATCACTGACATTACCCGTGGAAAGCAGGGAAATGACCAGAAAACTGATAATATTTACAACTCCGGCCACTTTAGCGAGCGTTTTCACTTGAATTTGCTTTCAAATGTTAGGAATTCATGTTTATACAGCTCAAAATTAGTGTAGAAAGACTGTAAGTGAGGACTATACTGCTTATGTTTACAATTGAGGCCGAATTTCACGAGCGTCTTTTTGGTGAATCTGTTAATATCCTGACGGTTCCAGTACATACTTGTAAGAAAACTCGCTAATTGTGGTATAAGTCTTAAAATACGCATTTAGAGTTTCCAGAAATGATTTCAAACTTGTAATAAGCACTTGAAATAAAAGTAAGTAGGTTTTTACTACATATCCTGCCGTGTTCAATCACTGACATTACCCGTGGAAAGCAGGGAAATGACCAGAAAAATGATAATATTTACAACTCCGGCAACTTTACAGAGCGTTTTCACTTGAATTTGCTTTCAGATGTTAGGAAATCATGTTTATACAGCTCAAAATTAGTGTAGAAAGACTGTAAGTGAGGACTATACTGCTTATGTTTACAATTGAGGCTGAATTTCTCGAGCATCTTTTTGGTGAATCAGTTAATATCCTGACGGTTCCAGTAATACTTGTAAGAATACTGTCTAATTGCGGTATAAGTCTTAAAATACGCATTTAGAGTTTCCAGAAATGATTTCAAACTTGTAATAAGCACTTGAAATAAAAGTAAGTAGGTTCTTACTACATACCCTGCCGTTTTCAATCACTGACATTACCCGTGGAAAGCAGGGAAATGACCAGAAAACTGAAAATATTTACAACTCCGGGCACTTTAGGGAGTGTTTTCACTTGAATTTGCTTTCAAATACTAGGAATTCATGTTTATACAGCTCAAAATTAGTGTAGAAAGACTGTAAGTGAGGACTATACTGCTTCTGTTTACAATTGAGGCCGAATTTCTCGAGCGTCTTATTGGTGAATCAGTTAATATCCTGACGGTTCCAGTACATACTTGTAAGAAAACACTCTAATTGTGGTATAAGTCTTAAAATACGCATTTAGAGTTTCCAGAAATGATTTCAAACTTGTAATAAGCACTTGAAATAAAAGTAAGTAGGTTCTTACTACATATCCTGCCGTTTTCAATCACTGACATTACCCGTGGAAAGCAGGGAAATGACCAGAAAACTGATAATATTTACAACTCCGGCCACTTTAGCAAGCGTTTTCACTTGAATTTGCTTTCAAATGTTAGGAATTCATGTTTATACAGCTCAAAATTAGTGTAGAAAGACTGTAAGTGAGGACTATACTGCTTATGTTTACAATTGAGGCCGAATTTCTAGAGCGTCTTTTTGGTGAATCTGTTAATATCCTGACGGTTCCAGTACATACTTGTAAGAAAACTCTCTAATTGTGGTATAAGTCTTAAAATACGCATTTAGAGTTTCCAGAAATGATTTCAAACTTGTAATAAGCACTTGAAATAAAAGTAAGTAGGTTTTTACTACATATCCTGCCGTGTTCAATCACTGACATTACCCGTGGAAAGCAGGGAAATGACCAGAAAAATGATAATATTTACAACTCCGGCAATTTTACAGAGCGTTTTCACTTGAATTTGCTTTCAGATGTTAGGAAATCATGTTTATACAGCTCAAAATTAGTGTAGAAAGACTGTAAGTGAGGACTATACTGCTTATGTTTACAATTGAGGCTGAATTTCTCGAGCATCTTTTTGGTGAATCAGTTAATATCCTGACGGTTCCAGTAATACTTGTAAGAATACTGTCTAATTGCGGTATAAGTCTTAAAATACGCATTTAGAGTTTCCAGAAATGATTTCAAACTTGTAATAAGCACTTGAAATAAAAGTAAGTAGGTTCTTACTACATACCCTGCCGTTTTCAATCACTGACATTACCCGTGGAAAGCAGGGAAATGACCAGAAAACTGAAAATATTTATAACTCCGGGCACTTTAGGGAATGTTTTTACTTGAATTTGCTTTCAAATACTAGGAATTCATGTTTATACAGCTCAAAATTAGTGTAGAAAGACTGTAAGTGAGGACTATACTGCTTATGTTTACAATTGAGGCCGAAATTCTCGAGCGTCTTATTGGTGAATCAGTTAATATCCTGACGGTTCCAGTACATACTTGTAAGAAAACTCTCTAATTGTGGTATAAGTCTTAAAATACGCATTTAGAGTTTCCAGAAATGATTTCAAACTTGTAATAAGCACTTGAAATAAAAGTAAGTAGGTTCTTAATACATATCCTGCCGTTTTCAATCACTGACATTACCCGTGGAAAGCAGGGAAATGACCAGAAAACTGATAATATTTACAACTCCGGCCACTTTAGCAAGCGTTTTCACTTGAATTTGCTTTCAAATGTTAGGAATTCAAGTTTATACAGCTCAAAATTAGTGTAGAAAGACTGTAAGTGAGGACTATACTGCTTATGTTTACAATTGAGGCTGAATTTCTCGAGCATCTTTTTGGTGAATCAGTTAATATCCTGACGGTTCCAGTAATACTTGTAAGAATACTGTCTAATTGCGGTATAAGTCTTAAAATACGCACTTAGAGTTTCCAGAAATGATTTCAAACTTGTAATAAGCACTTGAAATAAAAGTAAGTAGGTTCTTACTACATACCCTGTCGTGTTCAATCACTGACATTACCCGTGGAATGCAGGGAAATGACCAGAAAACTGAAAATATTTACAACTCCGGGCACTTTAGGGAGTGTTTTCACTTGAATTTGCTTTCAAATACTAGGAATTCATGTTTCTACAGCTCAAAATTAGTGTAGAAAGACTGTAAGTGAGGACTATACTGCTTATGTTTACAATTGAGGCCGAATTTCTCGAGCGTCTTATTGGTGAATCAGTTAATATCCTGACGGTTCCAGTACATACTTGTAAGAAAACTCTCTAATTGTGGTATAAGTCTTAAAATACGCATTTAGAGTTTCCAGAAATGATTTCAAACTTGTAATAAGCACTTGAAATAAAAGTAAGTAGGTTCTTACTACATATCCTGCCGTTTTCAATCACTGACATTACCCGTGGAAAGCAGGGAAATGACCAGAAAACTGATAATATTTACAACTCCGGCCACTTTAGCGAGCGTTTTCACTTGAATTTGCTTTCAAATGTTAGGAATTCATGTTTATACAGCTCAAAATTAGTGTAGAAAGACTGTAAGTGAGGACTATACTGCTTATGTTTACAATTGAGGCCGAATTTCACGAGCGTCTTTTTGGTGAATCTGTTAATATCCTGACGGTTCCAGTACATACTTGTAAGAAAACTCGCTAATTGTGGTATAAGTCTTAAAATACGCATTTAGAGTTTCCAGAAATGATTTCAAACTTGTAATAAGCACTTGAAATAAAAGTAAGTAGGTTTTTACTACATATCCTGCCGTGTTCAATCACTGACATTACCCGTGGAAAGCAGGGAAATGACCAGAAAAATGATAATATTTACAACTCCGGCAACTTTACAGAGCGTTTTCACTTGAATTTGCTTTCAGATGTTAGGAAATCATGTTTATACAGCTCAAAATTAGTGTAGAAAGACTGTAAGTGAGGACTATACTGCTTATGTTTACAATTGAGGCTGAATTTCTCGAGCATCTTTTTGGTGAATCAGTTAATATCCTGACGGTTCCAGTAATACTTGTAAGAATACTGTCTAATTGCGGTATAAGTCTTAAAATACGCATTTAGAGTTTCCAGAAATGATTTCAAACTTGTAATAAGCACTTGAAATAAAAGTAAGTAGGTTTTTACTACATATCCTGCCGTGTTCAATCACTGACATTACCCGTGGAAAGCAGGGAAATGACCAGAAAAATGATAATATTTACAACTCCGGCAACTTTACAGAGCGTTTTCACTTGAATTTGCTTTCAGATGTTAGGAAATCATGTTTATACAGCTCAAAATTAGTGTAGAAAGACTGTAAGTGAGGACTATACTGCTTATGTTTACAATTGAGGCTGAATTTCTCGAGCATCTTTTTGGTGAATCAGTTAATATCCTGACGGTTCCAGTAATACTTGTAAGAATACTGTCTAATTGCGGTATAAGTCTTAAAATACGCATTTAGAGTTTCCAGAAATGATTTCAAACTTGTAATAAGCACTTGAAATAAAAGTAAGTAGGTTCTTACTACATACCCTGCCGTTTTCAATCACTGACATTACCCGTGGAAAGCAGGGAAATGACCAGAAACCTGAAAATATTTATAACTCCGGGGACTTTAGGGAATGTTTTTACTTGAATTTGCTTTCAAATACTAGGAATTCATGTTTATACAGCTCAAAATTAGTGTAGAAAGACTGTAAGTGAGGACTATACTGCTTATGTTTACAATTGAGGCCGAAATTCTCGAGCGTCTTATTGGTGAATCAGTTAATATCCTGACGGTTCCAGTACATACTTGTAAGAAAACTCTCTAATTGTGGTATAAGTCTTAAAATACGCATTTAGAGTTTCCAGAAATGATTTCAAACTTGTAATAAGCACTTGAAATAAAAGTAAGTAGGTTCTTAATACATATCCTGCCGTTTTCAATCACTGACATTACCCGTGGAAAGCAGGGAAATGACCAGAAAACTGATAATATTTACAACTCCGGCCACTTTAGCAAGCGTTTTCACTTGAATTTGCTTTCAAATGTTAGGAATTCAAGTTTATACAGCTCAAAATTAGTGTAGAAAGACTGTAAGTGAGGACTATACTGCTTATGTTTACAATTGAGGCTGAATTTCTCGAGCATCTTTTTGGTGAATCAGTTAATATCCTGACGGTTCCAGTAATACTTGTAAGAATACTGTCTAATTGCGGTATAAGTCTTAAAATACGCACTTAGAGTTTCCAGAAATGATTTCAAACTTGTAATAAGCACTTGAAATAAAAGTAAGTAGGTTCTTACTACATACCCTGTCGTGTTCAATCACTGACATTACCCGTGGAATGCAGGGAAATGACCAGAAAACTGAAAATATTTACAACTCCGGGCACTTTAGGGAGTGTTTTCACTTGAATTTGCTTTCAAATACTAGGAATTCATGTTTCTACAGCTCAAAATTAGTGTAGAAAGACTGTAAGTGAGGACTATACTGCTTATGTTTACAATTGAGGCCGAATTTCTCGAGCGTCTTATTGGTGAATCAGTTAATATCCTGACGGTTCCAGTACATACTTGTAAGAAAACTCTCTAATTGTGGTATAAGTCTTAAAATACGCATTTAGAGTTTCCAGAAATGATTTCAAACTTGTAATAAGCACTTGAAATAAAAGTAAGTAGGTTCTTACTACATATCCTGCCGTTTTCAATCACTGACATTACCCGTGGAAAGCAGGGAAATGACCAGAAAACTGATAATATTTACAACTCCGGCCACTTTAGCGAGCGTTTTCACTTGAATTTGCTTTCAAATGTTAGGAATTCATGTTTATACAGCTCAAAATTAGTGTAGAAAGACTGTAAGTGAGGACTATACTGCTTATGTTTACAATTGAGGCCGAATTTCACGAGCGTCTTTTTGGTGAATCTGTTAATATCCTGACGGTTCCAGTACATACTTGTAAGAAAACTCGCTAATTGTGGTATAAGTCTTAAAATACGCATTTAGAGTTTCCAGAAATGATTTCAAACTTGTAATAAGCACTTGAAATAAAAGTAAGTAGGTTTTTACTACATATCCTGCCGTGTTCAATCACTGACATTACCCGTGGAAAGCAGGGAAATGACCAGAAAAATGATAATATTTACAACTCCGGCAACTTTACAGAGCGTTTTCACTTGAATTTGCTTTCAGATGTTAGGAAATCATGTTTATACAGCTCAAAATTAGTGTAGAAAGACTGTAAGTGAGGACTATACTGCTTATGTTTACAATTGAGGCTGAATTTCTCGAGCATCTTTTTGGTGAATCAGTTAATATCCTGACGGTTCCAGTAATACTTGTAAGAATACTGTCTAATTGCGGTATAAGTCTTAAAATACGCATTTAGAGTTTCCAGAAATGATTTCAAACTTGTAATAAGCACTTGAAATAAAAGTAAGTAGGTTCTTACTACATACCCTGCCGTTTTCAATCACTGACATTACCCGTGGAAAGCAGGGAAATGACCAGAAAACTGAAAATATTTACAACTCCGGGCACTTTAGGGAGTGTTTTCACTTGAATTTGCTTTCAAATACTAGGAATTCATGTTTATACAGCTCAAAATTAGTGTAGAAAGACTGTAAGTGAGGACTATACTGCTTCTGTTTACAATTGAGGCCGAATTTCTCGAGCGTCTTATTGGTGAATCAGTTAATATCCTGACGGTTCCAGTACATACTTGTAAGAAAACACTCTAATTGTGGTATAAGTCTTAAAATACGCATTTAGAGTTTCCAGAAATGATTTCAAACTTGTAATAAGCACTTGAAATAAAAGTAAGTAGGTTCTTACTACATATCCTGCCGTTTTCAATCACTGACATTACCCGTGGAAAGCAGGGAAATGACCAGAAAACTGATAATATTTACAACTCCGGCCACTTTAGCGAGCGTTTTCACTTGAATTTGCTTTGAAATGTTAGGAATTCAAGTTTATACAGCTCAAAATTAGTGTAGAAAGACTGTAAGTGAGGACTATACTGCTTATGTTTACAATTGAGGCCGAATTTCTCAAGCGTTTTATTGGTGAATCAGTTAATATCTTGACGGTTCCAGTACATACTTGTAAGAAAACTCTCTAATTGTGGTATAAGTATTAAAATACGCATTTAGAGTTTCCACAAATGATTTCAAACTTGTAATAAGCACTTGAAATAAAAGTAAGTAGGTTCTTACTACATACCCTGCCGTTTTCAATCACTGACATTACCCGTGGAAAGCAGGGAAATGACCAGAAAACTGATAATATTTACAACTCCGGCAACTTTACAAAGCGTTTTCACATAAAATTGCTTTCAGATGTTAGGAATTCATGTTTATACAGCTCAAAATTAGTGTAGAAAGACTGTAAGTGAGGACTATACTGCTTATGTTTACAATTGAGGCCGAATTTCTCGAGCGTCTTTTGGTGAATCAGTTAATATCCTGACGGTTCCAGTAATACTTGTAAGAATACTGTCTAATTGCGGTATAAGTCTTAAAATACGCACTTAGAGTTTCCAGAAATGATTTCAAACTTGTAATAAGCACTTGAAATAAAAGTAAGTAGGTTCTTACTACATACCCTGCCGTGTTCAATCACTGACATTACCCGTGGAAAGCAGGGAAATGACCAGAAAACTGAAAATATTTACAACTCCGGGCACTTTAGGGAGTGTTTTCACTTGAATTTGCTTTCAAATACTAGGAATTCATGTTTCTACAGCTCAAAATTAGTGTAGAAAGACTGTAAGTGAGGACTATACTGCTTATGTTTACAATTGAGGCCGAATTTCTCGAGCGTCTTATTGGTGAATCAGTTAATATCCTGACGGTTCCAGTACATACTTGTAAGAAAACTCTCTAATTGTGGTATAAGTCTTAAAATACGCATTTAGAGTTTCCAGAAATGATTTCAAACTTGTAATAAGCACTTGAAATAAAAGTAAGTAGGTTCTTACTACATATCCTGCCGTTTTCAATCACTGACATTACCCGTGGAAAGCAGGGAAATGACCAGAAAACTGATAATATTTACAACTCCGGCCACTTTAGCGTGCGTTTTCACTTGAATTTGCTTTCAAATGTTAAGAATTCATGTTTATACAGCTCAAAATTAGTGTAGAAAGACTGTAAGTAAGGACTATACTGCTTATGTTTACAATTGAGGCTGAATTTCTCTAGCGTCTTTTTGCTGAATCAGTTAATATCCTGATGGTTCCAGTACATACTTGTAAGAAACTCTCTAATTGTGGTATAACTCTTAAAATACGCATGTAGAGTTTCCAGAAATGATTTCAAACTTGTAATAAGCACTTGAAATAAAAGTAAGTAGGTTCTTACTACATACCCTGCCGTTTTCAATCACTGACATTACCCGTGGAAAGCAGGGAAATGACCAGAAAACTGATAATATTTACAACTCCGGCAACTTTACAAAGCGTTTTCACATAAAATTGCTTTCAGATGTTAGGAATTCATGTTTATACAGCTCAAAATTAGTGTAGAAAGACTGTAAGTGAGGACTATACTGCTTATGTTTACAATTGAGGCCGAATTTCTCGAGCGTCTTTTGGTGAATCAGTTAATATCCTGACGGTTCCAGTAATACTTGTAAGAATACTGTCTAATTGCGGTATAAGTCTTAAAATACGCACTTAGAGTTTCCAGAAATGATTTCAAACTTGTAATAAGCACTTGAAATAAAAGTAAGTAGGTTCTTACTACATACCCTGCCGTGTTCAATCACTGACATTACCCGTGGAAAGCAGGGAAATGACCAGAAAACTGAAAATATTTACAACTCCGGGCACTTTAGGGAGTGTTTTCACTTGAATTTGCTTTCAAATACTAGGAATTCATGTTTCTACAGCTCAAAATTAGTGTAGAAAGACTGTAAGTGAGGACTATACTGCTTATGTTTACAATTGAGGCCGAATTTCTCGAGCGTCTTATTGGTGAATCAGTTAATATCCTGACGGTTCCAGTACATACTTGTAAGAAAACTCTCTAATTGTGGTATAAGTCTTAAAATACGCATTTAGAGTTTCCAGAAATGATTTCAAACTTGTAATAAGCACTTGAAATAAAAGTAAGTAGGTTCTTACTACATATCCTGCCGTTTTCAATCACTGACATTACCCGTGGAAAGCAGGGAAATGACCAGAAAACTGATAATATTTACAACTCCGGCCACTTTAGCGTGCGTTTTCACTTGAATTTGCTTTCAAATGTTAAGAATTCATGTTTATACAGCTCAAAATTAGTGTAGAAAGACTGTAAGTAAGGACTATACTGCTTATGTTTACAATTGAGGCTGAATTTCTCTAGCGTCTTTTTGCTAAATCAGTTAATATCCTGATGGTTCCAGTACATACTTGTAAGAAACTCTCTAATTGTGGTATAACTCTTAAAATACGCATGTAGAGTTTCCAGAAATGATTTCAAACTTGTAATAAGCACTTGAAATAAAAGTAAGTAGGTTCTTACTACATACCCTGCCGTTTTCAATCACTGACATTACCCGTGGAAAGCAGGGAAATGACCAGAAAACTGAAAATATTTACAACTCCGGGCACTTTAGGGAGTGTTTTCACTTGAATTTGCTTTCAAATACTAGGAATTCATGTTTCTACAGCTCAAAATTAGTGTAGAAAGACTGTAAGTGAGGACTATACTGCTTATGTTTACAATTGAGGCCGAATTTCTCGAGCGTCTTATTGGTGAATCAGTTAATATCCTGACGGTTCCAGTACATACTTGTAAGAAAACTCTCTAATTGTGGTATAAGTCTTAAAATACGCATTTAGAGTTTCCAGAAATGATTTCAAACTTGTAATAAGCACTTGAAATAAAAGTAAGTAGGTTCTTACTACATACCCTGCCGTTTTCAATCACTGACATTACCCGTGGAAAGCAGGGAAATGACCAGAAAATTGATAATATTTACAACTCCGGCCACTTTAGCGTGCGTTTTCACTTGAATTTGCTTTCAAATGTTAAGAATTCATGTTTATACAGCTCAAAATTAGTGTAGAAAGACTGTAAGTAAGGACTATACTGCTTATGTTTACAATTGAGGCTGAATTTCTCTAGCGTCTTTTTGCTGAATCAGTTAATATCCTGATGGTTCCAGTACATACTTGTAAGAAACTCTCTAATTGTGGTATAACTCTTAAAATACGCATGTAGAGTTTCCAGAAATGATTTCAAACTTGTAATAAGCACTTGAAATAAAAGTAAGTAGGTTCTTACTACATACCCTGCCGTTTTCAATCACTGACATTACCCGTGGAAAGCAGGGAAATGACCAGAAAACTGATAATATTTACAACTCCGGCAACTTTACAAAGCGTTTTCACATAAAATTGCTTTCAGATGTTAGGAATTCATGTTTATACAGCTCAAAATTAGTGTAGAAAGACTGTAAGTGAGGACTATACTGCTTATGTTTACAATTGAGGCCGAATTTCTCGAGCGTCTTATTGGTGAATCAGTTAATATCCTGACGGTTCCAGTAATACTTGTAAGAATACTGTCTAATTGCGGTATAAGTCTTAAAATACGCACTTAGAGTTTCCAGAAATGATTTCAAACTTGTAATAAGCACTTGAAATAAAAGTAAGTAGGTTCTTACTACATACCCTGTCGTGTTCAATCACTGACATTACCCGTGGAATGCAGGGAAATGACCAGAAAACTGAAAATATTTACAACTCCGGGCACTTTAGGGAGTGTTTTCACTTGAATTTGCTTTCAAATACTAGGAATTCATGTTTCTACAGCTCAAAATTAGTGTAGAAAGACTGTAAGTGAGGACTATACTGCTTATGTTTACAATTGAGGCCGAATTTCTCGAGCGTCTTATTGGTGAATCAGTTAATATCCTGACGGTTCCAGTACATACTTGTAAGAAAACTCTCTAATTGTGGTATAAGTCTTAAAATACGCATTTAGAGTTTCCAGAAATGATTTCAAACTTGTAATAAGCACTTGAAATAAAAGTAAGTAGGTTCTTACTACATATCCTGCCGTTTTCAATCACTGACATTACCCGTGGAAAGCAGGGAAATGACCAGAAAACTGATAATATTTACAACTCCGGCCACTTTAGCGAGCGTTTTCACTTGAATTTGCTTTCAAATGTTAGGAATTCATGTTTATACAGCTCAAAATTAGTGTAGAAAGACTGTAAGTGAGGACTATACTGCTTATGTTTACAATTGAGGCCGAATTTCTCGAGCGTCTTTTTGGTGAATCAGTTAATATCCTGACGGTTCCAGTACATACTTGTAAGAAAACTCTCTAATTGTGGTATAAGTCTTAAAATACGCATTTAGAGTTTCCAGAAATGATTTCAAACTTGTAATAAGCACTTGAAATAAAAGTAAGTAGGTTTTTACTACATATCCTGCCGTGTTCAATCACTGACATTACCCGTGGAAAGCAGGGAAATGACCAGAAAAATGATAATATTTACAACTCCGGCAACTTTACAGAGCGTTTTCACTTGAATTTGCTTTCAGATGTTAGGAAATCATGTTTATACAGCTCAAAATTAGTGTAGAAAGACTGTAAGTGAGGACTATACTGCTTATGTTTACAATTGAGGCTGAATTTCTCGAGCATCTTTTTGGTGAATCAGTTAATATCCTGACGGTTCCAGTAATACTTGTAAGAATACTGTCTAATTGCGGTATAAGTCTTAAAATACGCATTTAGAGTTTCCAGAAATGATTTCAAACTTGTAATAAGCACTTGAAATAAAAGTAAGTAGGTTCTTACTACATACCCTGCCGTTTTCAATCACTGACATTACCCGTGGAAAGCAGGGAAATGACCAGAAACCTGAAAATATTTATAACTCCGGGCACTTTAGGGAATGTTTTTACTTGAATTTGCTTTCAAATACTAGGAATTCATGTTTATACAGCTCAAAATTAGTGTAGAAAGACTGTAAGTGAGGACTATACTGCTTATGTTTACAATTGAGGCCGAAATTCTCGAGCGTCTTATTGGTGAATCAGTTAATATCCTGACGGTTCCAGTACATACTTGTAAGAAAACTCTCTAATTGTGGTATAAGTCTTAAAATACGCATTTAGAGTTTCCAGAAATGATTTCAAACTTGTAATAAGCACTTGAAATAAAAGTAAGTAGGTTCTTACTACATATCCTGCCGTTTTCAATCACTGACATTACCCGTGGAAAGCAGGGAAATGACCAGAAAACTGATAATATTTACAACTCCGGCCACTTTAGCAAGCGTTTTCACTTGAATTTGCTTTCAAATGTTAGGAATTCAAGTTTATACAGCTCAAAATTAGTGTAGAAAGACTGTAAGTGAGGACTATACTGCTTATGTTTACAATTGAGGCTGAATTTCTCGAGCATCTTTTTGGTGAATCAGTTAATATCCTGACGGTTCCAGTAATACTTGTAAGAATACTGTCTAATTGCGGTATAAGTCTTAAAATACGCATTTAGAGTTTCCAGAAATGATTTCAAACTTGTAATAAGCACTTGAAATAAAAGTAAGTAGGTTCTTACTACATACCCTGCCGTTTTCAATCACTGACATTACCCGTGGAAAGCAGGGAAATGACCAGAAAACTGAAAATATTTACAACTCCGGGCACTTTAGGGAGTGTTTTCACTTGAATTTGCTTTCAAATACTAGGAATTCATTTTTCTACAGCTCAAAATTAGTGTAGAAAGACTGTAAGTGAGGACTATACTGCTTATGTTTACAATTGAGGCCGAATTTCTCGAGCGTCTTATTGGTGAATCAGTTAATATCCTGACGGTTCCAGTACATACTTGTAAGAAAACACTCTAATTGTGGTATAAGTCTTAAAATACGCATTTAGAGTTTCCAGAAATGATTTCAAACTTGTAATAAGCACTTGAAATAAAAGTAAGTAGGTTCTTACTACATATCCTGCCGTTTTCAATCACTGACATTACCCGTGGAAAGCAGGGAAATGACCAGAAAACTGATAATATTTACAACTCCGGCCACTTTAGCGAGCGTTTTCACTTGAATTTGCTTTCAAATGTTAGGAATTCAAGTTTATACAGCTCAAAATTAGTGTAGAAAGACTGTAAGTGAGGACTATACTGCTTATGTTTACAATTGAGGCCGAATTTCTCAAGCGTTTTATTGGTGAATCAGTTGATATCTTGACGGTTCCAGTACATACTTGTAAGAAAACTCTCTAATTGTGGTATAAGTCTTAAAATACGCATTTAGAGTTTCCACAAATGATTTCAAACTTGTAATAAGCACTTGAAATAAAAGTAAGTAGGTTCTTACTACATACCCTGCCGTTTTCAATCACTGACATTACCCGTGGAAAGCAGGGAAATGACCAGAAAACTGATAATATTTACAACTCCGGCAACTTTACAAAGCGTTTTCACATAAAATTGCTTTCAGATGTTAGGAATTCATGTTTATACAGCTCAAAATTAGTGTAGAAAGACTGTAAGTGAGGACTATACTGCTTATGTTTACAATTGAGGCCGAATTTCTCGAGCGTCTTTTGGTGAATCAGTTAATATCCTGACGGTTCCAGTAATACTTGTAAGAATACTGTCTAATTGCGGTATAAGTCTTAAAATACGCACTTAGAGTTTCCAGAAATGATTTCAAACTTGTAATAAGCACTTGAAATAAAAGTAAGTAGGTTCTTACTACATACCCTGCCGTGTTCAATCACTGACATTACCCGTGGAAAGCAGGGAAATGACCAGAAAACTGAAAATATTTACAACTCCGGGCACTTTAGGGAGTGTTTTCACTTGAATTTGCTTTCAAATACTAGGAATTCATGTTTCTACAGCTCAAAATTAGTGTAGAAAGACTGTAAGTGAGGACTATACTGCTTATGTTTACAATTGAGGCCGAATTTCTCGAGCGTCTTATTGGTGAATCAGTTAATATCCTGACGGTTCCAGTACATACTTGTAAGAAAACTCTCTAATTGTGGTATAAGTCTTAAAATACGCATTTAGAGTTTCCAGAAATGATTTCAAACTTGTAATAAGCACTTGAAATAAAAGTAAGTAGGTTCTTACTACATATCCTGCCGTTTTCAATCACTGACATTACCCGTGGAAAGCAGGGAAATGACCAGAAAACTGATAATATTTACAACTCCGGCCACTTTAGCGTGCGTTTTCACTTGAATTTGCTTTCAAATGTTAAGAATTCATGTTTATACAGCTCAAAATTAGTGTAGAAAGACTGTAAGTAAGGACTATACTGCTTATGTTTACAATTGAGGCTGAATTTCTCTAGCGTCTTTTTGCTAAATCAGTTAATATCCTGATGGTTCCAGTACATACTTGTAAGAAACTCTCTAATTGTGGTATAACTCTTAAAATACGCATGTAGAGTTTCCAGAAATGATTTCAAACTTGTAATAAGCACTTGAAATAAAAGTAAGTAGGTTCTTACTACATACCCTGCCGTTTTCAATCACTGACATTACCCGTGGAAAGGAGGGAAATGACCAGAAAACTGAAAATATTTACAACTCCGGGCACTTTAGGGAGTGTTTTCACTTGAATTTGCTTTCAAATACTAGGAATTCATGTTTCTACAGCTCAAAATTAGTGTAGAAAGACTGTAAGTGAGGACTATACTGCTTATGTTTACAATTGAGGCCGAATTTCTCGAGCGTCTTATTGGTGAATCAGTTAATATCCTGACGGTTCCAGTACATACTTGTAAGAAAACTCTCTAATTGTGGTATAAGTCTTAAAATACGCATTTAGAGTTTCCAGAAATGATTTCAAACTTGTAATAAGCACTTGAAATAAAAGTAAGTAGGTTCTTACTACATACCCTGCCGTTTTCAATCACTGACATTACCCGTGGAAAGCAGGGAAATGACCAGAAAATTGATAATATTTACAACTCCGGCCACTTTAGCGTGCGTTTTCACTTGAATTTGCTTTCAAATGTTAAGAATTCATGTTTATACAGCTCAAAATTAGTGTAGAAAGACTGTAAGTAAGGACTATACTGCTTATGTTTACAATTGAGGCTGAATTTCTCTAGCGTCTTTTTGCTGAATCAGTTAATATCCTGATGGTTCCAGTACATACTTGTAAGAAACTCTCTAATTGTGGTATAACTCTTAAAATACGCATGTAGAGTTTCCAGAAATGATTTCAAACTTGTAATAAGCACTTGAAATAAAAGTAAGTAGGTTCTTACTACATACCCTGCCGTTTTCAATCACTGACATTACCCGTGGAAAGCAGGGAAATGACCAGAAAACTGATAATATTTACAACTCCGGCAACTTTACAAAGCGTTTTCACATAAAATTGCTTTCAGATGTTAGGAATTCATGTTTATACAGCTCAAAATTAGTGTAGAAAGACTGTAAGTGAGGACTATACTGCTTATGTTTACAATTGAGGCCGAATTTCTCGAGCGTCTTATTGGTGAATCAGTTAATATCCTGTCGGTTCCAGTAATACTTGTAAGAATACTGTCTAATTGCGGTATAAGTCTTAAAATACGCACTTAGAGTTTCCAGAAATGATTTCAAACTTGTAATAAGCACTTGAAATAAAAGTAAGTAGGTTCTTACTACATACCCTGTCGTGTTCAATCACTGACATTACCCGTGGAATGCAGGGAAATGACCAGAAAACTGAAAATATTTACAACTCCGGGCACTTTAGGGAGTGTTTTCACTTGAATTTGCTTTCAAATACTAGGAATTCATGTTTCTACAGCTCAAAATTAGTGTAGAAAGACTGTAAGTGAGGACTATACTGCTTATGTTTACAATTGAGGCCGAATTTCTCGAGCGTCTTATTGGTGAATCAGTTAATATCCTGACGGTTCCAGTACATACTTGTAAGAAAACTCTCTAATTGTGGTATAAGTCTTAAAATACGCATTTAGAGTTTCCAGAAATGATTTCAAACTTGTAATAAGCACTTGAAATAAAAGTAAGTAGGTTCTTACTACATATCCTGCCGTTTTCAATAACTGACATTACCCGTGGAAAGCAGGGAAATGACCAGAAAACTGATAATATTTACAACTCCGGCCACTTTAGCGAGCGTTTTCACTTGAATTTGCTTTCAAATGTTAGGAATTCATGTTTATACAGCTCAAAATTAGTGTAGAAAGACTGTAAGTGAGGACTATACTGCTTATGTTTACAATTGAGGCCGAATTTCTCGAGCGTCTTTTTGGTGAATCTGTTAATATCCTGACGGTTCCAGTACATACTTGTAAGAAAACTCTCTAATTGTGGTATAAGTCTTAAAATACGCATTTAGAGTTTCCAGAAATGATTTCAAACTTGTAATAAGCACTTGAAATAAAAGTAAGTAGGTTTTTACTACATATCCTGCCGTGTTCAATCACTGACATTACCCGTGGAAAGCAGGGAAATGACCAGAAAAATGATAATATTTACAACTCCGGCAACTTTACAGAGCGTTTTCACTTGAATTTGCTTTCAGATGTTAGGAATTCATGTTTATACAGCTCAAAATTAGTGTAGAAAGACTGTAAGTGAGGACTATACTGCTTATGTTTACAATTGAGGCCGAATTTCTCGAGCGTCTTATTGGTGAATCAGTTAATATCCTGACGGTTCCAGTACATACTTGTAAGAAAACACTCTAATTGTGGTATAAGTCTTAAAATACACATTTAGAGTTTCCAGAAATGATTTCAAACTTGTAATAAGCACTTGAAATAAAAGTAAGTAGGTTCTTACTACATATCCTGCCGTTTTCAATCACTGACATTACCCGTGGAAAGCAGGGAAATGACCAGAAAACTGATAATATTTACAACTCCGGCCACTTTAGCGAGCGTTTTCACTTGAATTTGCTTTCAAATGTTAGGAATTCAAGTTTATACAGCTCAAAATTAGTGTAGAAAGACTGTAAGTGAGGACTATACTGCTTATGTTTACAATTGAGGCCGAATTTCTCAAGCGTTTTATTGGTGAATCAGTTAATATCTTGACGGTTCCAGTACATACTTGTAAGAAAACTCTCTAATTGTGGTATAAGTCTTAAAATACGCATTTAGAGTTTCCACAAATGATTTCAAACTTGTAATAAGCACTTGAAATAAAAGTAAGTAGGTTCTTACTACATACCCTGCCGTTTTCAATCACTGACATTACCCGTGGAAAGCAGGGAAATGACCAGAAAAATGATAATATTTACAACTCCGGCAACTTTACAAAGCGTTTTCACATAAAATTGCTTTCAGATGTTAGGAATTCATGTTTATACAGCTCAAAATTAGTGTAGAAAGACTGTAAGTGAGGACTATACTGCTTATGTTTACAATTGAGGCCGAATTTCTCGAGCGTCTTATTGGTGAATCAGTTAATATCCTGACGGTTCCAGTAATACTTGTAAGAATACTGTCTAATTGCGGTATAAGTCTTAAAATACGTACTTAGAGTTTCCAGAAATGATTTCAAACTTGTAATAAGCACTTGAAATAAAAGTAAGTAGGTTCTTACTACATACCCTGTCGTGTTCAATCACTGACATTACCCGTGGAATGCAGGGAAATGACCAGAAAACTGAAAATATTTACAACTCCGGGCACTTTAGGGAGTGTTTTCACTTGAATTTGCTTTCAAATACTAGGAATTCATGTTTCTACAGCTCAAAATTAGTGTAGAAAGACTGTAAGTGAGGACTATACTGCTTATGTTTACAATTGAGGCCGAATTTCTCGAGCGTCTTATTGGTGAATCAGTTAATATCCTGACGGTTCCAGTACATACTTGAAAGAAAACTCTCTAATTGTGGTATAAGTCTTAAAATACGCATTTAGAGTTTCCAGAAATGATTTCAAACTTGTAATAAGCACTTGAAATAAAAGTAAGTAGGTTCTTACTACATACCCTGCCGTTTTCAATCACTGACATTACCCGTGGAAAGCAGGGAAATGACCAGAAAACTGATAATATTTACAACTCCGGCCACTTTAGCGAGCGTTTTCACTTGAATTTGCTTTCAAATGTTAGGAATTCATGTTTATACAGCTCAAAATTAGTGTAGAAAGACTGTAAGTGAGGACTATACTGCTTATGTTTACAATTGAGGCCGAATTTCTCGAGCGTCTTTTTGGTGAATCAGTTAATATCCTGACGGTTCCAGTACATACTTGTAAGAAAACTCTCTAATTGTGGTATAAGTCTTAAAATACGCATTTAGAGTTTCCAGAAATGATTTCAAACTTGTAATAAGCACTTGAAATAAAAGTAAGTAGGTTTTTACTACATATCCTGCCGTGTTCAATCACTGACATTACCCGTGGAAAGCAGGGAAATGACCAGAAAAATGATAATATTTACAAATCCGGCAACTTTACAGAGCGTTTTCACTTGAATTTGCTTTCAGATGTTAGGAAATCATGTTTATACAGCTCAAAATTAGTGTAGAAAGACTGTAAGTGAGGACTATACTGCTTATGTTTACAATTGAGGCTGAATTTCTCGAGCATCTTTTTGGTGAATCAGTTAATATCCTGACGGTTCCAGTAATACTTGTAAGAATACTGTCTAATTGCGGTATAAGTCTTAAAATACGCATTTAGAGTTTCCAGAAATGATTTCAAACTTGTAATAAGCACTTGAAATAAAAGTAAGTAGGTTCTTACTACATACCCTGCCGTTTTCAATCACTGACATTACCCGTGGAAAGCAGGGAAATGACCAGAAACCTGAAAATATTTATAACTCCGGGCACTTTAGGGAATGTTTTTACTTGAATTTGCTTTCAAATACTAGGAATTCATGTTTATACAGCTCAAAATTAGTGTAGAAAGACTGTAAGTGAGGACTATACTGCTTATGTTTACAATTGAGGCCGAAATTCTCGAGCGTCTTATTGGTGAATCAGTTAATATCCTGACGGTTCCAGTACATACTTGTAAGAAAACTCTCTAATTGTGGTATAAGTCTTAAAATACGCATTTAGAGTTTCCAGAAATGATTTCAAACTTGTAATAAGCACTTGAAATAAAAGTAAGTAGGTTCTTACTACATATCCTGCCGTTTTCAATCACTGACATTACCCGTGGAAAGCAGGGAAATGACCAGAAAACTGATAATATTTACAACTCCGGCCACTTTAGCAAGCGTTTTCACTTGAATTTGCTTTCAAATGTTAGGAATTCAAGTTTATACAGCTCAAAATTAGTGTAGAAAGACTGTAAGTGAGGACTATACTGCTTATGTTTACAATTGAGGCTGAATTTCTCGAGCATCTTTTTGGTGAATCAGTTAATATCCTGACGGTTCCAGTAATACTTGTAAGAATACTGTCTAATTGCGGTATAAGTCTTAAAATACGCATTTAGAGTTTCCAGAAATGATTTCAAACTTGTAATAAGCACTTGAAATAAAAGTAAGTAGGTTCTTACTACATACCCTGCCGTTTTCAATCACTGACATTACCCGTGGAAAGCAGGGAAATGACCAGAAAACTGAAAATATTTACAACTCCGGGCACTTTAGGGAGTGTTTTCACTTGAATTTGCTTTCAAATACTAGGAATTCATTTTTCTACAGCTCAAAATTAGTGTAGAAAGACTGTAAGTGAGGACTATACTGCTTATGTTTACAATTGAGGCCGAATTTCTCGAGCGTCTTATTGGTGAATCAGTTAATATCCTGACGGTTCCAGTACATACTTGTAAGAAAACACTCTAATTGTGGTATAAGTCTTAAAATACGCATTTAGAGTTTCCAGAAATGATTTCAAACTTGTAATAAGCACTTGAAATAAAAGTAAGTAGGTTCTTACTACATATCCTGCCGTTTTCAATCACTGACATTACCCGTGGAAAGCAGGGAAATGACCAGAAAACTGATAATATTTAAAACTCCGGCCACTTTAGCGAGCGTTTTCACTTGAATTTGCTTTCAAATGTTAGGAATTCAAGTTTATACAGCTCAAAATTAGTGTAGAAAGACTGTAATTGAGGACTATACTGCTTATGTTTACAATTGAGGCCGAATTTCTCAAGCGTTTTATTGGTGAATCAGTTGATATCTTGACGGTTCCAGTACATACTTGTAAGAAAACTCTCTAATTGTGGTATAAGTCTTAAAATACGCATTTAGAGTTTCCACAAATGATTTCAAACTTGTAATAAGCACTTGAAATAAAAGTAAGTAGGTTCTTACTACATACCCTGCCGTTTTCAATCACTGACATTACCCGTGGAAAGCAGGGAAATGACCAGAAAACTGATAATATTTACAACTCCGGCAACTTTACAAAGCGTTTTCACATAAAATTGCTTTCAGATGTTAGGAATTCATGTTTATACAGCTCAAAATTAGTGTAGAAAGACTGTAAGTGAGGACTATACTGCTTATGTTTACAATTGAGGCCGAATTTCTCGAGCGTCTTTTGGTGAATCAGTTAATATCCTGACGGTTCCAGTAATACTTGTAAGAATACTGTCTAATTGCGGTATAAGTCTTAAAATACGCACTTAGAGTTTCCAGAAATGATTTCAAACTTGTAATAAGCACTTGAAATAAAAGTAAGTAGGTTCTTACTACATACCCTGCCGTGTTCAATCACTGACATTACCCGTGGAAAGCAGGGAAATGACCAGAAAACTGAAAATATTTACAACTCCGGGCACTTTAGGGAGTGTTTTCACTTGAATTTGCTTTCAAATACTAGGAATTCATGTTTCTACAGCTCAAAATTAGTGTAGAAAGACTGTAAGTGAGGACTATACTGCTTATGTTTACAATTGAGGCCGAATTTCTCGAGCGTCTTATTGGTGAATCAGTTAATATCCTGACGGTTCCAGTACATACTTGTAAGAAAACTCTCTAATTGTGGTATAAGTCTTAAAATACGCATTTAGAGTTTCCAGAAATGATTTCAAACTTGTAATAAGCACTTGAAATAAAAGTAAGTAGGTTCTTACTACATATCCTGCCGTTTTCAATCACTGACATTACCCGTGGAAAGCAGGGAAATGACCAGAAAACTGATAATATTTACAACTCCGGCCACTTTAGCGTGCGTTTTCACTTGAATTTGCTTTCAAATGTTAAGAATTCATGTTTATACAGCTCAAAATTAGTGTAGAAAGACTGTAAGTAAGGACTATACTGCTTATGTTTACAATTGAGGCTGAATTTCTCTAGCGTCTTTTTGCTAAATCAGTTAATATCCTGATGGTTCCAGTACATACTTGTAAGAAACTCTCTAATTGTGGTATAACTCTTAAAATACGCATGTAGAGTTTCCAGAAATGATTTCAAACTTGTAATAAGCACTTGAAATAAAAGTAAGTAGGTTCTTACTACATACCCTGCCGTTTTCAATCACTGACATTACCCGTGGAAAGCAGGGAAATGACCAGAAAACTGAAAATATTTACAACTCCGGGCACTTTAGGGAGTGTTTTCACTTGAATTTGCTTTCAAATACTAGGAATTCATGTTTCTACAGCTCAAAATTAGTGTAGAAAGACTGTAAGTGAGGACTATACTGCTTATGTTTACAATTGAGGCCGAATTTCTCGAGCGTCTTATTGGTGAATCAGTTAATATCCTGACGGTTCCAGTACATACTTGTAAGAAAACTCTCTAATTGTGGTATAAGTCTTAAAATACGCATTTAGAGTTTCCAGAAATGATTTCAAACTTGTAATAAGCACTTGAAATAAAAGTAAGTAGGTTCTTACTACATACCCTGCCGTTTTCAATCACTGACATTACCCGTGGAAAGCAGGGAAATGACCAGAAAATTGATAATATTTACAACTCCGGCCACTTTAGCGTGCGTTTTCACTTGAATTTGCTTTCAAATGTTAAGAATTCATGTTTATACAGCTCAAAATTAGTGTAGAAAGACTGTAAGTAAGGACTATACTGCTTATGTTTACAATTGAGGCTGAATTTCTCTAGCGTCTTTTTGCTGAATCAGTTAATATCCTGATGGTTCCAGTACATACTTGTAAGAAACTCTCTAATTGTGGTATAAGTCTTAAAATACGCATTTAGAGTTTCCAGAAATGATTTCAAACTTGTAATAAGCACTTGAAATAAAAGTAAGTAGGTTCTTACTACATACCCTGCCGTTTTCAATCACTGACATTACCCGTGGAAAGCAGGGAAATGACCAGAAAACTGATAATATTTACAACTCCGGCAACTTTACAAAGCGTTTTCACATAAAATTGCTTTCAGATGTTAGGAATTCATGTTTATACAGCTCAAAATTAGTGTAGAAAGACTGTAAGTGAGGACTATACTGCTTATGTTTACAATTGAGGCCGAATTTCTCGAGCGTCTTATTGGTGAATCAGTTAATATCCTGTCGGTTCCAGTAATACTTGTAAGAATACTGTCTAATTGCGGTATAAGTCTTAAAATACGCACTTAGAGTTTCCAGAAATGATTTCAAACTTGTAATAAGCACTTGAAATAAAAGTAAGTAGGTTCTTACTACATACCCTGTCGTGTTCAATCACTGACATTACCCGTGGAATGCAGGGAAATGACCAGAAAACTGAAAATATTTACAACTCCGGGCACTTTAGGGAGTGTTTTCACTTGAATTTGCTTTCAAATACTAGGAATTCATGTTTCTACAGCTCAAAATTAGTGTAGAAAGACTGTAAGTGAGGACTATACTGCTTATGTTTACAATTGAGGCCGAATTTCTCGAGCGTCTTATTGGTGAATCAGTTAATATCCTGACGGTTCCAGTACATACTTGTAAGAAAACTCTCTAATTGTGGTATAAGTCTTAAAATACGCATTTAGAGTTTCCAGAAATGATTTCAAACTTGTAATAAGCACTTGAAATAAAAGTAAGTAGGTTCTTACTACATATCCTGCCGTTTTCAATCACTGACATTACCCGTGGAAAGCAGGGAAATGACCAGAAAACTGATAATATTTACAACTCCGGCCACTTTAGCGAGCGTTTTCACTTGAATTTGCTTTCAAATGTTAGGAATTCATGTTTATACAGCTCAAAATTAGTGTAGAAAGACTGTAAGTGAGGACTATACTGCTTATGTTTACAATTGAGGCCGAATTTCTCGAGCGTCTTTTTGGTGAATCTGTTAATATCCTGACGGTTCCAGTACATACTTGTAAGAAAACTCTCTAATTGTGGTATAAGTCTTAAAATACGCATTTAGAGTTTCCAGAAATGATTTCAAACTTGTAATAAGCACTTGAAATAAAAGTAAGTAGGTTTTTACTACATATCCTGCCGTGTTCAATCACTGACATTACCCGTGGAAAGCAGGGAAATGACCAGAAAAATGATAATATTTACAACTCCGGCAACTTTACAGAGCGTTTTCACTTGAATTTGCTTTCAGATGTTAGGAATTCATGTTTATACAGCTCAAAATTAGTGTAGAAAGACTGTAAGTGAGGACTATACTGCTTATGTTTACAATTGAGGCCGAATTTCTCGAGCGTCTTATTGGTGAATCAGTTAATATCCTGACGGTTCCAGTAATACTTGTAAGAATACTGTCTAATTGCGGTATAAGTCTTAAAATACGTACTTAGAGTTTCCAGAAATGATTTCAAACTTGTAATAAGCACTTGAAATAAAAGTAAGTAGGTTCTTACTACATACCCTGTCGTGTTCAATCACTGACATTACCCGTGGAATGCAGGGAAATGACCAGAAAACTGAAAATATTTACAACTCCGGGCACTTTAGGGAGTGTTTTCACTTGAATTTGCTTTCAAATACCAGGAATTCATGTTTCTACAGCTCAAAATTAGTGTAGAAAGACTGTAAGTGAGGACTATACTGCTTATGTTTACAATTGAGGCCGAATTTCTCGAGCGTCTTATTGGTGAATCAGTTAATATCCTGACGGTTCCAGTACATACTTGAAAGAAAACTCTCTAATTGTGGTATAAGTCTTAAAATACGCATTTAGAGTTTCCAGAAATGATTTCAAACTTGTAATAAGCACTTGAAATAAAAGTAAGTAGGTTCTTACTACATATCCTGCCGTTTTCAATCACTGACATTACCCGTGGAAAGCAGGGAAATGACCAGAAAACTGATAATATTTACAACTCCGGCCACTTTAGCGAGCGTTTTCACTTGAATTTGCACTCAAATCTTAGGAATTCATGTTTATACAGCTCAAAATTAGTGTAGAAAGACTGTAAGTGAGGACTATACTGCTTATGTTTACAATTGAGGCCGAATTTCTCGAGCGTCTTTTTGGTGAATCTGTTAATATCCTGACGGTTCCAGTACATACTTGTAAGAAAACTCTCTAATTGTGGTATAAGTCTTAAAATACGCATTTAGAGTTTCCAGAAATGATTTCAAACTTGTAATAAGCACTTGAAATAAAAGTAAGTATGTTTTTACTACATATCCTGCCGTGTTCAATCACTGACATTACCCGTGGAAAGCAGGGAAATGACCAGAAAAATGATAATATTTACAACTCCGGCAACTTTACAGAGCGTTTTCACTTGAATTTGCTTTCAGATGTTAGGAATTCATGTTTATACAGCTCAAAATTAGTGTAGAAAGACTGTAAGTGAGGACTATACTGCTTATGTTTACAATTGAGGCCGAATTTCTCGTGCGTCTTATTGGTGAATCAGTTAATATCCTGACGGTTCCAGTACATACTTGTAAGAAAACACTCTAATTGTGGTATAAGTCTTAAAATACGCATTTAGAGTTTCCAGAAATGATTTCAAACTTGTAATAAGCACTTGAAATAAAAGTAAGTAGGTTCTTACTACATATCCTGCCGTTTTCAATCACTGACATTACCCGTGGAAAGCAGGGAAATGACCAGAAAACTGATAATATTTACAACTCCGGCCACTTTAGCGAGCGTTTTCACTTGAATTTGCTTTCAAATGTTAGGAATTCAAGTTTATACAGCTCAAAATTAGTGTAGAAAGACTGTAAGTGAGGACTATACTGCTTATGTTTACAATTGAGGCCGAATTTCTCAAGCGTTTTATTGGTGAATCAGTTAATATCTTGACGGTTCCAGTACATACTTGTAAGAAAACTCTCTAATTGTGGTATAAGTCTTAAAATACGCATTTAGAGTTTCCACAAATGATTTCAAACTTGTAATAAGCACTTGAAATAAAAGTAAGTAGGTTCTTACTACATACCCTGCCGTTTTCAATCACTGACATTACCCGTGGAAAGCAGGGAAATGACCAGAAAACTGATAATATTTACAACTCCGGCAACTTTACAAAGCGTTTTCACATAAAATTGCTTTCAGATGTTAGGAATTCATGTTTATACAGCTCAAAATTAGTGTAGAAAGACTGTAAGTGAGGACTATACTGCTTATGTTTACAATTGAGGCCGAATTTCTCGAGCGTCTTTTGGTGAATCAGTTAATATCCTGACGGTTCCAGTAATACTTGTAAGAATACTGTCTAATTGCGGTATAAGTCTTAAAATACGCACTTAGAGTTTCCAGAAATGATTTCAAACTTGTAATAAGCACTTGAAATAAAAGTAAGTAGGTTCTTACTACATACCCTGCCGTGTTCAATCACTGACATTACCCGTGGAAAGCAGGGAAATGACCAGAAAACTGAAAATATTTACAACTCCGGGCACTTTAGGGAGTGTTTTCACTTGAATTTGCTTTCAAATACTAGGAATTCATGTTTCTACAGCTCAAAATTAGTGTAGAAAGACTGTAAGTGAGGACTATACTGCTTATGTTTACAATTGAGGCCGAATTTCTCGAGCGTCTTATTGGTGAATCAGTTAATATCCTGACGGTTCCAGTACATACTTGTAAGAAAACTCTCTAATTGTGGTATAAGTCTTAAAATACGCATTTAGAGTTTCCAGAAATGATTTCAAACTTGTAATAAGCACTTGAAATAAAAGTAAGTAGGTTCTTACTACATACCCTGCCGTTTTCAATCACTGACATTACCCGTGGAAAGCAGGGAAATGACCAGAAAATTGATAATATTTACAACTCCGGCCACTTTAGCGTGCGTTTTCACTTGAATTTGCTTTCAAATGTTAAGAATTCATGTTTATACAGCTCAAAATTAGTGTAGAAAGACTGTAAGTAAGGACTATACTGCTTATGTTTACAATTGAGGCTGAATTTCTCTAGCGTCTTTTTGCTGAATCAGTTAATATCCTGATGGTTCCAGTACATACTTGTAAGAAACTCTCTAATTGTGGTATAACTCTTAAAATACGCATGTAGAGTTTCCAGAAATGATTTCAAACTTGTAATAAGCACTTGAAATAAAAGTAAGTAGGTTCTTACTACATACCCTGCCGTTTTCAATCACTGACATTACCCGTGGAAAGCAGGGAAATGACCAGAAAACTGATAATATTTACAACTCCGGCAACTTTACAAAGCGTTTTCACATAAAATTGCTTTCAGATGTTAGGAATTCATGTTTATACAGCTCAAAATTAGTGTAGAAAGACTGTAAGTGAGGACTATACTGCTTATGTTTACAATTGAGGCCGAATTTCTCGAGCGTCTTATTGGTGAATCAGTTAATATCCTGACGGTTCCAGTAATACTTGTAAGAATACTGTCTAATTGCGGTATAAGTCTTAAAATACGCACTTAGAGTTTCCAGAAATGATTTCAAACTTGTAATAAGCACTTGAAATAAAAGTAAGTAGGTTCTTACTACATACCCTGTCGTGTTCAATCACTGACATTACCCGTGGAATGCAGGGAAATGACCAGAAAACTGAAAATATTTACAACTCCGGGCACTTTAGGGAGTGTTTTCTCTTGAATTTGCTTTCAAATACTAGGAATTCATGTTTCTACAGCTCAAAATTAGTGTAGAAAGACTGTAAGTGAGGACTATACTGCTTATGTTTACAATTGAGGCCGAATTTCTCGAGCGTCTTATTGGTGAATCAGTTAATATCCTGACGGTTCCAGTACATACTTGAAAGAAAACTCTCTAATTGTGGTATAAGTCTTAAAATACGCATTTAGAGTTTCCAGAAATGATTTCAAACTTGTAATAAGCACTTGAAATAAAAGTAAGTAGGTTCTTACTACATATCCTGCCGTTTTCAATCACTGACATTACCCGTGGAAAGCAGGGAAATGACCAGAAAACTGATAATATTTACAACTCCGGCCACTTTAGCGAGCGTTTTCACTTGAATTTGCTTTCAAATGTTAGGAATTCATGTTTATACAGCTCAAAATTAGTGTAGAAAGACTGTAAGTGAGGACTATACTGCTTATGTTTACAATTGAGGCCGAATTTCTCGAGCGTCTTTTTGGTGAATCTGTTAATATCCTGACGGTTCCAGTACATACTTGTAAGAAAACTCTCTAATTGTGGTATAAGTCTTAAAATACGCATTTAGAGTTTCCAGAAATGATTTCAAACTTGTAATAAGCACTTGAAATAAAAGTAAGTAGGTTTTTACTACATATCCTGCCGTGTTCAATCACTGACATTACCCGTGGAAAGCAGGGAAATGACCAGAAAAATGATAATATTTACAACTCCGGCAACTTTACAGAGCGTTTTCACTTGAATTTGCTTTCAGATGTTAGGAATTCATGTTTATACAGCTCAAAATTAGTGTAGAAAGACTGTAAGTGAGGACTATACTGCTTATGTTTACAATTGAGGCCGAATTTCTCGTGCGTCTTATTGGTGAATCAGTTAATATCCTGACGGTTCCAGTACATACTTGTAAGAAAACACTCTAATTGTGGTATAAGTCTTAAAATACGCATTTAGAGTTTCCAGAAATGATTTCAAACTTGTAATAAGCACTTGAAATAAAAGTAAGTAGGTTCTTACTACATACCCTGCCGTTTTCAATCACTGACATTACCCGTGGAAAGCAGGGAAATGACCAGAAAACTGATAATATTTACAACTCCGGCAACTTTACAAAGCGTTTTCACATAAAATTGCTTTCAGATGTTAGGAATTCATGTTTATACAGCTCAAAATTAGTGTAGAAAGACTGTAAGTGAGGACTATACTGCTTATGTTTACAATTGAGGCCGAATTTCTCGAGCGTCTTTTGGTGAATCAGTTAATATCCTGACGGTTCCAGTAATACTTGTAAGAATACTGTCTAATTGCGGTATAAGTCTTAAAATACGCACTTAGAGTTTCCAGAAATGATTTCAAACTTGTAATAAGCACTTGAAATAAAAGTAAGTAGGTTCTTACTACATACCCTGCCGTTTTCAATCACTGACATTACCCGTGGAAAGCAGGGAAATGACCAGAAAACTGAAAATATTTACAACTCCGGGCACTTTAGGGAGTGTTTTCACTTGAATTTGCTTTCAAATACTAGGAATTCATGTTTCTACAGCTCAAAATTAGTGTAGAAAGACTGTAAGTGAGGACTATACTGCTTATGTTTACAATTGAGGCCGAATTTCTCGAGCGTCTTATTGGTGAATCAGTTAATATCCTGACGGTTCCAGTACATACTTGTAAGAAAACTCTCTAATTGTGGTATAAGTCTTAAAATACGCATTTAGAGTTTCCAGAAATGATTTCAAACTTGTAATAAGCACTTGAAATAAAAGTAAGTAGGTTCTTACTACATACCCTGCCGTTTTCAATCACTGACATTACCCGTGGAAAGCAGGGAAATGACCAGAAAATTGATAATATTTACAACTCCGGCCACTTTAGCGTGCGTTTTCACTTGAATTTGCTTTCAAATGTTAAGAATTCATGTTTATACAGCTCAAAATTAGTGTAGAAAGACTGTAAGTAAGGACTATACTGCTTATGTTTACAATTGAGGCTGAATTTCTCTAGCGTCTTTTTGCTGAATCAGTTAATATCCTGATGGTTCCAGTACATACTTGTAAGAAACTCTCTAATTGTGGTATAACTCTTAAAATACGCATGTAGAGTTTCCAGAAATGATTTCAAACTTGTAATAAGCACTTGAAATAAAAGTAAGTAGGTTCTTACTACATACCCTGCCGTTTTCAATCACTGACATTACCCGTGGAAAGCAGGGAAATGACCAGAAAACTGATAATATTTACAACTCCGGCAACTTTACAAAGCGTTTTCACATAAAATTGCTTTCAGATGTTAGGAATTCATGTTTATACAGCTCAAAATTAGTGTAGAAAGACTGTAAGTGAGGACTATACTGCTTATGTTTACAATTGAGGCCGAATTTCTCGAGCGTCTTATTGGTGAATCAGTTAATATCCTGACGGTTCCAGTAATACTTGTAAGAATACTGTCTAATTGCGGTATAAGTCTTAAAATACGCACTTAGAGTTTCCAGAAATGATTTCAAACTTGTAATAAGCACTTGAAATAAAAGTAAGTAGGTTCTTACTACATACCCTGTCGTGTTCAATCACTGACATTACCCGTGGAATGCAGGGAAATGACCAGAAAACTGAAAATATTTACAACTCCGGGCACTTTAGGGAGTGTTTTCACTTGAATTTGCTTTCAAATACTAGGAATTCATGTTTCTACAGCTCAAAATTAGTGTAGAAAGACTGTAAGTGAGGACTATACTGCTTATGTTTACAATTGAGGCCGAATTTCTCGAGCGTCTTATTGGTGAATCAGTTAATATCCTGACGGTTCCAGTACATACTTGTAAGAAAACTCTCTAATTGTGGTATAAGTCTTAAAATACGCATTTAGAGTTTCCAGAAATGATTTCAAACTTGTAATAAGCACTTGAAATAAAAGTAAGTAGGTTCTTACTACATATCCTGCCGTTTTCAATCACTGACATTACCCGTGGAAAGCAGGGAAATGACCAGAAAAATGATAATATTTACAACTCCGGCCACTTTAGCGAGCGTTTTCACTTGAATTTGCTTTCAAATGTTAGGAATTCATGTTTATACAGCTCAAAATTAGTGTAGAAAGACTGTAAGTGAGGACTATACTGCTTATGTTTACAATTGAGGCCGAATTTCTCGAGCGTCTTTTTGGTGAATCTGTTAATATCCTGACGGTTCCAGTACATACTTGTAAGAAAACTCTCTAATTGTGGTATAAGTCTTAAAATACGCATTTAGAGTTTCCAGAAATGATTTCAAACTTGTAATAAGCACTTGAAATAAAAGTAAGTAGGTTTTTACTACATATCCTGCCGTGTTCAATCACTGACATTACCCGTGGAAAGCAGGGAAATGACCAGAAAAATGATAATATTTACAACTCCGGCAACTTTACAGAGCGTTTTCACCTGAATTTGCTTTCAGATGTTAGGAATTCATGTTTATACAGCTCAAAATTAGTGTAGAAAGACTGTAAGTGAGGACTATACTGCTTATGTTTACAATTGAGGCCGAATTTCTCGAGCGTCTTATTGGTGAATCAGTTAATATCCTGACGGTTCCAGCACATACTTGTAAGAAAACACTCTAATTGTGGTATAAGTCTTAAAATACGCATTTAGAGTTTCCAGAAATGATTTCAAACTTGTAATAAGCACTTGAAATAAAAGTAAGTAGGTTCTTACTACATATCCTGCCGTTTTCAATCACTGACATTACCCGTGGAAAGCAGGGAAATGACCAGAAAACTGATAATATTTACAACTCCGGCCACTTTAGCGAGCGTTTTCACTTGAATTTGCTTTCAAATGTTAGGAATTCAAGTTTATACAGCTCAAAATTAGTGTAGAAAGACTGTAAGTGAGGACTATACTGCTTATGTTTACAATTGAGGCCGAATTTCTCAAGCGTTTTATTGGTGAATCAGTTAATATCTTGACGGTTCCAGTACATACTTGTAAGAAAACTCTCTAATTGTGGTATAAGTCTTAAAATACGCATTTAGAGTTTCCACAAATGATTTCAAACTTGTAATAAGCACTTGAAATAAAAGTAAGTAGGTTCTTACTACATACCCTGCCGTTTTCAATCACTGACATTACCCGTGGAAAGCAGGGAAATGACCAGAAAACTGATAATATTTACAACTCCGGCAACTTTACAAAGCGTTTTCACATAAAATTGCTTTCAGATGTTAGGAATTCATGTTTATACAGCTCAAAATTAGTGTAGAAAGACTGTAAGTGAGGACTATACTGCTTATGTTTACAATTGAGGCCGAATTTCTCGAGCGTCTTATTGGTGAATCAGTTAATATCCTGACGGTTCCAGTAATACTTGTAAGAAAACTGTCTAATTGCGGTATAAGTCTTAAAATACGCACTTAGAGTTTCCAGAAATGATTTCAAACTTGTAATAAGCACTTGAAATAAAAGTAAGTAGGTTCTTACTACATACCCTGTCGTGTTCAATCACTGACATTACCCGTGGAAAGCAGGGAAATGACCAGAAAACTGATAATATTTACAACTCCGGCCACTTTAGCGAGCGTTTTCACTTGAATTTGCTTTCAAATGTTAGGAATTCATGTTTATACAGCTCAAAATTAGTGTAGAAAGACTGTAAGTGAGGACTATACTGCTTATGTTTACAATTGAGGCCGAATTTCTCGAGCGTCTTTTTGGTGAATCTGTTAATATCCTGACGGTTCCAGTACATACTTGTAAGAAAACTCTCTAATTGTGGTATAAGTCTTAAAATACGCATTTAGAGTTTCCAGAAATGATTTCAAACTTGTAATAAGCACTTGAAATAAAAGTAAGTAGGTTTTTACTACATATCCTGCCGTGTTCAATCACTGACATTACCCGTGGAAAGCAGGGAAATGACCAGAAAAATGATAATATTTACAACTCCGGCAACTTTACAGAGCGTTTTCACTTGAATTTGCTTTCAGATGTTAGGAATTCATGTTTATACAGCTCAAAATTAGTGTAGAAAGACTGTAAGTGAGGACTATACAGCTTATGTTTACAATTGAGGCCGAATTTCTCGAGCGTCTTTTTGGTGAATCTGTTAATATCCTGACGGTTCCAGTACATACTTGTAAGAAAACTCTCTAATTGTGGTATAAGTCTTAAAATACGCATTTAGAGTTTCCAGAAATGATTTCAAACTTGTAATAAGCACTTGAAATAAAAGTAAGTAGGTTCTTACTACATACCCTGCCGTTTTCAATCACTGACATTACCCGTGGAAAGCAGGGAAATGACCAGAAAATTGATAATATTTACAACTCCGGCCACTTTAGCGTGCGTTTTCACTTGAATTTGCTTTCAAATGTTAAGAATTCATGTTTATACAGCTCAAAATTAGTGTAGAAAGACTGTAAGTAAGGACTATACTGCTTATGTTTACAATTGAGGCTGAATTTCTCTAGCGTCTTTTTGCTGAATCAGTTAATATCCTGATGGTTCCAGTACATACTTGTAAGAAACTCTCTAATTGTGGTATAACTCTTAAAATACGCATGTAGAGTTTCCAGAAATGATTTCAAACTTGTAATAAGCACTTGAAATAAAAGTAAGTAGGTTCTTACTACATACCCTGTCGTGTTCAATCACTGACATTACCCGTGGAAAGCAGGGAAATGACCAGAAAACTGATAATATTTACAACTCCGGGCACTTTAGCGAGCGTTTTCACTTGAATTTGCTTTCAAATGTTAGGAATTCATGTTTATACAGCTCAAAATTAGTGTAGAAAGACTGTAAGTGAGGATTATACTGCTTATGTTTACAATTGAGGCCGAATTTCTCGAGCGTCTTTTTGGTGAATCTGTTAATATCCTGACGGTTCCAGTACATACTTGTAAGAAAACTCTCTAATTGTGGTATAAGTCTTAAAATACGCATTTAGAGTTTCCAGAAATGATTTCAAACTTGTAATAAGCACTTGAAATAAAAGTAAGTAGGTTTTTACTACATATCCTGCCGTGTTCAATCACTGACATTACCCGTGGAAAGCAGGGAAATGACCAGAAAAATGATAATATTTACAACTCCGGCAACTTTACAGAGCGTTTTCACTTGAATTTGCTTTCAGATGTTAGGAATTCATGTTTATACAGCTCAAAATTAGTGTAGAAAGACTGTAAGTGAGGACTATACTGCTTATGTTTACAATTGAGGCTGAATTTCTCGAGCATCTTTTTGGTGAATCAGTTAATATCCTGAAGGTTCCAGTAATACTTGTAAGAAAACTGTCTAATTGCGGTATAAGTCTTAAAATACGCATTTAGAGTTTCCAGAAATGATTTCAAACTTGTAATAAGCACTTGAAATAAAAGTAAGTAGGTTCTTACTACATACCCTGCCGTTTTCAATCACTGACATTACCCGTGGAAAGCAGGGAAATGACCAGAAAACTGAAAATATTTATAACTCCGGGCACTTTAGGGAATGTTTTTACTTGAATTTGCTTTCAAATACTAGGAATTCATGTTTATACAGCTCAAAATTAGTGTAGAAAGACTGTAAGTGAGGACTATACTGCTTATGTTTACAATTGAGGCCGAAATTCTCGAGCGTCTTATTGGTGAATCAGTTAATATCCTGACGGTTCCAGTACATACTTGTAAGAAAACTCTCTAATTGTGGTATAAGTCTTAAAATACGCATTTAGAGTTTCCAGAAATGATTTCAAACTTGTAATAAGCACTTGAAATAAAAGTAAGTAGGTTCTTACTACATATCCTGCCGTTTTCAATCACTGACATTACCCGTGGAAAGCAGGGAAATGACCAGAAAACTGATAATATTTACAACTCCGGCAACTTTACAAAGCGTTTTCACATAAAATTGCTTTCAGATGTTAGGAATTCATGTTTATACAGCTCAAAATTAGTGTAGAAAGACTGTAAGTGAGGACTATACTGCTTATGTTTACAATTGAGGCCGAATTTCTCGAGCGTCTTTTTGGTGAATCTGTTAATATCCTGACGGTTCCAGTACATACTTGTAAGAAAACTCTCTAATTGTGGTATAAGTCTTAAAATACGCATTTAGAGTTTCCAGAAATGATTTCAAACTTGTAATAAGCACTTGAAATAAAAGTAAGTAGGTTTTTACTACATATCCTGCCGTGTTCAATCACTGACATTACCCGTGGAAAGCAGGGAAATGACCAGAAAAATGATAATATTTACAACTCCGGCAACTTTACAGAGCGTTTTCACTTGAATTTGCTTTCAGATGTTAGGAATTCATGTTTATACAGCTCAAAATTAGTGTAGAAAGACTGTAAGTGAGGACTATACTGCTTATGTTTACAATTGAGGCTGAATTTCTCGAGCATCTTTTTGGTGAATCAGTTAATATCCTGAAGGTTCCAGTAATACTTGTAAGAAAACTGTCTAATTGCGGTATAAGTCTTAAAATACGCATTTAGAGTTTCCAGAAATGATTTCAAACTTGTAATAAGCACTTGAAATAAAAGTAAGTAGGTTCTTACTACATACCCTGCCGTTTTCAATCACTGACATTACCCGTGGAAAGCAGGGAAATGACCAGAAAACTGAAAATATTTATAACTCCGGGCACTTTAGGGAATGTTTTTACTTGAATTTGCTTTCAAATACTAGGAATTCATGTTTATACAGCTCAAAATTAGTGTAGAAAGACTGTAAGTGAGGACTATACTGCTTATGTTTACAATTGAGGCCGAAATTCTCGAGCGTCTTATTGGTGAATCAGTTAATATCCTGACGGTTCCAGTACATACTTGTAAGAAAACTCTCTAATTGTGGTATAAGTCTTAAAATACGCATTTAGAGTTTCCAGAAATGATTTCAAACTTGTAATAAGCACTTGAAATAAAAGTAAGTAGGTTCTTACTACATATCCTGCCGTTTTCAATCACTGACATTACCCGTGGAAAGCAGGGAAATGACCAGAAAACTGATAATATTTACAACTCCGGCCACTTTAGCGAGCGTTTTCACTTGAATTTGCTTTCAAATGTTAGGAATTCAAGTTTATACAGCTCAAAATTAGTGTAGAAAGACTGTAAGTGAGGACTATACTGCTTATGTTTACAATTGAGGCCGAATTTCTCGAGCGTCTTTTTGGTGAATCTGTTAATATCCTGACGGTTCCAGTACATACTTGTAAGAAAACTCTCTAATTGTGGTATAAGTCTTAAAATACGCATTTAGAGTTTCCAGAAATGATTTCAAACTTGTAATAAGCACTTGAAATAAAAGTAAGTAGGTTTTTACTACATATCCTGCCGTGTTCAATCACTGACATTACCCGTGGAAAGCAGGGAAATGACCAGAAAAATGATAATATTTACAACTCCGGCAACTTTACAGAGCGTTTTCACTTGAATTTGCTTTCAGATGTTAGGAATTCATGTTTATACAGCTCAAAATTAGTGTAGAAAGACTGTAAGTGAGGACTATACAGCTTATGTTTACAATTGAGGCCGAATTTCTCGAGCGTCTTTTTGGTGAATCTGTTAATATCCTGACGGTTCCAGTACATACTTGTAAGAAAACTCTCTAATTGTGGTATAAGTCTTAAAATACGCATTTAGAGTTTCCAGAAATGATTTCAAACTTGTAATAAGCACTTGAAATAAAAGTAAGTAGGTTCTTACTACATACCCTGCCGTTTTCAATCACTGACATTACCCGTGGAAAGCAGGGAAATGACCAGAAAATTGATAATATTTACAACTCCGGCCACTTTAGCGTGCGTTTTCACTTGAATTTGCTTTCAAATGTTAAGAATTCATGTTTATACAGCTCAAAATTAGTGTAGAAAGACTGTAAGTAAGGACTATACTGCTTATGTTTACAATTGAGGCTGAATTTCTCTAGCGTCTTTTTGCTGAATCAGTTAATATCCTGATGGTTCCAGTACATACTTGTAAGAAACTCTCTAATTGTGGTATAACTCTTAAAATACGCATGTAGAGTTTCCAGAAATGATTTCAAACTTGTAATAAGCACTTGAAATAAAAGTAAGTAGGTTCTTACTACATACCCTGTCGTGTTCAATCACTGACATTACCCGTGGAAAGCAGGGAAATGACCAGAAAACTGATAATATTTACAACTCCGGCCACTTTAGCGAGCGTTTTCACTTGAATTTGCTTTCAAATGTTAGGAATTCATGTTTATACAGCTCAAAATTAGTGTAGAAAGACTGTAAGTGAGGACTATACTGCTTATGTTTACAATTGAGGCCGAATTTCTCGAGCGTCTTTTTGGTGAATCTGTTAATATCCTGACGGTTCCAGTACATACTTGTAAGAAAACTCTCTAATTGTGGTATAAGTCTTAAAATACGCATTTAGAGTTTCCAGAAATGATTTCAAACTTGTAATAAGCACTTGAAATAAAAGTAAGTAGGTTTTTACTACATATCCTGCCGTGTTCAATCACTGACATTACCCGTGGAAAGCAGGGAAATGACCAGAAAAATGATAATATTTACAACTCCGGCAACTTTACAGAGCGTTTTCACTTGAATTTGCTTTCAGATGTTAGGAATTCATGTTTATACAGCTCAAAATTAGTGTAGAAAGACTGTAAGTGAGGACTATACTGCTTATGTTTACAATTGAGGCTGAATTTCTCGAGCATCTTTTTGGTGAATCAGTTAATATCCTGAAGGTTCCAGTAATACTTGTAAGAAAACTGTCTAATTGCGGTATAAGTCTTAAAATACGCATTTAGAGTTTCCAGAAATGATTTCAAACTTGTAATAAGCACTTGAAATAAAAGTAAGTAGGTTCTTACTACATACCCTGCCGTTTTCAATCACTGACATTACCCGTGGAAAGCAGGGAAATGACCAGAAAACTGAAAATATTTATAACTCCGGGCACTTTAGGGAATGTTTTTACTTGAATTTGCTTTCAAATACTAGGAATTCATGTTTATACAGCTCAAAATTAGTGTAGAAAGACTGTAAGTGAGGACTATACTGCTTATGTTTACAATTGAGGCCGAAATTCTCGAGCGTCTTATTGGTGAATCAGTTAATATCCTGACGGTTCCAGTACATACTTGTAAGAAAACTCTCTAATTGTGGTATAAGTCTTAAAATACGCATTTAGAGTTTCCAGAAATGATTTCAAACTTGTAATAAGCACTTGAAATAAAAGTAAGTAGGTTCTTACTACATATCCTGCCGTTTTCAATCACTGACATTACCCGTGGAAAGCAGGGAAATGACCAGAAAACTGATAATATTTACAACTCCGGCAACTTTACAAAGCGTTTTCACATAAAATTGCTTTCAGATGTTAGGAATTCATGTTTATACAGCTCAAAATTAGTGTAGAAAGACTGTAAGTGAGGACTATACTGCTTATGTTTACAATTGAGGCCGAATTTCTCGAGCGTCTTTTTGGTGAATCTGTTAATATCCTGACGGTTCCAGTACATACTTGTAAGAAAACTCTCTAATTGTGGTATAAGTCTTAAAATACGCATTTAGAGTTTCCAGAAATGATTTCAAACTTGTAATAAGCACTTGAAATAAAAGTAAGTAGGTTTTTACTACATATCCTGCCGTGTTCAATCACTGACATTACCCGTGGAAAGCAGGGAAATGACCAGAAAAATGATAATATTTACAACTCCGGCAACTTTACAGAGCGTTTTCACTTGAATTTGCTTTCAGATGTTAGGAATTCATGTTTATACAGCTCAAAATTAGTGTAGAAAGACTGTAAGTGAGGACTATACTGCTTATGTTTACAATTGAGGCTGAATTTCTCGAGCATCTTTTTGGTGAATCAGTTAATATCCTGAAGGTTCCAGTAATACTTGTAAGAAAACTGTCTAATTGCGGTATAAGTCTTAAAATACGCATTTAGAGTTTCCAGAAATGATTTCAAACTTGTAATAAGCACTTGAAATAAAAGTAAGTAGGTTCTTACTACATACCCTGCCGTTTTCAATCACTGACATTACCCGTGGAAAGCAGGGAAATGACCAGAAAACTGAAAATATTTATAACTCCGGGCACTTTAGGGAATGTTTTTACTTGAATTTGCTTTCAAATACTAGGAATTCATGTTTATACAGCTCAAAATTAGTGTAGAAAGACTGTAAGTGAGGACTATACTGCTTATGTTTACAATTGAGGCCGAAATTCTCGAGCGTCTTATTGGTGAATCAGTTAATATCCTGACGGTTCCAGTACATACTTGTAAGAAAACTCTCTAATTGTGGTATAAGTCTTAAAATACGCATTTAGAGTTTCCAGAAATGATTTCAAACTTGTAATAAGCACTTGAAATAAAAGTAAGTAGGTTCTTACTACATATCCTGCCGTTTTCAATCACTGACATTACCCGTGGAAAGCAGGGAAATGACCAGAAAACTGATAATATTTACAACTCCGGCCACTTTAGCGAGCGTTTTCACTTGAATTTGCTTTCAAATGTTAGGAATTCAAGTTTATACAGCTCAAAATTAGTGTAGAAAGACTGTAAGTGAGGACTATACTGCTTATGTTTACAATTGAGGCCGAATTTCTCGAGCGTCTTTTTGGTGAATCTGTTAATATCCTGACGGTTCCAGTACATACTTGTAAGAAAACTCTCTAATTGTGGTATAAGTCTTAAAATACGCATTTAGAGTTTCCAGAAATGATTTCAAACTTGTAATAAGCACTTGAAATAAAAGTAAGTAGGTTTTTACTACATATCCTGCCGTGTTCAATCACTGACATTACCCGTGGAAAGCAGGGAAATGACCAGAAAAATGATAATATTTACAACTCCGGCAACTTTACAGAGCGTTTTCACTTGAATTTGCTTTCAGATGTTAGGAATTCATGTTTATACAGCTCAAAATTAGTGTAGAAAGACTGTAAGTGAGGACTATACAGCTTATGTTTACAATTGAGGCCGAATTTCTCGAGCGTCTTTTTGGTGAATCTGTTAATATCCTGACGGTTCCAGTACATACTTGTAAGAAAACTCTCTAATTGTGGTATAAGTCTTAAAATACGCATTTAGAGTTTCCAGAAATGATTTCAAACTTGTAATAAGCACTTGAAATAAAAGTAAGTAGGTTCTTACTACATACCCTGCCGTTTTCAATCACTGACATTACCCGTGGAAAGCAGGGAAATGACCAGAAAATTGATAATATTTACAACTCCGGCCACTTTAGCGTGCGTTTTCACTTGAATTTGCTTTCAAATGTTAAGAATTCATGTTTATACAGCTCAAAATTAGTGTAGAAAGACTGTAAGTAAGGACTATACTGCTTATGTTTACAATTGAGGCTGAATTTCTCTAGCGTCTTTTTGCTGAATCAGTTAATATCCTGATGGTTCCAGTACATACTTGTAAGAAACTCTCTAATTGTGGTATAACTCTTAAAATACGCATGTAGAGTTTCCAGAAATGATTTCAAACTTGTAATAAGCACTTGAAATAAAAGTAAGTAGGTTCTTACTACATACCCTGTCGTGTTCAATCACTGACATTACCCGTGGAAAGCAGGGAAATGACCAGAAAACTGATAATATTTACAACTCCGGCCACTTTAGCGAGCGTTTTCACTTGAATTTGCTTTCAAATGTTAGGAATTCATGTTTATACAGCTCAAAATTAGTGTAGAAAGACTGTAAGTGAGGACTATACTGCTTATGTTTACAATTGAGGCCGAATTTCTCGAGCGTCTTTTTGGTGAATCTGTTAATATCCTGACGGTTCCAGTACATACTTGTAAGAAAACTCTCTAATTGTGGTATAAGTCTTAAAATACGCATTTAGAGTTTCCAGAAATGATTTCAAACTTGTAATAAGCACTTGAAATAAAAGTAAGTAGGTTTTTACTACATATCCTGCCGTGTTCAATCACTGACATTACCCGTGGAAAGCAGGGAAATGACCAGAAAAATGATAATATTTACAACTCCGGCAACTTTACAGAGCGTTTTCACTTGAATTTGCTTTCAGATGTTAGGAATTCATGTTTATACAGCTCAAAATTAGTGTAGAAAGACTGTAAGTGAGGACTATACTGCTTATGTTTACAATTGAGGCTGAATTTCTCGAGCATCTTTTTGGTGAATCAGTTAATATCCTGAAGGTTCCAGTAATACTTGTAAGAAAACTGTCTAATTGCGGTATAAGTCTTAAAATACGCATTTAGAGTTTCCAGAAATGATTTCAAACTTGTAATAAGCACTTGAAATAAAAGTAAGTAGGTTCTTACTACATACCCTGCCGTTTTCAATCACTGACATTACCCGTGGAAAGCAGGGAAATGACCAGAAAACTGAAAATATTTATAACTCCGGGCACTTTAGGGAATGTTTTTACTTGAATTTGCTTTCAAATACTAGGAATTCATGTTTATACAGCTCAAAATTAGTGTAGAAAGACTGTAAGTGAGGACTATACTGCTTATGTTTACAATTGAGGCCGAAATTCTCGAGCGTCTTATTGGTGAATCAGTTAATATCCTGACGGTTCCAGTACATACTTGTAAGAAAACTCTCTAATTGTGGTATAAGTCTTAAAATACGCATTTAGAGTTTCCAGAAATGATTTCAAACTTGTAATAAGCACTTGAAATAAAAGTAAGTAGGTTCTTACTACATATCCTGCCGTTTTCAATCACTGACATTACCCGTGGAAAGCAGGGAAATGACCAGAAAACTGATAATATTTACAACTCCGGCAACTTTACAAAGCGTTTTCACATAAAATTGCTTTCAGATGTTAGGAATTCATGTTTATACAGCTCAAAATTAGTGTAGAAAGACTGTAATTGAGGACTATACTGCTTATGTTTACAATTGAGGCCGAATTTCTCGAGCGTCTTATTGGTGAATCAGTTAATATCCTGACGGTTCCAGTAATACTTGTAAGAATACTGTCTAATTGCGGTATAAGTCTTAAAATACGCACTTAGAGTTTCCAGAAATGATTTCAAACTTGTAATAAGCACTTGAAATAAAAGTAAGTAGGTTCTTACTACATACCCTGTCGTGTTCAATCACTGACATTACCCGTGGAAAGCAGGGAAATGACCAGAAAACTGATAATATTTACAACTCCGGCCACTTTAGCGAGCGTTTTCACTTGAATTTGCTTTCAAATGTTAGGAATTCATGTTTATACAGCTCAAAATTAGTGTAGAAAGACTGTAAGTGAGGACTATACTGCTTATGTTTACAATTGAGGCCGAATTTCTCGAGCGTCTTTTTGGTGAATCTGTTAATATCCTGACGGTTCCAGTACATACTTGTAAGAAAACTCTCTAATTGTGGTATAAGTCTTAAAATACGCATTTAGAGTTTCCAGAAATGATTTCAAACTTGTAATAAGCACTTGAAATAAAAGTAAGTAGGTTTTTACTACATATCCTGCCGTGTTCAATCACTGACATTACCCGTGGAAAGCAGGGAAATGACCAGAAAAATGATAATATTTACAACTCCGGCAACTTTACAGAGCGTTTTCACTTGAATTTGCTTTCAGATGTTAGGAATTCATGTTTATACAGCTCAAAATTAGTGTAGAAAGACTGTAAGTGAGGACTATACTGCTTATGTTTACAATTGAGGCTGAATTTCTCGAGCATCTTTTTGGTGAATCAGTTAATATCCTGAAGGTTCCAGTAATACTTGTAAGAAAACTGTCTAATTGCGGTATAAGTCTTAAAATACGCATTTAGAGTTTCCAGAAATGATTTCAAACTTGTAATAAGCACTTGAAATAAAAGTAAGTAGGTTCTTACTACATACCCTGCCGTTTTCAATCACTGACATTACCCGTGGAAAGCAGGGAAATGACCAGAAAACTGAAAATATTTATAACTCCGGGCACTTTAGGGAATGTTTTTACTTGAATTTGCTTTCAAATACTAGGAATTCATGTTTATACAGCTCAAAATTAGTGTAGAAAGACTGTAAGTGAGGACTATACTGCTTATGTTTACAATTGAGGCCGAAATTCTCGAGCGTCTTATTGGTGAATCAGTTAATATCCTGACGGTTCCAGTACATACTTGTAAGAAAACTCTCTAATTGTGGTATAAGTCTTAAAATACGCATTTAGAGTTTCCAGAAATGATTTCAAACTTGTAATAAGCACTTGAAATAAAAGTAAGTAGGTTCTTACTACATATCCTGCCGTTTTCAATCACTGACATTACCCGTGGAAAGCAGGGAAATGACCAGAAAACTGATAATATTTACAACTCCGGCCACTTTAGCGAGCGTTTTCACTTGAATTTGCTTTCAAATGTTAGGAATTCAAGTTTATACAGCTCAAAATTAGTGTAGAAAGACTGTAAGTGAGGACTATACTGCTTATGTTTACAATTGAGGCCGAATTTCTCGAGCGTCTTATTGGTGAATCAGTTAATATCCTGACGGTTCCAGTACATACTTGTAAGAAAACTCTCTAATTGTGGTATAAGTCTTAAAATACGCATTTAGAGTTTCCAGAAATGATTTCAAACTTGTAATAAGCACTTGAAATAAAAGTAAGTAGGTTCTTACTACATATCCTGCCGTTTTCAATCACTGACATTACCCGTGGAAAGCAGGGAAATGACCAGAAAACTGATAATATTTACAACTCCGGCCACTTTAGCGAGCGTTTTCACTTGAATTTGCTTTCAAATGTTAGGAATTCATGTTTATACAGCTCAAAATTAGTGTAGAAAGACTGTAAGTGAGGACTATACAGCTTATGTTTACAATTGAGGCCGAATTTCTCGAGCGTCTTTTTGGTGAATCTGTTAATATCCTGACGGTTCCAGTACATACTTGTAAGAAAACTCTCTAATTGTGGTATAAGTCTTAAAATACGCATTTAGAGTTTCCAGAAATGATTTCAAACTTGTAATAAGCACTTGAAATAAAAGTAAGTAGGTTTTTACTACATATCCTGCCGTGTTCAATCACTGACATTACCCGTGGAAAGCAGGGAAATGACCAGAAAAATGATAATATTTACAACTCCGGCAACTTTACAGAGCGTTTTCACTTGAATTTGCTTTCAGATGTTAGGAAATCATGTTTATACAGCTCAAAATTAGTGTAGAAAGACTGTAAGTGAGGACTATACTGCTTATGTTTACAATTGAGGCTGAATTTCTCGAGCGTCTTTTTGGTGAATCTGTTAATATCCTGACGGTTCCAGTACATACTTGTAAGAAAACTCTCTAATTGTGGTATAAGTCTTAAAATACGCATTTAGAGTTTCCAGAAATGATTTCAAACTTGTAATAAGCACTTGAAATAAAAGTAAGTAGGTTCTTACTACATACCCTGCCGTTTTCAATCACTGACATTACCCGTGGAAAGCAGGGAAATGACCAGAAAATTGATAATATTTACAACTCCGGCCACTTTAGCGTGCGTTTTCACTTGAATTTGCTTTCAAATGTTAAGAATTCATGTTTATACAGCTCAAAATTAGTGTAGAAAGACTGTAAGTAAGGACTATACTGCTTATGTTTACAATTGAGGCTGAATTTCTCTAGCGTCTTTTTGCTGAATCAGTTAATATCCTGATGGTTCCAGTACATACTTGTAAGAAACTCTCTAATTGTGGTATAACTCTTAAAATACGCATGTAGAGTTTCCAGAAATGATTTCAAACTTGTAATAAGCACTTGAAATAAAAGTAAGTATTTTCTTACTACATACCCTGCCGTTTTCAATCACTGACATTACCCGTGGAAAGCAGGGAAATGACCAGAAAACTGATAATATTTACAACTCCGGCAACTTTACAAAGCGTTTTCACATAAAATTGCTTTCAGATGTTAGGAATTCATGTTTATACAGCTCAAAATTAGTGTAGAAAGACTGTAAGTGAGGACTATACTGCTTATGTTTACAATTGAGGCCGAATTTCTCGAGCGTCTTATTGGTGAATCAGTTAATATCCTGACGGTTCCAGTAATACTTGTAAGAATACTGTCTAATTGCGGTATAAGTCTTAAAATACGCACTTAGAGTTTCCAGAAATGATTTCAAACTTGTAATAAGCACTTGAAATAAAAGTAAGTAGGTTCTTACTACATACCCTGTCGTGTTCAATCACTGACATTACCCGTGGAAAGCAGGGAAATGACCAGAAAACTGATAATATTTACAACTCCGGCCACTTTAGCGAGCGTTTTCACTTGAATTTGCTTTCAAATGTTAGGAATTCATGTTTATACAGCTCAAAATTAGTGTAGAAAGACTGTAAGTGAGGACTATACTGCTTATGTTTACAATTGAGGCCGAATTTCTCGAGCGTCTTTTTGGTGAATCTGTTAATATCCTGACGGTTCCAGTACATACTTGTAAGAAAACTCTCTAATTGTGGTATAAGTCTTAAAATACGCATTTAGAGTTTCCAGAAATGATTTCAAACTTGTAATAAGCACTTGAAATAAAAGTAAGTAGGTTTTTACTACATATCCTGCCGTGTTCAATCACTGACATTACCCGTGGAAAGCAGGGAAATGACCAGAAAAATGATAATATTTACAACTCCGGCAACTTTACAGAGCGTTTTCACTTGAATTTGCTTTCAGATGTTAGGAATTCATGTTTATACAGCTCAAAATTAGTGTAGAAAGACTGTAAGTGAGGACTATACTGCTTATGTTTACAATTGAGGCTGAATTTCTCGAGCATCTTTTTGGTGAATCAGTTAATATCCTGAAGGTTCCAGTAATACTTGTAAGAAAACTGTCTAATTGCGGTATAAGTCTTAAAATACGCATTTAGAGTTTCCAGAAATGATTTCAAACTTGTAATAAGCACTTGAAATAAAAGTAAGTAGGTTCTTACTACATACCCTGCCGTTTTCAATCACTGACATTACCCGTGGAAAGCAGGGAAATGACCAGAAAACTGAAAATATTTATAACTCCGGGCACTTTAGGGAATGTTTTTACTTGAATTTGCTTTCAAATACTAGGAATTCATGTTTATACAGCTCAAAATTAGTGTAGAAAGACTGTAAGTGAGGACTATACTGCTTATGTTTACAATTGAGGCCGAAATTCTCGAGCGTCTTATTGGTGAATCAGTTAATATCCTGACGGTTCCAGTACATACTTGTAAGAAAACTCTCTAATTGTGGTATAAGTCTTAAAATACGCATTTAGAGTTTCCAGAAATGATTTCAAACTTGTAATAAGCACTTGAAATAAAAGTAAGTAGGTTCTTACTACATATCCTGCCGTTTTCAATCACTGACATTACCCGTGGAAAGCAGGGAAATGACCAGAAAACTGATAATATTTACAACTCCGGCAACTTTACAAAGCGTTTTCACATAAAATTGCTTTCAGATGTTAGGAATTCATGTTTATACAGCTCAAAATTAGTGTAGAAAGACTGTAAGTGAGGACTATACTGCTTATGTTTACAATTGAGGCCGAATTTCTCGAGCGTCTTATTGGTGAATCAGTTAATATCCTGACGGTTCCAGTAATACTTGTAAGAATACTGTCTAATTGCGGTATAAGTCTTAAAATACGCACTTAGAGTTTCCAGAAATGATTTCAAACTTGTAATAAGCACTTGAAATAAAAGTAAGTAGGTTCTTACTACATACCCTGTCGTGTTCAATCACTGACATTACCCGTGGAAAGCAGGGAAATGACCAGAAAACTGATAATATTTACAACTCCGGCCACTTTAGCGAGCGTTTTCACTTGAATTTGCTTTCAAATGTTAGGAATTCATGTTTATACAGCTCAAAATTAGTGTAGAAAGACTGTAAGTGAGGACTATACTGCTTATGTTTACAATTGAGGCCGAATTTCTCGAGCGTCTTTTTGGTGAATCTGTTAATATCCTGACGGTTCCAGTACATACTTGTAAGAAAACTGTCTAATTGCGGTATAAGTCTTAAAATACGCATTTAGAGTTTCCAGAAATGATTTCAAACTTGTAATAAGCACTTGAAATAAAAGTAAGTAGGTTTTTACTACATATCCTGCCGTGTTCAATCACTGACATTACCCGTGGAAAGCAGGGAAATGACCAGAAAAATGATAATATTTACAACTCCGGCAACTTTACAGAGCGTTTTCACTTGAATTTGCTTTCAGATGTTAGGAATTCATGTTTATACAGCTCAAAATTAGTGTAGAAAGACTGTAAGTGAGGACTATACTGCTTATGTTTACAATTGAGGCTGAATTTCTCGAGCATCTTTTTGGTGAATCAGTTAATATCCTGAAGGTTCCAGTAATACTTGTAAGAAAACTGTCTAATTGCGGTATAAGTCTTAAAATACGCATTTAGAGTTTCCAGAAATGATTTCAAACTTGTAATAAGCACTTGAAATAAAAGTAAGTAGGTTCTTACTACATACCCTGCCGTTTTCAATCACTGACATTACCCGTGGAAAGCAGGGAAATGACCAGAAAACTGAAAATATTTATAACTCCGGGCACTTTAGGGAATGTTTTTACTTGAATTTGCTTTCAAATACTAGGAATTCATGTTTATACAGCTCAAAATTAGTGTAGAAAGACTGTAAGTGAGGACTATACTGCTTATGTTTACAATTGAGGCCGAAATTCTCGAGCGTCTTATTGGTGAATCAGTTAATATCCTGACGGTTCCAGTACATACTTGTAAGAAAACTCTCTAATTGTGGTATAAGTCTTAAAATACGCATTTAGAGTTTCCAGAAATGATTTCAAACTTGTAATAAGCACTTGAAATAAAAGTAAGTAGGTTCTTACTACATATCCTGCCGTTTTCAATCACTGACATTACCCGTGGAAAGCAGGGAAATGACCAGAAAACTGATAATATTTACAACTCCGGCCACTTTAGCGAGCGTTTTCACTTGAATTTGCTTTCAAATGTTAGGAATTCAAGTTTATACAGCTCAAAATTAGTGTAGAAAGACTGTAAGTGAGGACTATACTGCTTATGTTTACAATTGAGGCCGAATTTCTCGAGCGTCTTTTTGGTGAATCTGTTAATATCCTGACGGTTCCAGTACATACTTGTAAGAAAACTCTCTAATTGTGGTATAAGTCTTAAAATACGCATTTAGAGTTTCCAGAAATGATTTCAAACTTGTAATAAGCACTTGAAATAAAAGTAAGTAGGTTTTTACTACATATCCTGCCGTGTTCAATCACTGACATTACCCGTGGAAAGCAGGGAAATGACCAGAAAAATGATAATATTTACAACTCCGGCAACTTTACAGAGCGTTTTCACTTGAATTTGCTTTCAGATGTTAGGAATTCATGTTTATACAGCTCAAAATTAGTGTAGAAAGACTGTAAGTGAGGACTATACAGCTTATGTTTACAATTGAGGCCGAATTTCTCGAGCGTCTTTTTGGTGAATCTGTTAATATCCTGACGGTTCCAGTACATACTTGTAAGAAAACTCTCTAATTGTGGTATAAGTCTTAAAATACGCATTTAGAGTTTCCAGAAATGATTTCAAACTTGTAATAAGCACTTGAAATAAAAGTAAGTAGGTTCTTACTACATACCCTGCCGTTTTCAATCACTGACATTACCCGTGGAAAGCAGGGAAATGACCAGAAAATTGATAATATTTACAACTCCGGCCACTTTAGCGTGCGTTTTCACTTGAATTTGCTTTCAAATGTTAAGAATTCATGTTTATACAGCTCAAAATTAGTGTAGAAAGACTGTAAGTAAGGACTATACTGCTTATGTTTACAATTGAGGCTGAATTTCTCTAGCGTCTTTTTGCTGAATCAGTTAATATCCTGATGGTTCCAGTACATACTTGTAAGAAACTCTCTAATTGTGGTATAACTCTTAAAATACGCATGTAGAGTTTCCAGAAATGATTTCAAACTTGTAATAAGCACTTGAAATAAAAGTAAGTAGGTTCTTACTACATACCCTGTCGTGTTCAATCACTGACATTACCCGTGGAAAGCAGGGAAATGACCAGAAAACTGATAATATTTACAACTCCGGCCACTTTAGCGAGCGTTTTCACTTGAATTTGCTTTCAAATGTTAGGAATTCATGTTTATACAGCTCAAAATTAGTGTAGAAAGACTGTAAGTGAGGACTATACTGCTTATGTTTACAATTGAGGCCGAATTTCTCGAGCGTCTTTTTGGTGAATCTGTTAATATCCTGACGGTTCCAGTACATACTTGTAAGAAAACTCTCTAATTGTGGTATAAGTCTTAAAATACGCATTTAGAGTTTCCAGAAATGATTTCAAACTTGTAATAAGCACTTGAAATAAAAGTAAGTAGGTTTTTACTACATATCCTGCCGTGTTCAATCACTGACATTACCCGTGGAAAGCAGGGAAATGACCAGAAAAATGATAATATTTACAACTCCGGCAACTTTACAGAGCGTTTTCACTTGAATTTGCTTTCAGATGTTAGGAATTCATGTTTATACAGCTCAAAATTAGTGTAGAAAGACTGTAAGTGAGGACTATACTGCTTATGTTTACAATTGAGGCTGAATTTCTCGAGCATCTTTTTGGTGAATCAGTTAATATCCTGAAGGTTCCAGTAATACTTGTAAGAAAACTGTCTAATTGCGGTATAAGTCTTAAAATACGCATTTAGAGTTTCCAGAAATGATTTCAAACTTGTAATAAGCACTTGAAATAAAAGTAAGTAGGTTCTTACTACATACCCTGCCGTTTTCAATCACTGACATTACCCGTGGAAAGCAGGGAAATGACCAGAAAACTGAAAATATTTATAACTCCGGGCACTTTAGGGAATGTTTTTACTTGAATTTGCTTTCAAATACTAGGAATTCATGTTTATACAGCTCAAAATTAGTGTAGAAAGACTGTAAGTGAGGACTATACTGCTTATGTTTACAATTGAGGCCGAAATTCTCGAGCGTCTTATTGGTGAATCAGTTAATATCCTGACGGTTCCAGTACATACTTGTAAGAAAACTCTCTAATTGTGGTATAAGTCTTAAAATACGCATTTAGAGTTTCCAGAAATGATTTCAAACTTGTAATAAGCACTTGAAATAAAAGTAAGTAGGTTCTTACTACATATCCTGCCGTTTTCAATCACTGACATTACCCGTGGAAAGCAGGGAAATGACCAGAAAACTGATAATATTTACAACTCCGGCAACTTTACAAAGCGTTTTCACATAAAATTGCTTTCAGATGTTAGGAATTCATGTTTATACAGCTCAAAATTAGTGTAGAAAGACTGTAATTGAGGACTATACTGCTTATGTTTACAATTGAGGCCGAATTTCTCGAGCGTCTTATTGGTGAATCAGTTAATATCCTGACGGTTCCAGTAATACTTGTAAGAATACTGTCTAATTGCGGTATAAGTCTTAAAATACGCACTTAGAGTTTCCAGAAATGATTTCAAACTTGTAATAAGCACTTGAAATAAAAGTAAGTAGGTTCTTACTACATACCCTGTCGTGTTCAATCACTGACATTACCCGTGGAAAGCAGGGAAATGACCAGAAAACTGATAATATTTACAACTCCGGCCACTTTAGCGAGCGTTTTCACTTGAATTTGCTTTCAAATGTTAGGAATTCATGTTTATACAGCTCAAAATTAGTGTAGAAAGACTGTAAGTGAGGACTATACTGCTTATGTTTACAATTGAGGCCGAATTTCTCGAGCGTCTTTTTGGTGAATCTGTTAATATCCTGACGGTTCCAGTACATACTTGTAAGAAAACTCTCTAATTGTGGTATAAGTCTTAAAATACGCATTTAGAGTTTCCAGAAATGATTTCAAACTTGTAATAAGCACTTGAAATAAAAGTAAGTAGGTTTTTACTACATATCCTGCCGTGTTCAATCACTGACATTACCCGTGGAAAGCAGGGAAATGACCAGAAAAATGATAATATTTACAACTCCGGCAACTTTACAGAGCGTTTTCACTTGAATTTGCTTTCAGATGTTAGGAATTCATGTTTATACAGCTCAAAATTAGTGTAGAAAGACTGTAAGTGAGGACTATACTGCTTATGTTTACAATTGAGGCTGAATTTCTCGAGCATCTTTTTGGTGAATCAGTTAATATCCTGAAGGTTCCAGTAATACTTGTAAGAAAACTGTCTAATTGCGGTATAAGTCTTAAAATACGCATTTAGAGTTTCCAGAAATGATTTCAAACTTGTAATAAGCACTTGAAATAAAAGTAAGTAGGTTCTTACTACATACCCTGCCGTTTTCAATCACTGACATTACCCGTGGAAAGCAGGGAAATGACCAGAAAACTGAAAATATTTATAACTCCGGGCACTTTAGGGAATGTTTTTACTTGAATTTGCTTTCAAATACTAGGAATTCATGTTTATACAGCTCAAAATTAGTGTAGAAAGACTGTAAGTGAGGACTATACCGCTTATGTTTACAATTGAGGCCGAAATTCTCGAGCGTCTTATTGGTGAATCAGTTAATATCCTGACGGTTCCAGTACATACTTGTAAGAAAACTCTCTAATTGTGGTATAAGTCTTAAAATACGCATTTAGAGTTTCCAGAAATGATTTCAAACTTGTAATAAGCACTTGAAATAAAAGTAAGTAGGTTCTTACTACATATCCTGCCGTTTTCAATCACTGACATTACCCGTGGAAAGCAGGGAAATGACCAGAAAACTGATAATATTTACAACTCCGGCCACTTTAGCGAGCGTTTTCACTTGAATTTGCTTTCAAATGTTAGGAATTCAAGTTTATACAGCTCAAAATTAGTGTAGAAAGACTGTAAGTGAGGACTATACTGCTTATGTTTACAATTGAGGCCGAATTTCTCGAGCGTCTTATTGGTGAATCAGTTAATATCCTGACGGTTCCAGTACATACTTGTAAGAAAACTCTCTAATTGTGGTATAAGTCTTAAAATACGCATTTAGAGTTTCCAGAAATGATTTCAAACTTGTAATAAGCACTTGAAATAAAAGTAAGTAGGTTCTTACTACATATCCTGCCGTTTTCAATCACTGACATTACCCGTGGAAAGCAGGGAAATGACCAGAAAACTGATAATATTTACAACTCCGGCCACTTTAGCGAGCGTTTTCACTTGAATTTGCTTTCAAATGTTAGGAATTCATGTTTATACAGCTCAAAATTAGTGTAGAAAGACTGTAAGTGAGGACTATACAGCTTATGTTTACAATTGAGGCCGAATTTCTCGAGCGTCTTTTTGGTGAATCTGTTAATATCCTGACGGTTCCAGTACATACTTGTAAGAAAACTCTCTAATTGTGGTATAAGTCTTAAAATACGCATTTAGAGTTTCCAGAAATGATTTCAAACTTGTAATAAGCACTTGAAATAAAAGTAAGTAGGTTTTTACTACATATCCTGCCGTGTTCAATCACTGACATTACCCGTGGAAAGCAGGGAAATGACCAGAAAAATGATAATATTTACAACTCCGGCAACTTTACAGAGCGTTTTCACTTGAATTTGCTTTCAGATGTTAGGAAATCATGTTTATACAGCTCAAAATTAGTGTAGAAAGACTGTAAGTGAGGACTATACTGCTTATGTTTACAATTGAGGCTGAATTTCTCGAGCATCTTTTTGGTGAATCAGTTAATATCCTGAAGGTTCCAGTAATACTTGTAAGAAAACTGTCTAATTGCGGTATAAGTCTTAAAATACGCATTTAGAGTTTCCAGAAATGATTTCAAACTTGTAATAAGCACTTGAAATAAAAGTAAGTAGGTTCTTACTACATACCCTGCCGTTTTCAATCACTGACATTACCCGTGGAATGCAGGGAAATGACCAGAAAACTGAAAATATTTACAACTCCGGGCATTTTAGGGAGTGTTTTCACTTGAATTTGCTTTCAAATACTAGGAATTCATGTTTCTACAGCTCAAAATTAGTGTAGAAAGACTGTAAGTGAGGACTATACTGCTTATGTTTACAATTGAGGCCGAATTTCTCGAGCGTCTTATTGGTGAATCAGTTAATATCCTGACGGTTCCAGTACATACTTGTAAGAAAACTCTCTAATTGTGGTATAAGTCTTAAAATACGCATTTAGAGTTTCCAGAAATGATTTCAAACTTGTAATAAGCACTTGAAATAAAAGTAAGTAGGTTCTTACTACATACCCTGCCGTTTTCAATCACTGACATTACCCGTGGAAAGCAGGGAAATGACCAGAAAATTGATAATATTTACAACTCCGGCCACTTTAGCGTGCGTTTTCACTTGAATTTGCTTTCAAATGTTAAGAATTCATGTTTATACAGCTCAAAATTAGTGTAGAAAGACTGTAAGTAAGGACTATACTGCTTATGTTTACAATTGAGGCTGAATTTCTCTAGCGTCTTTTTGCTGAATCAGTTAATATCCTGATGGTTCCAGTACATACTTGTAAGAAACTCTCTAATTGTGGTATAACTCTTAAAATACGCATGTAGAGTTTCCAGAAATGATTTCAAACTTGTAATAAGCACTTGAAATAAAAGTAAGTAGGTTCTTACTACATACCCTGCCGTTTTCAATCACTGACATTACCCGTGGAAAGCAGGGAAATGACCAGAAAACTGATAATATTTACAACTCCGGCAACTTTACAAAGCGTTTTCACATAAAATTGCTTTCAGATGTTAGGAATTCATGTTTATACAGCTCAAAATTAGTGTAGAAAGACTGTAAGTGAGGACTATACTGCTTATGTTTACAATTGAGGCCGAATTTCTCGAGCGTCTTATTGGTGAATCAGTTAATATCCTGACGGTTCCAGTAATACTTGTAAGAATACTGTCTAATTGCGGTATAAGTCTTAAAATACGCACTTAGAGTTTCCAGAAATGATTTCAAACTTGTAATAAGCACTTGAAATAAAAGTAAGTAGGTTCTTACTACATACCCTGTCGTGTTCAATCACTGACATTACCCGTGGAAAGCAGGGAAATGACCAGAAAACTGATAATATTTACAACTCCGGCCACTTTAGCGAGCGTTTTCACTTGAATTTGCTTTCAAATGTTAGGAATTCATGTTTATACAGCTCAAAATTAGTGTAGAAAGACTGTAAGTGAGGACTATACTGCTTATGTTTACAATTGAGGCCGAATTTCTCGAGCGTCTTTTTGGTGAATCTGTTAATATCCTGACGGTTCCAGTACATACTTGTAAGAAAACTCTCTAATTGTGGTATAAGTCTTAAAATACGCATTTAGAGTTTCCAGAAATGATTTCAAACTTGTAATAAGCACTTGAAATAAAAGTAAGTAGGTTTTTACTACATATCCTGCCGTGTTCAATCACTGACATTACCCGTGGAAAGCAGGGAAATGACCAGAAAAATGAGAATATTTACAACTCCGGCAACTTTACAGAGCGTTTTCACTTGAATTTGCTTTCAGATGTTAGGAATTCATGTTTATACAGCTCAAAATTAGTGTAGAAAGACTGTAAGTGAGGACTATACTGCTTATGTTTACAATTGAGGCTGAATTTCTCGAGCATCTTTTTGGTGAATCAGTTAATATCCTGAAGGTTCCAGTAATACTTGTAAGAAAACTGTCTAATTGCGGTATAAGTCTTAAAATACGCATTTAGAGTTTCCAGAAATGATTTCAAACTTGTAATAAGCACTTGAAATAAAAGTAAGTAGGTTCTTACTACATACCCTGCCGTTTTCAATCACTGACATTACCCGTGGAAAGCAGGGAAATGACCAGAAAACTGAAAATATTTATAACTCCGGGCACTTTAGGGAATGTTTTTACTTGAATTTGCTTTCAAATACTAGGAATTCATGTTTATACAGCTCAAAATTAGTGTAGAAAGACTGTAAGTGAGGACTATACTGCTTATGTTTACAATTGAGGCCGAAATTCTCGAGCGTCTTATTGGTGAATCAGTTAATATCCTGACGGTTCCAGTACATACTTGTAAGAAAACTCTCTAATTGTGGTATAAGTCTTAAAATACGCATTTAGAGTTTCCAGAAATGATTTCAAACTTGTAATAAGCACTTGAAATAAAAGTAAGTAGGTTCTTACTACATATCCTGCCGTTTTCAATCACTGACATTACCCGTGGAAAGCAGGGAAATGACCAGAAAACTGATAATATTTACAACTCCGGCCACTTTAGCGAGCGTTTTCACTTGAATTTGCTTTCAAATGTTAGGAATTCAAGTTTATACAGCTCAAAATTAGTGTAGAAAGACTGTAAGTGAGGACTATACTGCTTATGTTTACAATTGAGGCCGAATTTCTCGAGCGTCTTATTGGTGAATCAGTTAATATCCTGACGGTTCCAGTACATACTTGTAAGAAAACTCTCTAATTGTGGTATAAGTCTTAAAATACGCATTTAGAGTTTCCAGAAATGATTTCAAACTTGTAATAAGCACTTGAAATAAAAGTAAGTAGGTTCTTACTACATATCCTGCCGTTTTCAATCACTGACATTACCCGTGGAAAGCAGGGAAATGACCAGAAAACTGATAATATTTACAACTCCGGCCACTTTAGCGAGCGTTTTCACTTGAATTTGCTTTCAAATGTTAGGAATTCAAGTTTATACAGCTCAAAATTAGTGTAGAAAGACTGTAAGTGAGGACTATACTGCTTATGTTTACAATTGAGGCCGAATTTCTCGAGCGTCTTTTTGGTGAATCTGTTAATATCCTGACGGTTCCAGTACATACTTGTAAGAAAACTCTCTAATTGTGGTATAAGTCTTAAAATACGCATTTAGAGTTTCCAGAAATGATTTCAAACTTGTAATAAGCACTTGAAATAAAAGTAAGTAGGTTTTTACTACATATCCTGCCGTGTTCAATCACTGACATTACCCGTGGAAAGCAGGGAAATGACCAGAAAAATGATAATATTTACAACTCCGGCAACTTTACAGAGCGTTTTCACTTGAATTTGCTTTCAGATGTTAGGAAATCATGTTTATACAGCTCAAAATTAGTGTAGAAAGACTGTAAGTGAGGACTATACTGCTTATGTTTACAATTGAGGCTGAATTTCTCGAGCATCTTTTTGGTGAATCAGTTAATATCCTGAAGGTTCCAGTAATACTTGTAAGAAAACTGTCTAATTGCGGTATAAGTCTTAAAATACGCATTTAGAGTTTCCAGAAATGATTTCAAACTTGTAATAAGCACTTGAAATAAAAGTAAGTAGGTTCTTACTACATACCCTGCCGTTTTCAATCACTGACATTACCCGTGGAAAGCAGGGAAATGACCAGAAAACTGAAAATATTTATAACTCCGGGCACTTTAGGGAATGTTTTTACTTGAATTTGCTTTCAAATACTAGGAATTCATGTTTATACAGCTCAAAATTAGTGTAGAAAGACTGTAAGTGAGGACTATACTGCTTATGTTTACAATTGAGGCCGAAATTCTCGAGCGTCTTATTGGTGAATCAGTTAATATCCTGACGGTTCCAGTACATACTTGTAAGAAAACTCTCTAATTGTGGTATAAGTCTTAAAATACGCATTTAGAGTTTCCAGAAATGATTTCAAACTTGTAATAAGCACTTGAAATAAAAGTAAGTAGGTTCTTACTACATATCCTGCCGTTTTCAATCACTGACATTACCCGTGGAAAGCAGGGAAATGACCAGAAAACTGATAATATTTACAACTCCGGCCACTTTAGCGAGCGTTTTCACTTGAATTTGCTTTCAAATGTTAGGAATTCAAGTTTATACAGCTCAAAATTAGTGTAGAAAGACTGTAAGTGAGGACTATACTGCTTATGTTTACAATTGAGGCTGAATTTCTCGAGCATCTTTTTGGTGAATCAGTTAATATCCTGACGGTTCCAGTAATACTTGTAAGAATACTGTCTAATTGCGGTATAAGTCTTAAAATACGCATTTAGAGTTTCCAGAAATGATTTCAAACTTGTAATAAGCACTTGAAATAAAAGTAAGTAGGTTCTTACTACATACCCTGCCGTTTTCAATCACTGACATTACCCGTGGAAAGCAGGGAAATGACCAGAAAACTGAAAATATTTACAACTCCGGGCACTTTAGGGAGTGTTTTCACTTGAATTTGCTTTCAAATACTAGGAATTCATTTTTCTACAGCTCAAAATTAGTGTAGAAAGACTGTAAGTGAGGACTATACTGCTTATGTTTACAATTGAGGCCGAAATTCTCGAGCGTCTTATTGGTGAATCAGTTAATATCCTGACGGTTCCAGTACATACTTGTAAGAAAACTCTCTAATTGTGGTATAAGTCTTAAAATACGCATTTAGAGTTTCCAGAAATGATTTCAAACTTGTAATAAGCACTTGAAATAAAAGTAAGTAGGTTCTTACTACATATCCTGCCGTTTTCAATCACTGACATTACCCGTGGAAAGCAGGGAAATGACCAGAAAACTGATAATATTTACAACTCCGGCCACTTTAGCGAGCGTTTTCACTTGAATTTGCTTTCAAATGTTAGGAATTCAAGTTTATACAGCTCAAAATTAGTGTAGAAAGACTGTAAGTGAGGACTATACTGCTTATGTTTACAATTGAGGCTGAATTTCTCGAGCATCTTTTTGGTGAATCAGTTAATATCCTGACGGTTCCAGTAATACTTGTAAGAATACTGTCTAATTGCGGTATAAGTCTTAAAATACGCATTTAGAGTTTCCAGAAATGATTTCAAACTTGTAATAAGCACTTGAAATAAAAGTAAGTAGGTTCTTACTACATACCCTGCCGTTTTCAATCACTGACATTACCCGTGGAAAGCAGGGAAATGACCAGAAAACTGAAAATATTTACAACTCCGGGCACTTTAGGGAGTGTTTTCACTTGAATTTGCTTTCAAATACTAGGAATTCATTTTTCTACAGCTCAAAATTAGTGTAGAAAGACTGTAAGTGAGGACTATACTGCTTATGTTTACAATTGAGGCCGAATTTCTCGAGCGTCTTATTGGTGAATCAGTTAATATCCTGACGGTTCCAGTACATACTTGTAAGAAAACACTCTAATTGTGGTATAAGTCTTAAAATACGCATTTAGAGTTTCCAGAAATGATTTCAAACTTGTAATAAGCACTTGAAATAAAAGTAAGTAGGTTCTTACTACATATCCTGCCGTTTTCAATCACTGACATTACCCGTGGAAAGCAGGGAAATGACCAGAAAACTGATAATATTTACAACTCCGGCCACTTTAGCGAGCGTTTTCACTTGAATTTGCTTTCAAATGTTAGGAATTCAAGTTTATACAGCTCAAAATTAGTGTAGAAAGACTGTAAGTGAGGACTATACTGCTTATGTTTACAATTGAGGCCGAATTTCTCAAGCGTTTTATTGGTGAATCAGTTAATATCTTGACGGTTCCAGTACATACTTGTAAGAAAACTCTCTAATTGTGGTAAAAGTATTAAAATACGCATTTAGAGTTTCCACAAATGATTTCAAACTTGTAATAAGCACTTGAAATAAAAGTAAGTAGGTTCTTACTACATACCCTGCCGTTTTCAATCACTGACATTACCCGTGGAAAGCAGGGAAATGACCAGAAAACTGATAATATTTACAACTCCGGCAACTTTACAAAGCGTTTTCACATAAAATTGCTTTCAGATGTTAGGAATTCATGTTTATACAGCTCAAAATTAGTGTAGAAAGACTGTAAGTGAGGACTATACTGCTTATGTTTACAATTGAGGCCGAATTTCTCGAGCGTCTTTTGGTGAATCAGTTAATATCCTGACGGTTCCAGTAATACTTGTAAGAATACTGTCTAATTGCGGTATAAGTCTTAAAATACGCACTTAGAGTTTCCAGAAATGATTTCAAACTTGTAATAAGCACTTGAAATAAAAGTAAGTAGGTTCTTACTACATACCCTGCCGTGTTCAATCACTGACATTACCCGTGGAAAGCAGGGAAATGACCAGAAAACTGAAAATATTTACAACTCCGGGCACTTTAGGGAGTGTTTTCACTTGAATTTGCTTTCAAATACTAGGAATTCATGTTTCTACAGCTCAAAATTAGTGTAGAAAGACTGTAAGTGAGGACTATACTGCTTATGTTTACAATTGAGGCCGAATTTCTCGAGCGTCTTATTGGTGAATCAGTTAATATCCTGACGGTTCCAGTACATACTTGTAAGAAAACTCTCTAATTGTGCTATAAGCCTTAAAATACGCATTTAGAGTTTCCAGAAATGATTTCAAACTTGTAATAAGCACTTGAAATAAAAGTAAGTAGGTTCTTACTACATATCCTGCCGTTTTCAATCACTGACATTACCCGTGGAAAGCAGGGAAATGACCAGAAAACTGATAATATTTACAACTCCGGGCACTTTAGCGAGCGTTTTCACTTGAATTTGCTTTCAAATGTTAGGAATTCATGTTTATACAGCTCAAAATTAGTGTAGAAAGACTGTAAGTGAGGACTATACTGCTTATGTTTACAATTGAGGCCGAATTTCTCGAGCGTCTTTTTGGTGAATCTGTTAATATCCTGACGGTTCCAGTACATACTTGTAAGAAAACTCTCTAATTGTGGTATAAGTCTTAAAATACGCATTTAGAGTTTCCAGAAATGATTTCAAACTTGTAATAAGCACTTGAAATAAAAGTAAGTAGGTTTTTACTACATATCCTGCCGTGTTCAATCACTGACATTACCCGTGGAAAGCAGGGAAATGACCAGAAAAATGATAATATTTACAACTCCGGCAACTTTACAGAGCGTTTTCACTTGAATTTGCTTTCAGATGTTAGGAATTCATGTTTATACAGCTCAAAATTAGTGTAGAAAGACTGTAAGTGAGGACTATACTGCTTATGATTACAATTGAGGCTGAATTTCTCGAGCATCTTTTTGGTGAATCAGTTAATATCCTGACGGTTCCAGTAATACTTGTAAGAAAACTGTCTAATTGCGGTATAAGTCTTAAAATACGCATTTAGAGTTTCCAGAAATGATTTCAAACTTGTAATAAGCACTTGAAATAAAAGTAAGTAGGTTCTTACTACATATCCTGCCGTTTTCAATCACTGACATTACCCGTGGAAAGCAGGGAAATGACCAGAAAACTGATAATATTTACAACTCCGGCCACTTTAGCGAGCGTTTTCACTTGAATTTGTTTTCAAATGTTAGGAATTCAAGTTTATACAGCTCAAAATTAGTGTAGAAAGACTGTAAGTGAGGACTATACTGCTTATGTTTGCAATTGAGGCCGAATTTCTCGAGCGTCTTTTTGGTGAATCAGTTAATATCCTGACGGTTCCAGTAATACTTGTAAGAATACTGTCTAATTGCGGTATAAGTCTGAAAATACGCATTTATAGTTTCCAGAAATGATTTCAAACTTGTAATAAGCACTTGAAATAAAAGTAAGTAGGTTCTTACTACATACCCTGCCGTTTTCAATCACTGACATTACCCGTGGAAAGCAGGGAAATGACCAGAAAACTGATAATATTTACAACTCCGGCCACTTTAGCGTGCGTTTTCACTTGAATTTGCTTTCAAATGTTAAGAATTCATGTTTATCCAGCTCAAAATTAGTGTAGAAAGACTGTAAGTAAGGACTATACTGCTTATGTTTACAATTGAGGCTGAATTTCTCTAGCGTCTTTTTGCTGAATCAGTTAATATCCTGATGGTTCCAGTACATACTTGTAAGAAACTCTCTAATTGTGGTATAACTCTTAAAATACGCATGTAGAGTTTCCAGAAATGATTTCAAACTTGTAATAAGCACTTGAAATAAAAGTAAGTAGGTTCTTTCTACATACCCTGCCGTTTTCAATCACTGACATTACCCGTGGAAAGCAGGGAAATGACCAGAAAACTGAAAATATTTACAACTCCGGGCACTTTAGGGAGTGTTTTCACTTGAATTTGCTTTCAAATACTAGGAATTCATGTTTCTACAGCTCAAAATTAGTGTAGAAAGACTGTAAGTGAGGACTATACTGCTTATGTTTACAATTGAGGCCGAATTTCTCGAGCTTCTTATTGGTGAATCAGTTAATATCCTGACGGTTCCAGTACATACTTGTAAGAAAACTCTCTAATTGTGGTATAAGTCTTAAAATACGCATTTAGAGTTTCCAGAAATGATTTCAAACTTGTAATAAGCACTTGAAATAAAAGTAAGTAGGTTCTTACTACATATCCTGCCGTTTTCAATCACTGACATTACCCGTGGAAAGCAGGGAAATGACCAGAAAACTGATAATATTTACAACTCCGGCCACTTTAGCGAGCGTTTTCACTTGAATTTGCTTTCAAATGTTAGGAATTCATGTTTATACAGCTCAAAATTAGTGTAGAAAGACTGTAAGTGAGGACTATACTGCTTATGTTTACAATTGAGGCCGAATTTCTCGAGCGTCTTTTTGGTGAATCTGTTAATATCCTGACGGTTCCAGTACATACTTGTAAGAAAACTCTCTAATTGTGATATAAGTCTTAAAATACGCATTTAGAGTTTCCAGAAATGATTTCAAACTTGTAATAAGCACTTGAAATAAAAGTAAGTAGGTTCTTACTACATACCCTGCCGTTTTCAATCACTGACATTACCCGTGGAAAGCAGGGAAATGACCAGAAAACTGAAAATATTTACAACTCCGGGCACTTTAGGGAATGTTTTTACTTGAATTTGCTTTCAAATACTAGGAATTCATGTTTATACAGCTCAAAATTAGTGTAGAAAGACTGTAAGTGAGGACTATACTGCTTATGTTTACAATTGAGGCCGAAATTCTCGAGCGTCTTATTGGTGAATCAGTTAATATCCTGACGGTTCCAGTACATACTTGTAAGAAAACTCTCTAATTGTGGTATAAGTCTTAAAATACGCATTTAGAGTTTCCAGAAATGATTTCAAACTTGTAATAAGCACTTGAAATAAAAGTAAGTAGGTTCTTACTACATATCCTGCCGTTTTCAATCACTGACATTACCCGTGGAAAGCAGGGAAATGACCAGAAAACTGATAATATTTACAACTCCGGCCACTTTAGCGAGCGTTTTCACTTGAATTTGCTTTCAAATGTTAGGAATTCAAGTTTATACAGCTCAAAATTAGTGTAGAAAGACTGTAAGTGAGGACTATACTGCTTATGTTTACAATTGAGGCCGAATTTCTCGAGCGTCTTATTGGTGAATCAGTTAATATCCTGACGGTTCCAGTACATACTTGTAAGAAAACTCTCTAATTGTGGTATAAGTCTTAAAATACGCATTTAGAGTTTCCAGAAATGATTTCAAACTTGTAATAAGCACTTGAAATAAAAGTAAGTAGGTTCTTACTACATATCCTGCCGTTTTCAATCACTGACATTACCCGTGGAAAGCAGGGAAATGACCAGAAAACTGATAATATTTACAACTCCGGCCACTTTAGCGAGCGTTTTCACTTGAATTTGCTTTCAAATGTTAGGAATTCATGTTTATACAGCTCAAAATTAGTGTAGAAAGACTGTAAGTGAGGACTATACAGCTTATGTTTACAATTGAGGCCGAATTTCTCGAGCGTCTTTTTGGTGAATCTGTTAATATCCTGACGGTTCCAGTACATACTTGTAAGAAAACTCTCTAATTGTGGTATAAGTCTTAAAATACGCATTTAGAGTTTCCAGAAATGATTTCAAACTTGTAATAAGCACTTGAAATAAAAGTAAGTAGGTTTTTACTACATATCCTGCCGTGTTCAATCACTGACATTACCCGTGGAAAGCAGGGAAATGACCAGAAAAATGATAATATTTACAACTCCGGCAGCTTTACAGAGCGTTTTCACTTGAATTTGCTTTCAGATGTTAGGAAATCATGTTTATAAAGCTCAAAATTAGTGTAGAAAGACTGTAAGTGAGGACTATACTGCTTATGTTTACAATTGAGGCTGAATTTCTCGAGCATCTTTTTGGTGAATCAGTTAATATCCTGAAGGTTCCAGTAATACTTGTAAGAAAACTGTCTAATTGCGGTATAAGTCTTAAAATACGCATTTAGAGTTTCCAGAAATGATTTCAAACTTGTAATAAGCACTTGAAATAAAAGTAAGTAGGTTCTTACTACATACCCTGCCGTTTTCAATCACTGACATTACCCGTGGAATGCAGGGAAATGACCAGAAAACTGAAAATATTTACAACTCCGGGCACTTTAGGGAGTGTTTTCACTTGAATTTGCTTTCAAATACTAGGAATTCATGTTTCTACAGCTCAAAATTAGTGTAGAAAGACTGTAAGTGAGGACTATACTGCTTATGTTTACAATTGAGGCCGAATTTCTCGAGCGTCTTATTGGTGAATCAGTTAATATCCTGACGGTTCCAGTACATACTTGTAAGAAAACTCTCTAATTGTGGTATAAGTCTTAAAATACGCATTTAGAGTTTCCAGAAATGATTTCAAACTTGTAATAAGCACTTGAAATAAAAGTAAGTAGGTTCTTACTACATATCCTGCCGTTTTCAATCACTGACATTACCCGTGGAAAGCAGGGAAATGACCAGAAAACTGATAATATTTACAACTCCGGCCACTTTAGCGAGCGTTTTCACTTGAATTTGCTTTCAAATGTTAGGAATTCATGTTTATACAGCTCAAAATTAGTGTAGAAAGACTGTAAGTGAGGACTATACTGCTTATGTTTACAATTGAGGCCGAATTTCTCGAGCGTCTTTTTGGTGAATCTGTTAATATCCTGACGGTTCCAGTACATACTTGTAAGAAAACTCTCTAATTGTGGTATAAGTCTTAAAATACGCATTTAGAGTTTCCAGAAATGATTTCAAACTTGTAATAAGCACTTGAAATAAAAGTAAGTAGGTTTTTACTACATATCCTGCCGTGTTCAATCACTGACATTACCCGTGGAAAGCAGGGAAATGACCAGAAAAATGATAATATTTACAACTCCGGCAACTTTACAGAGCGTTTTCACTTGAATTTGCTTTCAGATGTTAGGAAATCATGTTTATACAGCTCAAAATTAGTGTAGAAAGACTGTAAGTGAGGACTATACTGCTTATGTTTACAATTGAGGCTGAATTTCTCAAGCATCTTTTTGGTGAATCAGTTAATATCCTGAAGGTTCCAGTAATACTTGTAAGAAAACTGTCTAATTGCGGTATAAGTCTTAAAAAACGCATTTAGAGTTTCCAGAAATGATTTCAAACTTGTAATAAGCACTTGAAATAAAAGTAAGTAGGTTCTTACTACATACCCTGCCGTTTTCAATCACTGACATTACCCGTGGAAAGCAGGGAAATGACCAGAAAACTGAAAATATTTAAAACTCCGGGCACTTTAGGGAATGTTTTTACTTGAATTTGCTTTCAAATACTAGGAATTCATGTTTATACAGCTCAAAATTAGTGTAGAAAGACTGTAAGTGAGGACTATACTGCTTATGTTTACAATTGAGGCCGAAATTCTCGAGCGTCTTATTGGTGAATCAGTTAATATCCTGACGGTTCCAGTACATACTTGTAAGAAAACTCTCTAATTGTGGTATAAGTCTTAAAATACGCATTTAGAGTTTCCAGAAATGATTTCAAACTTGTAATAAGCACTTGAAATAAAAGTAAGTAGGTTCTTACTACATATCCTGCCGTTTTCAATCACTGACATTACCCGTGGAAAGCAGGGAAATGACCAGAAAACTGATAATATTTACAACTCCGGCCACTTTAGCGAGCGTTTTAACTTGAATTTGCTTTCAAATGTTAGGAATTCAAGTTTATACAGCTCAAAATTAGTGTAGAAAGACTGTAAGTGAGGACTATACTGCTTATGTTTACAATTGAGGCTGAATTTCTCGAGCATCTTTTTGGTGAATCAGTTAATATCCTGACGGTTCCAGTAATACTTGTAAGAATACTGTCTAATTGCGGTATAAGTCTTAAAATACGCATTTAGAGTTTCCAGAAATGATTTCAAACTTGTAATAAGCACTTGAAATAAAAGTAAGTAGGTTCTTACTACATACCCTGCCGTTTTCAATCACTGACATTACCCGTGGAAAGCAGGGAAATGACCAGAAAACTGAAAATATTTACAACTCCGGGCACTTTAGGGAGTGTTTTCACTTGAATTTGCTTTCAAATACTAGGAATTCATTTTTCTACAGCTCAAAATTAGTGTAGAAAGACTGTAAGTGAGGACTATACTGCTTATGTTTACAATTGAGGCCGAAATTCTCGAGCGTCTTATTGGTGAATCAGTTAATATCCTGACGGTTCCAGTACATACTTGTAAGAAAACTCTCTAATTGTGGTATAAGTCTTAAAATACGCATTTAGAGTTTCCAGAAATGATTTCAAACTTGTAATAAGCACTTGAAATAAAAGTAAGTAGGTTCTTACTACATATCCTGCCGTTTTCAATCACTGACATTACCCGTGGAAAGCAGGGAAATGACCAGAAAACTGATAATATTTACAACTCCGGCCACTTTAGCGAGCGTTTTCACTTGAATTTGCTTTCAAATGTTAGGAATTCAAGTTTATACAGCTCAAAATTAGTGTAGAAAGACTGTAAGTGAGGACTATACTGCTTATGTTTACAATTGAGGCTGAATTTCTCGAGCATCTTTTTGGTGAATCAGTTAATATCCTGACGGTTCCAGTAATACTTGTAAGAATACTGTCTAATTGCGGTATAAGTCTTAAAATACGCATTTAGAGTTTCCAGAAATGATTTCAAACTTGTAATAAGCACTTGAAATAAAAGTAAGTAGGTTCTTACTACATACCCTGCCGTTTTCAATCACTGACATTACCCGTGGAAAGCAGGGAAATGACCAGAAAACTGAAAATATTTACAACTCCGGGCACTTTAGGGAGTGTTTTCACTTGAATTTGCTTTCAAATACTAGGAATTCATTTTTCTACAGCTCAAAATTAGTGTAGAAAGACTGTAAGTGAGGACTATACTGCTTATGTTTACAATTGAGGCCGAATTTCTCGAGCGTCTTATTGGTGAATCAGTTAATATCCTGACGGTTCCAGTACATACTTGTAAGAAAACACTCTAATTGTGGTATAAGTCTTAAAATACGCATTTAGAGTTTCCAGAAATGATTTCAAACTTGTAATAAGCACTTGAAATAAAAGTAAGTAGGTTCTTACTACATATCCTGCCGTTTTCAATCACTGACATTACCCGTGGAAAGCAGGGAAATGACCAGAAAACTGATAATATTTACAACTCCGGCCACTTTAGCGAGCGTTTTCACTTGAATTTGCTTTCAAATGTTAGGAATTCAAGTTTATACAGCTCAAAATTAGTGTAGAAAGACTGTAAGTGAGGACTATACTGCTTATGTTTACAATTGAGGCCGAATTTCTCAAGCGTTTTATTGGTGAATCAGTTAATATCTTGACGGTTCCAGTACATACTTGTAAGAAAACTCTCTAATTGTGGTAAAAGTATTAAAATACGCATATAGAGTTTCCACAAATGATTTCAAACTTGTAATAAGCACTTGAAATAAAAGTAAGTAGGTTCTTACTACATACCCTGCCATTTTCAATCACTGACATTACCCGTGGAAAGCAGGGAAATGACCAGAAAACTGATAATATTTACCACTCCGGCAACTTTACAAAGCGTTTTCACATAAAATTGCTTTCAGATGTTAGGAATTCATGTTTATACAGCTCAAAATTAGTGTAGAAAGACTGTAAGTGAGGACTATACTGCTTATGTTTACAATTGAGGCCGAATTTCTCGAGCGTCTTTTGGTGAATCAGTTAATATCCTGACGGTTCCAGTAATACTTGTAAGAATACTGTCTAATTGCGGTATAAGTCTTAAAATACGCACTTAGAGTTTCCAGAAATGATTTCAAACTTGTAATAAGCACTTGAAATAAAAGTAAGTAGGTTCTTACTACATACCCTGCCGTGTTCAATCACTGACATTACCCGTGGAAAGCAGGGAAATGACCAGAAAACTGAAAATATTTACAACTCCGGGCACTTTAGGGAGTGTTTTCACTTGAATTTGCTTTCAAATACTAGGAATTCATGTTTCTACAGCTCAAAATTAGTGTAGAAAGACTGTAAGTGAGGACTATACTGCTTATGTTTACAATTGAGGCCGAATTTCTCGAGCGTCTTATTGGTGAATCAGTTAATATCCTGACGGTTCCAGTACATACTTGTAAGAAAACTCTCTAATTGTGGTATAAGTCTTAAAATACGCATTTAGAGTTTCCAGAAATGATTTCAAACTTGTAATAAGCACTTGAAATAAAAGTAAGTAGGTTCTTACTACATATCCTGCCGTTTTCAATCACTGACATTACCCGTGGAAAGCAGGGAAATGACCAGAAAACTGATAATATTTACAACTCCGGGCACTTTAGCGAGCGTTTTCACTTGAATTTGCTTTCAAATGTTAGGAATTCATGTTTATACAGCTCAAAATTAGTGTAGAAAGACTGTAAGTGAGGACTATACTGCTTATGTTTACAATTGAGGCCGAATTTCTCCAGCGTCTTTTTGGTGAATCTGTTAATATCCTGACGGTTCCAGTACATACTTGTAAGAAAACTCTCTAATTGTGGTATAAGTCTTAAAATACGCATTTAGAGTTTCCAGAAATGATTTCAAACTTGTAATAAGCACTTGAAATAAAAGTAAGTAGGTTTTTACTACATATCCTGCCGTGTTCAATCACTGACATTACCCGTGGAAAGCAGGGAAATGACCAGAAAAATGATAATATTTACAACTCCGGCAACTTTACAGAGCGTTTTCACTTGAATTTGCTTTCAGATGTTAGGAATTCATGTTTATACAGCTCAAAATTAGTGTAGAAAGACTGTAAGTGAGGACTATACTGCTTATGATTACAATTGAGGCTGAATTTCTCGAGCATCTTTTTGGTGAATCAGTTAATATCCTGACGGTTCCAGTAATACTTGTAAGAAAACTGTCTAATTGCGGTATAAGTCTTAAAATACGCATTTAGAGTTTCCAGAAATGATTTCAAACTTGTAATAAGCACTTGAAATAAAAGTAAGTAAGTTCTTACTACATATCCTGCCGTTTTCAATCACTGACATTACCCTTGGAAAGCAGGGAAATGACCAGAAAACTGATAATATTTACAACTCCGGCCACTTTAGCGAGCGTTTTCACTTGAATTTGTTTTCAAATGTTAGGAATTCAAGTTTATACAGCTCAAAATTAGTGTAGAAAGACTGTAAGTGAGGACTATACTGCTTATGTTTGCAATTGAGGCCGAATTTCTCGAGCGTCTTTTTGGTGAATCAGTTAATATCCTGACGGTTCCAGTAATACTTGTAAGAATACTGTCTAATTGCGGTATAAGTCTGAAAATACGCATTTATAGTTTCCAGAAATGATTTCAAACTTGTAATAAGCACTTGAAATAAAAGTAAGTAGGTTCTTACTACATACCCTGCCGTTTTCAATCACTGACATTACCCGTGGAAAGCAGGGAAATGACCAGAAAACTGATAATATTTACAACTCCGGCCACTTTAGCGTGCGTTTTCACTTGAATTTGCTTTCAAATGTTAAGAATTCATGTTTATCCAGCTCAAAATTAGTGTAGAAAGACTGTAAGTAAGGACTATACTGCTTATGTTTACAATTGAGGCTGAATTTCTCTAGCGTCTTTTTGCTGAATCAGTTAATATCCTGATGGTTCCAGTACATACTTGTAAGAAACTCTCTAATTGTGGTATAACTCTTAAAATACGCATGTAGAGTTTCCAGAAATGATTTCAAACTTGTAATAAGCACTTGAAATAAAAGTAAGTAGGTTCTTACTACATACCCTGCCGTTTTCAATCACTGACATTACCCGTGGAAAGCAGGGAAATGACCAGAAAACTGATAATATTTACAACTCCGGCAACTTTACAAAGCGTTTTCACATAAAATTGCTTTCAGATGTTAGGAATTCATGTTTATACAGCTCAAAATTAGTGTAGAAAGACTGTAAGTGAGGACTATACTGCTTATGTTTACAATTGAGGCCGAATTTCTCGAGCGTCTTATTGGTGAATCAGTTAATATCCTGACGGTTCCAGTAATACTTGTAAGAATACTGTCTAATTGCGGTATAAGTCTTAAAATACGCACTTAGAGTTTCCAGAAATGATTTCAAACTTGTAATAAGCACTTGAAATAAAAGTAAGTAGGTTCTTACTACATACCCTGCCGTTTTCAATCACTGACATTACCCGTGGAAAGCAGGGAAATGACCAGAAAACTGAAAATATTTACAACTCCGGGCACTTTAGGGAGTGTTTTCACTTGAATTTGCTTTCAAATACTAGGAATTCATGTTTCTACAGCTCAAAATTAGTGTAGAAAGACTGTAAGTGAGGACTATACTGCTTATGTTTACAATTGAGGCCGAATTTCTCGAGCTTCTTATTGGTGAATCAGTTAATATCCTGACGGTTCCAGTACATACTTGTAAGAAAACTCTCTAATTGTGGTATAAGTCTTAAAATACGCATTTAGAGTTTCCAGAAATGATTTCAAACTTGTAATAAGCACTTGAAATAAAAGTAAGTAGGTTCTTACTACATATCCTGCCGTTTTCAATCACTGACATTACCCGTGGAAAGCAGGGAAATGACCAGAAAACTGATAATATTTACAACTCCGGCCACTTTAGCGAGCGTTTTCACTTGAATTTGCTTTCAAATGTTAGGAATTCATGTTTATACAGCTCAAAATTAGTGTAGAAAGACTGTAAGTGAGGACTATACTGCTTATGTTTACAATTGAGGCCGAATTTCTCGAGCGTCTTTTTGGTGAATCTGTTAATATCCTGACGGTTCCAGTACATACTTGTAAGAAAACTCTCTAATTGTGATATAAGTCTTAAAATACGCATTTAGAGTTTCCAGAAATGATTTCAAACTTGTAATAAGCACTTGAAATAAAAGTAAGTAGGTTCTTACTACATACCCTGCCGTTTTCAATCACTGACATTACCCGTGGAAAGCAGGGAAATGACCAGAAAACTGAAAATATTTACAACTCCGGGCACTTTAGGGAATGTTTTTACTTGAATTTGCTTTCAAATACTAGGAATTCATGTTTATACAGCTCAAAATTAGTGTAGAAAGACTGTAAGTGAGGACTATACTGCTTATGTTTACAATTGAGGCCGAAATTCTCGAGCGTCTTATTGGTGAATCAGTTAATATCCTGACGGTTCCAGTACATACTTGTAAGAAAACTCTCTAATTGTGGTATAAGTCTTAAAATACGCATTTAGAGTTTCCAGAAATGATTTCAAACTTGTAATAAGCACTTGAAATAAAAGTAAGTAGGTTCTTACTATATATCCTGCCGTTTTCAATCACTGACATTACCCGTGGAAAGCAGGGAAATGACCAGAAAACTGATAATATTTACAACTCCGGCCACTTTAGCGAGCGTTTTCACTTGAATTTGCTTTCAAATGTTAAGAATTCATGTTTATCCAGCTCAAAATTAGTGTAGAAAGACTGTAAGTAAGGACTATACTGCTTATGTTTACAATTGAGGCTGAATTTCTCTAGCGTCTTTTTGCTGAATCAGTTAATATCCTGATGGTTCCAGTACATACTTGTAAGAAACTCTCTAATTGTGGTATAACTCTTAAAATACGCATGTAGAGTTTCCAGAAATGATTTCAAACTTGTAATAAGCACTTGAAATAAAAGTAAGTAGGTTCTTACTACATACCCTGCCGTTTTCAATCACTGACATTACCCGTGGAAAGCAGGGAAATGACCAGAAAACTGATAATATTTACAACTCCGGCAACTTTACAAAGCGTTTTCACATAAAATTGCTTTCAGATGTTAGGAATTCATGTTTATACAGCTCAAAATTAGTGTAGAAAGACTGTAAGTGAGGACTATACTGCTTATGTTTACAATTGAGGCCGAATTCATCGAGCGTCTTATTGGTGAATCAGTTAATATCCTGACGGTTCCAGTAATACTTGTAAGAATACTGTCTAATTGCGGTATAAGTCTTAAAATACGCACTTAGAGTTTCCAGAAATGATTTCAAACTTGTAATAAGCACTTGAAATAAAAGTAAGTAGGTTCTTACTACATACCCTGCCGTTTTCAATCACTGACATTACCCGTGGAAAGCAGGGAAATGACCAGAAAACTGAAAATATTTACAACTCCGGGCACTTTAGGGAGTGTTTTCACTTGAATTTGCTTTCAAATACTAGGAATTCATGTTTCTACAGCTCAAAATTAGTGTAGAAAGACTGTAAGTGAGGACTATACTGCTTATGTTTACAATTGAGGCCGAATTTCTCGAGCTTCTTATTGGTGAATCAGTTAATATCCTGACGGTTCCAGTACATACTTGTAAGAAAACTCTCTAATTGTGGTATAAGTCTTAAAATACGCATTTAGAGTTTCCAGAAATGATTTCAAACTTGTAATAAGCACTTGAAATAAAAGTAAGTAGGTTCTTACTACATATCCTGCCGTTTTCAATCACTGACATTACCCGTGGAAAGCAGGGAAATGACCAGAAAACTGATAATATTTACAACTCTGGCCACTTTAGCGAGCGTTTTCACTTGAATTTGCTTTCAAATGTTAGGAATTCATGTTTATACAGCTCAAAATTAGTGTAGAAAGACTGTAAGTGAGGACTATACTGCTTATGTTTACAATTGAGGCCGAATTTCTCGAGCGTCTTTTTGGTGAATCTGTTAATATCCTGACGGTTCCAGTACATACTTGTAAGAAAACTCTCTAATTGTGATATAAGTCTTAAAATACGCATTTAGAGTTTCCAGAAATGATTTCAAACTTGTAATAAGCACTTGAAATAAAAGTAAGTAGGTTCTTACTACATACCCTGCCGTTTTCAATCACTGACATTACCCGTGGAAAGCAGGGAAATGACCAGAAAACTGAAAATATTTACAACTCCGGGCACTTTAGGGAATGTTTTTACTTGAATTTGCTTTCAAATACTAGGAATTCATGTTTATACAGCTCAAAATTAGTGTAGAAAGACTGTAAGTGAGGACTATACTGCTTATGTTTACAATTGAGGCCGAAATTCTCGAGCGTCTTATTGGTGAATCAGTTAATATCCTGACGGTTCCAGTACATACTTGTAAGAAAACTCTCTAATTGTGGTATAAGTCTTAAAATACGCATTTAGAGTTTCCAGAAATGATTTCAAACTTGTAATAAGCACTTGAAATAAAAGTAAGTAGGTTCTTACTATATATCCTGCCGTTTTCAATCACTGACATTACCCGTGGAAAGCAGGGAAATGACCAGAAAACTGATAATATTTACAACTCCGGCCACTTTAGCGAGCGTTTTCACTTGAATTTGCTTTCAAATATTAGGAATTCAAGTTTATACAGCTCAAAATTAGTGTAGAAAGACTGTAACTGAGGACTATACTGCTTATGTTTACAATTGAGGCTGAATTTCTCGAGCATCTTTTTGGTGAATCAGTTAATATCCTGACGGTTCCAGTAATACTTGTAAGAATACTGTCTAATTGCGGTATAAGTCTTAAAATACGCATTTAGAGTTTCCAGAAATGATTTCAAACTTGTAATAAGCACTTGAAATAAAAGTAAGTAGGTTCTTACTACATACCCTGCCGTGTTCAATCACTGACATTACCCGTGGAAAGCAGGGAAATGACCAGAAAACTGAAAATATTTACAACTCCGGGCACTTTAGGGAGTGGTTTCACTTGAATTTGCTTTCAAATACTAGGAATTCATGTTTCTACAGCTCAAAATTAGTGTAGAAAGACTGTAAGTGAGGACTATACTGCTTATGTTTACAATTGAGGCCGAATTTCTCGAGCTTCTTATTGGTGAATCAGTTAATATCCTGACGGTTCCAGTACATACTTGTAAGAAAACTCTCTAATTGTGGTATAAGTCTTAAAATACGCATTTAGAGTTTCCAGAAATGATTTCAAACTTGTAATAAGCACTTGAAATAAAAGTAAGTAGGTTCTTACTACATATCCTGCCGTTTTCAATCACTGACATTACCCGTGGAAAGCAGGGAAATGACCAGAAAACTGATAATATTTACAACTCCGGCCACTTTAGCGAGCGTTTTCACTTGAATTTGCTTTCAAATGTTAGGAATTCATGTTTATACAGCTCAAAATTAGTGTAGAAAGACTGTAAGTGAGGACTATACTGCTTATGTTTACAATTGAGGCCGAATTTCTCGAGCGTCTTTTTGGTGAATCTGTTAATATCCTGACGGTTCCAGTACATACTTGTAAGAAAACTCTCTAATTGTGATATAAGTCTTAAAATACGCATTTAGAGTTTCCAGAAATGATTTCAAACTTGTAATAAGCACTTGAAATAAAAGTAAGTAGGTTCTTACTACATACCCTGCCGTTTTCAATCACTGACATTACCCGTGGAAAGCAGGGAAATGACCAGAAAACTGATAATATTTACAACTCCGGCCACTTTAGCGAGCGTTTTCACTTGAATTTGCTTTCAAATGTTAGGAATTCAAGTTTATACAGCTCAAAATTAGTGTAGAAAGACTGTAACTGAGGACTATACTGCTTATGTTTACAATTGAGGCTGAATTTCTCGAGCATCTTTTTGGTGAATCAGTTAATATCCTGACGGTTCCAGTAATACTTGTAAGAATACTGTCTAATTGCGGTATAAGTCTTAAAATACGCATTTAGAGTTTCCAGAAATGATTTCAAACTTGTAATAAGCACTTGAAATAAAAGTAAGTAGGTTCTTACTACATACCCTGCCGTGTTCAATCACTGACATTACCCGTGGAAAGCAGGGAAATGACCAGAAAACTGAAAATATTTACAACTCCGGGCACTTTAGGGAGTGGTTTCACTTGAATTTGCTTTCAAATACTAGGAATTCATGTTTCTACAGCTCAAAATTAGTGTAGAAAGACAGTAAGTGAGGACTATACTGCTTATGTTTACAATTGAGGCCGAATTTCTCGAGCTTCTTATTGGTGAATCAGTTAATATCCTGACGGTTCCAGTACATACTTGTAAGAAAACTCTCTAATTGTGGTATAAGTCTTAAAATACGCATTTAGAGTTTCCAGAAATGATTTCAAACTTGTAATAAGCACTTGAAATAAAAGTAAGTAGGTTCTTACTACATATCCTGCCGTTTTCAATCACTGACATTACCCGTGGAAAGCAGGGAAATGACCAGAAAACTGATAATATTTACAACTCCGGCCACTTTAGCGAGCGTTTTCACTTGAATTTGCTTTCAAATGTTAGGAATTCATGTTTATACAGCTCAAAATTAGTGTAGAAAGACTGTAAGTGAGGACTATACTGCTTATGTTTACAATTGAGGCCGAATTTCTCGAGCGTCTTTTTGGTGAATCTGTTAATATCCTGACGGTTCCAGTACATACTTGTAAGAAAACTCTCTAATTGTGATATAAGTCTTAAAATACGCATTTAGAGTTTCCAGAAATGATTTCAAACTTGTAATAAGCACTTGAAATAAAAGTAAGTAGGTTCTTACTACATACCCTGCCGTTTTCAATCACTGACATTACCCGTGGAAAGCAGGGAAATGACCAGAAAACTGAAAATATTTACAACTCCGGGCACTTTAGGGAATGTTTTTACTTGAATTTGCTTTCAAATACTAGGAATTCATGTTTATACAGCTCAAAATTAGTGTAGAAAGACTGTAAGTGAGGACTATACTGCTTATGTTTACAATTGAGGCCGAAATTCTCGAGCGTCTTATTGGTGAATCAGTTAATATCCTGACGGTTCCAGTACATACTTGTAAGAAAACTCTCTAATTGTGGTATAAGTCTTAAAATACGCATTTAGAGTTTCCAGAAATGATTTCAAACTTGTAATAAGCACTTGAAATAAAAGTAAGTAGGTTCTTACTATATATCCTGCCGTTTTCAATCACTGACATTACCCGTGGAAAGCAGGGAAATGACCAGAAAACTGATAATATTTACAACTCCGGCCACTTTAGCGAGCGTTTTCACTTGAATTTGCTTTCAAATGTTAGGAATTCAAGTTTATACAGCTCAAAATTAGTGTAGAAAGACTGTAACTGAGGACTATACTGCTTATGTTTACAATTGAGGCTGAATTTCTCGAGCATCTTTTTGGTGAATCAGTTAATATCCTGACGGTTCCAGTAATACTTGTAAGAATACTGTCTAATTGCGGTATAAGTCTTAAAATACGCATTTAGAGTTTCCAGAAATGATTTCAAACTTGTAATAAGCACTTGAAATAAAAGTAAGTAGGTTCTTACTACATACCCTGCCGTGTTCAATCACTGACATTACCCGTGGAAAGCAGGGAAATGACCAGAAAACTGAAAATATTTACAACTCCGGGCACTTTAGGGAGTGTTTTCACTTGAATTTGCTTTCAAATACTAGGAATTCATGTTTCTACAGCTCAAAATTAGTGTAGAAAGACTGTAAGTGAGGACTATACTGCTTATGTTTACAATTGAGGCCGAATTTCTCGAGCTTCTTATTGGTGAATCAGTTAATATCCTGACGGTTCCAGTACATACTTGTAAGAAAACTCTCTAATTGTGGTATAAGTCTTAAAATACGCATTTAGAGTTTCCAGAAATGATTTCAAACTTGTAATAAGCACTTGAAATAAAAGTAAGTAGGTTCTTACTACATATCCTGCCGTTTTCAATCACTGACATTACCCGTGGAAAGCAGGGAAATGACCAGAAAACTGATAATATTTACAACTCCGGCCACTTTAGCGAGCGTTTTCACTTGAATTTGCTTTCAAATGTTAGGAATTCATGTTTATACAGCTCAAAATTAGTGTAGAAAGACTGTAAGTGAGGACTATACTGCTTATGTTTACAATTGAGGCCGAATTTCTCGAGCGTCTTTTTGGTGAATCTGTTAATATCCTGACGGTTCCAGTACATACTTGTAAGAAAACTCTCTAATTGTGATATAAGTCTTAAAATACGCATTTAGAGTTTCCAGAAATGATTTCAAACTTGTAATAAGCACTTGAAATAAAAGTAAGTAGGTTCTTACTACATACCCTGCCGTTTTCAATCACTGACATTACCCGTGGAAAGCAGGGAAATGACCAGAAAACTGAAAATATTTACAACTCCGGGCACTTTAGGGAATGTTTTTACTTGAATTTGCTTTCAAATACTAGGAATTCATGTTTATACAGCTCAAAATTAGTGTAGAAAGACTGTAAGTGAGGACTATACTGCTTATGTTTACAATTGAGGCCGAAATTCTCGAGCGTCTTATTGGTGAATCAGTTAATATCCTGACGGTTCCAGTACATACTTGTAAGAAAACTCTCTAATTGTGGTATAAGTCTTAAAATACGAATTTAGAGTTTCCAGAAATGATTTCAAACTTGTAAAAAGCACTTGAAATAAAAGTAAGTAGGTTCTTACTATATATCCTGCCGTTTTCAATCACTGACATTACCCGTGGAAAGCAGGGAAATGACCAGAAAACTGATAATATTTACAACTCCGGCCACTTTAGCGAGCGTTTTCACTTGAATTTGCTTTCAAATGTTAAGAATTCATGTTTATCCAGCTCAAAATTAGTGTAGAAAGACTGTAAGTAAGGACTATACTGCTTATGTTTACAATTGAGGCTGAATTTCTCTAGCGTCTTTTTGCTGAATCAGTTAATATCCTGATGGTTCCAGTACATACTTGTAAGAAACTCTCTAATTGTGGTATAACTCTTAAAATACGCATGTAGAGTTTCCAGAAATGATTTCAAACTTGTAATAAGCACTTGAAATAAAAGTAAGTAGGTTCTTACTACATACCCTGCCGTTTTCAATCACTGACATTACCCGTGGAAAGCAGGGAAATGACCAGAAAACTGATAATATTTACAACTCCGGCAACTTTACAAAGCGTTTTCACATAAAATTGCTTTCAGATGTTAGGAATTCATGTTTATACAGCTCAAAATTAGTGTAGAAAGACTGTAAGTGAGGACTATACTGCTTATGTTTACAATTGAGGCCGAATTTCTCGAGCGTCTTATTGGTGAATCAGTTAATATCCTGACGGTTCCAGTAATACTTGTAAGAATACTGTCTAATTGCGGTATAAGTCTTAAAATACGCACTTAGAGTTTCCAGAAATGATTTCAAACTTGTAATAAGCACTTGAAATAAAAGTAAGTAGGTTCTTACTACATACCCTGCCGTTTTCAATCACTGACATTACCCGTGGAAAGCAGGGAAATGACCAGAAAACTGAAAATATTTACAACTCCGGGCACTTTAGGGAGTGTTTTCACTTGAATTTGCTTTCAAATACTAGGAATTCATGTTTCTACAGCTCAAAATTAGTGTAGAAAGACTGTAAGTGAGGACTATACTGCTTATGTTTACAATTGAGGCCGAATTTCTCGAGCTTCTTATTGGTGAATCAGTTAATATCCTGACGGTTCCAGTACATACTTGTAAGAAAACTCTCTAATTGTGGTATAAGTCTTAAAATACGCATTTAGAGTTTCCAGAAATGATTTCAAACTTGTAATAAGCACTTGAAATAAAAGTAAGTAGGTTCTTACTACATATCCTGCCGTTTTCAATCACTGACATTACCCGTGGAAAGCAGGGAAATGACCAGAAAACTGATAATATTTACAACTCCGGCCACTTTAGCGAGCGTTTTCACTTGAATTTGCTTTCAAATGTTAGGAATTCATGTTTATACAGCTCAAAATTAGTGAAGAAAGACTGTAAGTGAGGACTATACTGCTTATGTTTACAATTGAGGCCGAATTTCTCGAGCGTCTTTTTGGTGAATCTGTTAATATCCTGACGGTTCCAGTACATACTTGTAAGAAAACTCTCTAATTGTGATATAAGTCTTAAAATACGCATTTAGAGTTTCCAGAAATGATTTCAAACTTGTAATAGGCTCTTGAAATAAAAGTAAGTAGGTTCTTACTACATACCCTGCCGTTTTCAATCACTGACATTACCCGTGGAAAGCAGGGAAATGACCAGAAAACTGAAAATATTTACAACTCCGGGCACTTTAGGGAATGTTTTTACTTGAATTTGCTTTCAAATACTAGGAATTCATGTTTATACAGCTCAAAATTAGTGTAGAAAGACTGTAAGTGAGGACTATACTGCTTATGTTTACAATTGAGGCCGAAATTCTCGAGCGTCTTATTGGTGAATCAGTTAATATCCTGACGGTTCCAGTACATACTTGTAAGAAAACTCTCTAATTGTGGTATAAGTCTTAAAATACGCATTTAGAGTTTCCAGAAATGATTTCAAACTTGTAATAAGCACTTGAAATAAAAGTAAGTAGGTTCTTACTATATATCCTGCCGTTTTCAATCACTGACATTACCCGTGGAAAGCAGGGAAATGACCAGAAAACTGATAATATTTACAACTCCGGCCACTTTAGCGAGCGTTTTCACTTGAATTTGCTTTCAAATGTTAGGAATTCAAGTTTATACAGCTCAAAATTAGTGTAGAAAGACTGTAACTGAGGACTATACTGCTTATGTTTACAATTGAGGCTGAATTTCTCGAGCATCTTTTTGGTGAATCAGTTAATATCCTGACGGTTCCAGTAATACTTGTAAGAATACTGTCTAATTGCGGTATAAGTCTTAAAATACGCATTTAGAGTTTCCAGAAATGATTTCAAACTTGTAATAAGCACTTGAAATAAAAGTAAGTAGGTTCTTACTACATACCCTGCCGTTTTCAATCACTGACATTACCCGTGGAAAGCAGGGAAATGACCAGAAAACTGAAAATATTTACAACTCCGGGCACTTTAGGGAGTGTTTTCACTTGAATTTGCTTTCAAATACTAGGAATTCATGTTTCTACAGCTCAAAATTAGTGTAGAAAGACTGTAAGTGAGGACTATACTGCTTATGTTTACAATTGAGGCCGAATTTCTCGAGCGTCTTATTGGTGAATCAGTTAATATCCTGACGGTTCCAGTAATACTTGTAAGAAAACTCTCTAATTGTGGTATAAGTCTTTAAATACGCATTTAGAGTTTCCAGAAATGATTTCAAACTTGTAATAAGCACTTGAAATAAAAGTAAGTAGGTTCTTACTACATACCCTGCCGTTTTCAATCACTGACATTACCCGTGGAAAGCAGGGAAATGACCAGAAAACTGATAATATTTACAACTCCGGCAACTTTACAAAGCGTTTTCACATAAAATTGCTTTCAGATGTTAGGAATTCATGTTTATACAGCTCAAAATTAGTGTAGAAAGACTGTAAGTGAGGACTATACTGCTTATGTTTACAATTGAGGCCTAATTTCTCGAGCGTCTTTTGGTGAATCAGTTAATATCCTGACGGTTCCAGTAATACTTGTAAGAATACTGTCTAATTGCGGTATAAGTCTTAAAATACGCACTTAGAGTTTCCAGAAATGATTTCAAACTTGTAATAAGCACTTGAAATAAAAGTAAGTAGGTTCTTACTACATACCCTGCCGTGTTCAATCACTGACATTACCCGTGGAAAGCAGGGAAATGACCAGAAAACTGAAAATATTTACAACTCCGGGCACTTTAGGGAGTGTTTTCACTTGAATTTGCTTTCAAATACTAGGAATTCATGTTTCTACAGCTCAAAATTAGTGTAGAAAGACTGTAAGTGAGGACTATACTGCTTATGTTTACAATTGAGGCCGAATTTCTCGAGCGTCTTTTTGGTGAATCTGTTAATATCCTGACGGTTCCAGTACATACTTGTAAGAAAACTCTCTAATTGTGGTATAAGTCTTAAAATACGCATTTAGAGTTTCCAGAAATGATTTCAAACTTGTAATAAGCACTTGCAATAAAAGTAAGTAGGTTTTTACTACATATCCTGCCGTGTTCAATCACTGACATTACCCGTGGAAAGCAGGGAAATGACCAGAAAAATGATAATATTTACAACTCCGGCAACTTTACAGAGCGTTTTCACTTGAATTTGCTTTCAGATGTTAGGAATTCATGTTTATACAGCTCAAAATTAGTGTAGAAAGACTGTAAGTGAGGACTATACTGCTTATGTTTACAATTGAGGCTGAATTTCTCGAGCATCTTTTTGGTGAATCAGTTAATATCCTGAAGGTTCCAGTAATACTTGTAAGAAAACTGTCTAATTGCGGTATAAGTCTTAAAATACGCATTTAGAGATTCCAGAAATGATTTCAAACTTGTAATAAGCACTTGAAATAAAAGTAAGTAGGTTCTTACTACATACCCTGCCGTTTTCAATCACTGACATTACCCGTGGAAAGCAGGGAAATGACCAGAAAACTGAAAATATTTATAACTCCGGGCACTTTAGGGAATGTTTTTACTTGAATTTGCTTTCAAATACTAGGAATTCATGTTTATACAGCTCAAAATTAGTGTAGAAAGACTGTAAGTGAGGACTATACTGCTTATGTTTACAATTGAGGCCGAAATTCTCGAGCGTCTTATTGGTGAATCAGTTAATATCCTGACGGTTCCAGTACATACTTGTAAGAAAACTCTCTAATTGTGGTATAAGTCTTAAAATACGCATTTAGAGTTTCCAGAAATGATTTCAAACTTGTAATAAGCACTTGAAATAAAAGTAAGTAGGTTCTTACTACATATCCTGCCGTTTTCAATCACTGACATTACCCGTGGAAAGCAGGGAAATGACCAGAAAACTGATAATATTTACAACTCCGGCCACTTTAGCGAGCGTTTTCACTTGAATTTGCTTTCAAATGTTAGGAATTCAAGTTTATACAGCTCAAAATTAGTGTAGAAAGACTGTAAGTGAGGACTATACTGCTTATGTTTACAATTGAGGCTGAATTTCTCGAGCATCTTTTTGGTGAATCAGTTAATATCCTGACGGTTCCAGTAATACTTGTAAGAATACTGTCTAATTGCAGTATAAGTCTTAAAATACGCATTTAGAGTTTCCAGAAATGATTTCAAACTTGTAATAAGCACTTGAAATAAAAGTAAGTAGGTTCTTACTACATACCCTGCCGTGTTCAATCACTGACATTACCCGTGGAAAGCAGGGAAATGACCAGAAAACTGAAAATATTTACAACTCCGGGCACTTTAGGGAGTGTTTTCACTTGAATTTGCTTTCAAATACTAGGAATTCATGTTTCTACATCTCAAAATTAGTGTAGAAAGACTGTAAGTGAGGACTATACTGCTTATGTTTACAATTGAGGCCGAATTTCTCGAGCGTCTTATTGGTGAATCAGTTAATATCCTGACGGTTCCAGTACATACTTGTAAGAAAACACTCTAATTGTGGTATAAGTCTTAAAATACGCATTTAGAGTTTCCAGAAATGATTTCAAACTTGTAATAAGCACTTGAAATAAAAGTAAGTAGGTTCTTAATACATATCCTGCCGTTTTCAATCACTGACATTACCCGTGGAAAGCAGGGAAATGACCAGAAAACTGATAATATTTACAACTCCGGCCACTTTAGCGAGCGTTTTCACTTGAATTTGCTTTCAAATGTTAGGAATTCAAGTTTATACAGCTCAAAATTAGTGTAGAAAGACTGTAAGTGAGGACTATACTGCTTATGTTTACAATTGAGGCCGAATTTCTCAAGCGTTTTATTGGTGAATCAGTTAATATCTTGACGGTTCCAGTACATAGTTGTAAGAAAACTCTCTAATTGTGGTATAAGTATTAAAATACGCATTTAGAGTTTCCAGAAATGATTTCAAACTTGTAATAAGCACTTGAAATAAAAGTAAGTATGTTCTTACTACATATGTTGCCGTTTTCAATCACTGACATTACCCGTGGAAAGCAGGGAAATGACCAGAAAACTGAAAATATTTACAACTCCGGGCACTTTAGCGAGCGTTTTCACTTGAATTTGCTTTCAAATGTTAGGAATTCAAGTTTATACAGCTCAAAATTAGTGTAGAAAGACTGTAAGTGAGGACTATACTGCTTATGTTTACAATTGAGGCTGAATTTCTCGAGCATCTTTTTGGTGAATCAGTTAATATCCTGACGGTTCCAGTAATACTTGTAAGAATACTGTCTAATTGCAGTATAAGTCTTAAAATACGCATTTAGAGTTTCCAGAAATGATTTCAAACTTGTAATAAGCACTTGAAATAAAAGTAAGTAGGTTCTTACTACATACCCTGCCGTTTTCAATCACTGACATTACCCGTGGAAAGCAGGGAAATGACCAGAAAACTGAAAATATTTACAACTCCGGGCACTTTAGGGAGTGTTTTCACTTGAATTTGCTTTCAAATACTAGGAATTCATGTTTCTACATCTCAAAATTAGTGTAGAAAGACTGTAAGTGAGGACTATACTGCTTATGTTTACAATTGAGGCCGAATTTCTCGAGCGTCTTATTGGTGAATCAGTTAATATCCTGACGGTTCCAGTACATACTTGTAAGAAAACACTCTAATTGTGGTATAAGTCTTAAAATACGCATTTAGAGTTTCCAGAAATGATTTCAAACTTGTAATAAGCACTTGAAATAAAAGTAAGTAGGTTCTTAATACATATCCTGCCGTTTTCAATCACTGACATTACCCGTGGAAAGCAGGGAAATGACCAGAAAACTGATAATATTTACAACTCCGGCCACTTTAGCGAGCGTTTTCACTTGAATTTGCTTTCAAATGTTAGGAATTCAAGTTTATACAGCTCAAAATTAGTGTAGAAAGACTGTAAGTGAGGACTATACTGCTTATGTTTACAATTGAGGCCGAATTTCTCAAGCGTTTTATTGGTGAATCAGTTAATATCTTGACGGTTCCAGTACATAGTTGTAAGAAAACTCTCTAATTGTGGTATAAGTATTAAAATACGCATTTAGAGTTTCCAGAAATGATTTCAAACTTGTAATAAGCACTTGAAATAAAAGTAAGTATGTTCTTACTACATATGTTGCCGTTTTCAATCACTGACATTACCCGTGGAAAGCAGGGAAATGACCAGAAAACTGAAAATATTTACAACTCCGGGCACTTTAGGGAGTGTTTTCACTTGAATTTGCTTTCAAATACTAGGAATTCATGTTTCTACAGCTCAAAATTAGTGTAGAAAGACTGTAAGTGAGGACTATACTGCTTTTGTTTACAATTGAGGCTGAATTTCTCGAGCATCTTTTTGGTGAATCAGTTAATATCCTGACGGTTCCAGTAATACTTGTAAGAAAACTGTCTAATTGCGGTATAAGTCTTAAAATACGCATTTAGAGTTTCCAGAAATGATTTCAAACTTGTAATAAGCACTTGAAATAAAAGTAAGTAGGTTCTTACTACATATCCTGCCGTTTTCAATCACTGACATTACCCGTGGAAAGCAGGGAAATGACCAGAAAACTGATAATATTTACAACTCCGGCCACTTTAGCGAGCGTTTTCACTTGAATTTGTTTTCAAATTTTAGGAATTCAAGTTTATACAGCTCAAAATTAGTGTAGAAAGACTGTAAGTGAGGACTATACTGCTTATGTTTGCAATTGAGGCCGAATTTCTCGAGCGTCTTTTTGGTGAATCAGTTAATATCCTGACGGTTCCAGTAATACTTGTAAGAATACTGTCTAATTGCGGTATAAGTCTGAAAATACGCATTTATAGTTTCCAGAAATGATTTCAAACTTGTAATAAGCACTTGAAATAAAAGTAAGTAGGTTCTTACTACATACCCTGCCGTTTTCAATCACTGACATTACCCGTGGAAAGCAGGGAAATGACCAGAAAACTGATAATATTTACAACTCCGGCCACTTTAGCGTGCGTTTTCACTTGAATTTGCTTTCAAATGTTAAGAATTCATGTTTATCCAGCTCAAAATTAGTGTAGAAAGACTGTAAGTAAGGACTATACTGCTTATGTTTACAATTGAGGCTGAATTTCTCTAGCGTCTTTTTGCTGAATCAGGTAATATCCTGATGGTTCCAGTACATACTTGTAAGAAACTCTCTAATTGTGGTATAACTCTTAAAATACGCATGTAGAGTTTCCAGAAATGATTTCAAACTTGTAATAAGCACTTGAAATAAAAGTAAGTAGGTTCTTACTACATACCCTGCCGTTTTCAATCACTGACATTACCCGTGGAAAGCAGGGAAATGACCAGAAAACTGATAATATTTACAACTCCGGCAACTTTACAAAGCGTTTTCACATAAAATTGCTTTCAGATGTTAGGAATTCATGTTTATACAGCTCAAAATTAGTGTAGAAAGACTGTAAGTGAGGACTATACTGCTTATGTTTACAATTGAGGCCGAATTTCTCGAGCGTCTTATTGGTGAATCAGTTAATATCCTGACGGTTCCAGTAATACTTGTAAGAATACTGTCTAATTGCGGTATAAGTCTTAAAATACGCACTTAGAGTTTCCAGAAATGATTTCAAACTTGTAATAAGCACTTGAAATAAAAGTAAGTAGGTTCTTACTACATACCCTGCCGTTTTCAATCACTGACATTACCCGTGGAAAGCAGGGAAATGACCAGAAAACTGAAAATATTTACAACTCCGGGCACTTTAGGGAGTGTTTTCACTTGAATTTGCTTTCAAATACTAGGAATTCATGTTTCTACAGCTCAAAATTAGTGTAGAAAGACTGTAAGTGAGGACTATACTGCTTATGTTTACAATTGAGGCCGAATTTCTCGAGCTTCTTATTGGTGAATCAGTTAATATCCTGACGGTTCCAGTACATACTTGTAAGAAAACTCTCTAATTGTGGTATAAGTCTTAAAATACGCATTTAGAGTTTCCAGAAATGATTTCAAACTTGTAATAAGCACTTGAAATAAAAGTAAGTAGGTTCTTACTACATATCCTGCCGTTTTCAATCACTGACATTACCCGTGGAAAGCAGGGAAATGACCAGAAAACTGATAATATTTACAACTCCGGCCACTTTAGCGAGCGTTTTCACTTGAATTTGCTTTCAAATGTTAGGAATTCATGTTTATACAGCTCAAAATTAGTGTAGAAAGACTGTAAGTGAGGACTATACTGCTTATGTTTACAATTGAGGCCGAATTTCTCGAGCGTCTTTTTGGTGAATCTGTTAATATCCTGACGGTTCCAGTACATACTTGTAAGAAAACTCTCTAATTGTGATATAAGTCTTAAAATACGCATTTAGAGTTTCCAGAAATGATTTCAAACTTGTAATAAGCACTTGAAATAAAAGTAAGTAGGTTCTTACTACATATGTTGCCGTTTTCAATCACTGACATTACCCGTGGAAAGCAGGGAAATGACCAGAAAACTGAAAATATTTACAACTCCGGGCACTTTAGGGAGTGTTTTCACTTGAATTTGCTTTCAAATACTAGGAATTCATGTTTCTACAGCTCAAAATTAGTGTAGAAAGACTGTAAGTGAGGACTATACTGCTTATGTTTACAATTGAGGCTGAATTTCTCGAGCATCTTTTTGGTGAATCAGTTAATATCCTGACGGTTCCAGTAATACTTGTAAGAAAACTGTCTAATTGCGGTATAAGTCTTAAAATACGCATTTAGAGTTTCCAGAAATGATTTCAAACTTGTAATAAGCACTTGAAATAAAAGTAAGTAGGTTCTTACTACATATCCTGCCGTTTTCAATCACTGACATTACCCGTGGAAAGCAGGGAAATGACCAGAAAACTGATAATATTTACAACTCCGGCCACTTTAGCGAGCGTTTTCACTTGAATTTGTTTTCAAATGTTAGGAATTCAAGTTTATACAGCTCAAAATTAGTGTAGAAAGACTGTAAGTGAGGACTATACTGCTTATGTTTGCAATTGAGGCCGAATTTCTCGAGCGTCTTTTTGGTGAATCAGTTAATATCCTGACGGTTCCAGTAATACTTGTAAGAATACTGTCTAATTGCGGTATAAGTCTGAAAATACGCATTTATAGTTTCCAGAAATGATTTCAAACTTGTAATAAGCACTTGAAATAAAAGTAAGTAGGTTCTTACTACATACCCTGCCGTTTTCAATCACTGACATTACCCGTGGAAAGCAGGGAAATGACCAGAAAACTGATAATATTTACAACTCCGGCCACTTTAGCGTGCGTTTTCACTTGAATTTGCTTTCAAATGTTAAGAATTCATGTTTATCCAGCTCAAAATTAGTGTAGAAAGACTGTAAGTAAGGACTATACTGCTTATGTTTACAATTGAGGCTGAATTTCTCTAGCGTCTTTTTGCTGAATCAGGTAATATCCTGATGGTTCCAGTACATACTTGTAAGAAACTCTCTAATTGTGGTATAACTCTTAAAATACGCATGTAGAGTTTCCAGAAATGATTTCAAACTTGTAATAAGCACTTGAAATAAAAGTAAGTAGGTTCTTACTACATACCCTGCCGTTTTCAATCACTGACATTACCCGTGGAAAGCAGGGAAATGACCAGAAAACTGATAATATTTACAACTCCGGCAACTTTACAAAGCGTTTTCACATAAAATTGCTTTCAGATGTTAGGAATTCATGTTTATACAGCTCAAAATTAGTGTAGAAAGACTGTAAGTGAGGACTATACTGCTTATGTTTACAATTGAGGCCGAATTTCTCGAGCGTCTTATTGGTGAATCAGTTAATATCCTGACGGTTCCAGTAATACTTGTAAGAATACTGTCTAATTGCGGTATAAGTCTTAAAATACGCACTTAGAGTTTCCAGAAATGATTTCAAACTTGTAATAAGCACTTGAAATAAAAGTAAGTAGGTTCTTACTACATACCCTGCCGTTTTCAATCACTGACATTACCCGTGGAAAGCAGGAAAATGACCAGAAAACTGAAAATATTTACAACTCCGGGCACTTTAGGGAGTGTTTTCACTTGAATTTGCTTTCAAATACTAGGAATTCATGTTTCTACAGCTCAAAATTAGTGTAGAAAGACTGTAAGTGAGGACTATACTGCTTATGTTTACAATTGAGGCCGAATTTCTCGAGCTTCTTATTGGTGAATCAGTTAATATCCTGACGGTTCCAGTACATACTTGTAAGAAAACTCTCTAATTGTGGTATAAGTCTTAAAATACGCATTTAGAGTTTCCAGAAATGATTTCAAACTTGTAATAAGCACTTGAAATAAAAGTAAGTAGGTTCTTACTACATATCCTGCCGTTTTCAATCACTGACATTACCCGTGGAAAGCAGGGAAATGACCAGAAAACTGATAATATTTACAACTCCGGCCACTTTAGCGAGCGTTTTCACTTGAATTTGCTTTCAAATGTTAGGAATTCATGTTTATACAGCTCAAAATTAGTGTAGAAAGACTGTAAGTGAGGACTATACTGCTTATGTTTACAATTGAGGCCGAATTTCTCGAGCGTCTTTTTGGTGAATCTGTTAATATCCTGACGGTTCCAGTACATACTTGTAAGAAAACTCTCTAATTGTGATATAAGTCTTAAAATACGCATTTAGAGTTTCCAGAAATGATTTCAAACTTGTAATAAGCACTTGAAATAAAAGTAAGTAGGTTCTTACTACATACCCTGCCGTTTTCAATCACTGACATTACCCGTGGAAAGCAGGGAAATGACCAGAAAACTGAAAATATTTACAACTCCGGGCACTTTAGCGTGCGTTTTCACTTGAATTTGCTTTCAAATACTAGGAATTCATGTTTCTACAGCTCAAAATTAGTGTAGAAAGACTGTAAGTGAGGACTATACTGCTTATGTTTACAATTGAGGCCGAAATTCTCGAGCGTCTTATTGGTGAATCAGTTAATATCCTGACGGTTCCAGTACATACTTGTAAGAAAACTCTCTAATTGTGGTATAAGTCTTAAAATACGCATTTAGAGTTTCCAGAAATGATTTCAAACTTGTAATAAGCACTTGAAATAAAAGTAAGTAGGTTCTTACTACATATCCTGCCGTTTTCAATCACTGACATTACCCGTGGAAAGCAGGGAAATGACCAGAAAACTGATAATATTTACAACTCCGGCCACTTTAGCGAGCGTTTTCACTTGAATTTGCTTTCAAATGTTAGGAATTCAAGTTTATACAGCTCAAAATTAGTGTAGAAAGACTGTAAGTGAGGACTATACTGCTTATGTTTACAATTGAGGCTGAATTTCTCGAGCATCTTTTTGGTGAATCAGTTAATATCCTGACGGTTCCAGTAATACTTGTAAGAATACTGTCTAATTGCGGTATAAGTCTTAAAATACGCATTTAGAGTTTCCAGAAATGATTTCAAACTTGTAATAAGCACTTGAAATAAAAGTAATTAGGTTCTTACTACATACCCTGCCGTTTTCAATCACTGACATTACCCGTGGAAAGCAGGGAAATGACCAGAAAACTGAAAATATTTACAACTCCGGGCACTTTAGGGAGTGTTTTCACTTGAATTTGCTTTCAAATACTAGGAATTCATGTTTCTACAGCTCAAAATTAGTGTAGAAAGACTGTAAGTGAGGACTATACTGCTTATGTTTACAATTGAGGCCGAATTTCTCGAGCGTCTTATTGGTGAATCAGTTAATATCCTGACGGTTCCAGTACATACTTGTAAGAAAACACTCTAATTGTGGTATAAGTCTTAAAATACGCATTTAGAGTTTCCAGAAATGATTTCAAACTTGTAATAAGCACTTGAAATAAAAGTAAGTAGGTTCTTAATACATATCCTGCCGTTTTCAATCACTGACATTACCCGTGGAAAGCAAGGAAATGACCAGAAAACTGATAATATTTACAACTCCGGCCACTTTAGCGAGCGTTTTCACTTGAATTTGCTTTCAAATGTTAGGAATTCATGTTTCTACAGCTCAAAATTAGTGTAGAAAGACTGTAAGTGAGGACTATACTGCTTATGTTTACAATTGAGGCTGAATTTCTCGAGCATCTTTTTGGTGAATCAGTTAATATCCTGACGGTTCCAGTAATACTTGTAAGAAAACTGTCTAATTGCGGTATAAGTCTTAAAATACGCATTTAGAGTTTCCAGAAATGATTTCAAACTTGTAATAAGCACTTGAAATAAAAGTAAGTAGGTTCTTACTACATATCCTGCCGTTTTCAATCACTGACATTACCCGTGGAAAGCAGGGAAATGACCAGAAAACTGATAATATTTACAACTCCGGCCACTTTAGCGAGCGTTTTCACTTGAATTTGTTTTCAAATGTTAGGAATTCAAGTTTATACAGCTCAAAATTAGTGTAGAAAGACTGTAAGTGAGGACTATACTGCTTATGTTTGCAATTGAGGCCGAATTTCTCGAGCGTCTTTTTGGTGAATCAGTTAATATCCTGACAGTTCCAGTAATACTTGTAAGAATACTGTCTAATTGCGGTATAAGTCTGAAAATACGCATTTATAGTTTCCAGAAATGATTTCAAACTTGTAATAAGCACTTGAAATAAAAGTAAGTAGGTTCTTACTACATACCCTGCCGTTTTCAATCACTGACATTACCCGTGGAAAGCAGGGAAATGACCAGAAAACTGATAATATTTACAACTCCGGCCACTTTAGCGTGCGTTTTCACTTGAATTTGCTTTCAAATGTTAAGAATTCATGTTTATCCAGCTCAAAATTAGTGTAGAAAGACTGTAAGTAAGGACTATACTGCTTATGTTTACAATTGAGGCTGAATTTCTCTAGCGTCTTTTTGCTGAATCAGTTAATATCCTGATGGTTCCAGTACATACTTGTAAGAAACTCTCTAATTGTGGTATAACTCTTAAAATACGCATGTAGAGTTTCCAGAAATGATTTCAAACTTGTAATAAGCACTTGAAATAAAAGTAAGTAGGTTCTTACTACATACCCTGCCGTTTTCAATCACTGACATTACCCGTGGAAAGCAGGGAAATGACCAGAAAACTGATAATATTTACAACTCCGGCAACTTTACAAAGCGTTTTCACATAAAATTGCTTTCAGATGTTAGGAATTCATGTTTATACAGCTCAAAATTAGTGTAGAAAGACTGTAAGTGAGGACTATACTGCTTATGTTTACAATTGAGGCCGAAATTCTCGAGCGTCTTATTGGTGAATCAGTTAATATCCTGACGGTTCCAGTACATACTTGTAAGAAAACTCTCTAATTGTGGTATAAGTCTTAAAATACGCATTTAGAGTTTCCAGAAATGATTTCAAACTTGTAATAAGCACTTGAAATAAAAGTAAGTAGGTTCTTACTACATATCCTGCTGTTTTCAATCACTGACATTACCCGTGGAAAGCAGGGAAATGACCAGAAAACTGATAATATTTACAACTCCGGCCACTTTAGCGAGCGTTTTCACTTGAATTTGCTTTCAAATGTTAGGAATTCAAGTTTATACAGCTCAAAATTAGTGTAGAAAGACTGTAAGTGAGGACTATACTGCTTATGTTTACAATTGAGGCTGAATTTCTCGAGCATCTTTTTGGTGAATCAGTTAATATCCTGACGGTTCCAGTAATACTTGTAAGAATACTGTCTAATTGCGGTATAAGTCTTAAAATACGCATTTAGAGTTTCCAGAAATGATTTCAAACTTGTAATAAGCACTTGAAATAAAAGTAAGTAGGTTCTTACTACATACCCTGCCGTTTTCAATCACTGACATTACCCGTGGAAAGCAGGGAAATGACCAGAAAACTGAAAATATTTACAACTCCGGGCACTTTAGGGAGTGTTTTCACTTGAATTTGCTTTCAAATACTAGGAATTCATGTTTCTACAGCTCAAAATTAGTGTAGAAAGACTGTAAGTGAGGACTATACTGCTTATGTTTACAATTGAGGCCGAATTTCTCGAGCGTCTTATTGGTGAATCAGTTAATATCCTGACGGTTCCAGTACATACTTGTAAGAAAACTCTCTAATTGTGGTATAAGTCTTAAAATACGCATTTAGAGTTTCCAGAAATGATTTCAAACTTGTAATAAGCACTTGAAATAAAAGTAAGTAGGTTCTTACTACATATCCTGCCGTTTTCAATCACTGACATTACCCGTGTAAAGCAGGGAAATGACCAGAAAACTGAAAATATTTACAACTCCGGGCACTTTAGGGAGTGTTTTCACTTGAATTTGCTTTCAAATACTAGGAATTCATGTTTCTACAGCTCAAAATTAGTGTAGAAAGACTGTAAGTGAGGACTATACTGCTTATGTTTACAATTGAGGCCGAATTTCTCGAGCGTCTTATTGGTGAATCAGTTAATATCCTGACGGTTCCAGTACATACTTGTAAGAAAACTCTCTAATTGTGGTATAAGTCTTAAAATACGCATTTAGAGTTTCCAGAAATGATTTCAAACTTGTAATAAGCACTTGAAATAAAAGTAAGTAGGTTCTTACTATATATCCTGCCGTTTTCAATCACTGACATTACCCGTGGAAAGCAGGAAAATGACCAGAAAACTGAAAATATTTACAACTCCGGGCACTTTAGGGAGTGTTTTCACTTGAATTTGCTTTCAAATACTAGGAATTCATGTTTCTACAGCTCAAAATTAGTGTAGAAAGACTGTAAGTGAGGACTATACTGCTTATGTTTACAATTGAGGCCGAATTTCTCGAGCTTCTTATTGGTGAATCAGTTAATATCCTGACGGTTCCAGTACATACTTGTAAGAAAACTCTCTAATTGTGGTATAAGTCTTAAAATACGCATTTAGAGTTTCCAGAAATGATTTCAAACTTGTAATAAGCACTTGAAATAAAAGTAAGTAGGTTCTTACTACATATCCTGCCGTTTTCAATCACTGACATTACCCGTGGAAAGCAGGGAAATGACCAGAAAACTGATAATATTTACAACTCCGGCCACTTTAGCGAGCGTTTTCACTTGAATTTGCTTTCAAATGTTAGGAATTCATGTTTATACAGCTCAAAATTAGTGTAGAAAGACTGTAAGTGAGGACTATACTGCTTATGTTTACAATTGAGGCCGAATTTCTCGAGCGTCTTTTTGGTGAATCTGTTAATATCCTGACGGTTCCAGTACATACTTGTAAGAAAACTCTCTAATTGTGATATAAGTCTTAAAATACGCATTTAGAGTTTCCAGAAATGATTTCAAACTTGTAATAAGCACTTGAAATAAAAGTAAGTAGGTTCTTACTACATACCCTGCCGTTTTCAATCACTGACATTACCCGTGGAAAGCAGGGAAATGACCAGAAAACTGAAAATATTTACAACTCCGGGCACTTTAGGGAATGTTTTTACTTGAATTTGCTTTCAAATACTAGGAATTCATGTTTATACAGCTCAAAATTAGTGTAGAAAGACTGTAAGTGAGGACTATACTGCTTATGTTTACAATTGAGGCCGAAATTCTCGAGCGTCTTATTGGTGAATCAGTTAATATCCTGACGGTTCCAGTACATACTTGTAAGAAAACTCTCTAATTGTGGTATAAGTCTTAAAATACGCATTTAGAGTTTCCAGAAATGATTTCAAACTTGTAATAAGCACTTGAAATAAAAGTAAGTAGGTTCTTACTACATATCCTGCCGTTTTCAATCACTGACATTACCCGTGGAAAGCAGGGAAATGACCAGAAAACTGATAATATTTACAACTCCGGCCACTTTAGCGAGCGTTTTCACTTGAATTTGCTTTCAAATGTTAGGAATTCAAGTTTATACAGCTCAAAATTAGTGTAGAAAGACTGTAAGTGAGGACTATACTGCTTATGTTTACAATTGAGGCTGAATTTCTCGAGCATCTTTTTGGTGAATCAGTTAATATCCTGACGGTTCCAGTAATACTTGTAAGAATACTGTCTAATTGCGGTATAAGTCTTAAAATACGCATTTAGAGTTTCCAGAAATGATTTCAAACTTGTAATAAGCACTTGAAATAAAAGTAAGTAGGTTCTTACTACATACCCTGCCGTTTTCAATCACTGACATTACCCGTGGAAAGCAGGGAAATGACCAGAAAACTGAAAATATTTACAACTCCGGGCACTTTAGGGAGTGTTTTCACTTGAATTTGCTTTCAAATACTAGGAATTCATGTTTCTACAGCTCAAAATTAGTGTAGAAAGACTGTAAGTGAGGACTATACTGCTTATGTTTACAATTGAGGCCGAATTTCTCGAGCGTCTTATTGGTGAATCAGTTAATATCCTGACGGTTCCAGTACATACTTGTAAGAAAACACTCTAATTGTGGTATAAGTCTTAAAATACGCATTTAGAGTTTCCAGAAATGATTTCAAACTTGTAATAAGCACTTGAAATAAAAGTAAGTAGGTTCTTACTACATATCCTGCCGTTTTCAATCACTGACATTACCCGTGGAAAGCAGGGAAATGACCAGAAAACTGATAATATTTACAACTCCGGCCACTTTAGCGAGCGTTTTCACTTGAATTTGTTTTCAAATGTTAGGAATTCAAGTTTATACAGCTCAAAATTAGTGTAGAAAGACTGTAAGTGAGGACTATACTGCTTATGTTTGCAATTGAGGCCGAATTTCTCGAGCGTCTTTTTGGTGAATCAGTTAATATCCTGACGGTTCCAGTAATACTTGTAAGAATACTGTCTAATTGCGGTATAAGTCTGAAAATACGCATTTATAGTTTCCAGAAATGATTTCAAACTTGTAATAAGCACTTGAAATAAAAGTAAGTAGGTTCTTACTACATACCCTGCCGTTTTCAATCACTGACATTACCCGTGGAAAGCAGGGAAATGACCAGAAAACTGATAATATTTACAACTCCGGCCACTTTAGCGTGCGTTTTCACTTGAATTTGCTTTCAAATGTTAAGAATTCATGTTTATCCAGCTCAAAATTAGTGTAGAAAGACTGTAAGTAAGGACTATACTGCTTATGTTTACAATTGAGGCTGAATTTCTCTAGCGTCTTTTTGCTGAATCAGTTAATATCCTGATGGTTCCAGTACATACTTGTAAGAAACTCTCTAATTGTGGTATAACTCTTAAAATACGCATGTAGAGTTTCCAGAAATGATTTCAAACTTGTAATAAGCACTTGAAATAAAAGTAAGTAGGTTCTTACTACATACCCTGCCGTTTTCAATCACTGACATTACCCGTGGAAAGCAGGGAAATGACCAGAAAACTGATAATATTTACAACTCCGGCAACTTTACAAAGCGTTTTCACATAAAATTGCTTTCAGATGTTAGGAATTCATGTTTATACAGCTCAAAATTAGTGTAGAAAGACTGTAAGTGAGGACTATACTGCTTATGTTTACAATTGAGGCCGAATTTCTCGAGCGTCTTATTGGTGAATCAGTTAATATCCTGACGGTTCCAGTACATACTTGTAAGAAAACACTCTAATTGTGGTATAAGTCTTAAAATACGCATTTAGAGTTTCCAGAAATGATTTCAAACTTGTAATAAGCACTTGAAATAAAAGTAAGTAGGTTTTTAATACATATCCTGCCGTTTTCAATCACTGACATTACCCGTGGAAAGCAGGGAAATGACCAGAAAACTGATAATATTTACAACTCCGGCCACTTTAGCGAGCGTTTTCACTTGAATTTGCTTTCAAATGTTAGGAATTCATGTTTCTACAGCTCAAAATTAGTGTAGAAAGACTGTAAGTGAGGACTATACTGCTTATGTTTACAATTGAGGCTGAATTTCTCGAGCATCTTTTTGGTGAATCAGTTAATATCCTGACGGTTCCAGTAATGCTTGTAAGAAAACTGTCTAATTGCGGTATAAGTCTTAAAATACGCATTTAGAGTTTCCAGAAATGATTTCAAACTTGTAATAAGCACTTGAAATAAAAGTAAGTAGGTTCTTACTACATATCCTGCCGTTTTCAATCACTGACATTACCCGTGGAAAGCAGGGAAATGACCAGAAAACTGATAATATTTACAACTCCGGCCACTTTAGCGAGCGTTTTCACTTGAATTTGTTTTCAAATGTTAGGAATTCAAGTTTATACAGCTCAAAATTAGTGTAGAAAGACTGTAAGTGAGGACTATACTGCTTATGTTTGCAATTGAGGCCGAATTTCTCGAGCGTCTTTTTGGTGAATCAGTTAATATCCTGACGGTTCCAGTAATACTTGTAAGAATACTGTCTAATTGCGGTATAAGTCTGAAAATACGCATTTATAGTTTCCAGAAATGATTTCAAACTTGTAATAAGCACTTGAAATAAAAGTAAGTAGGTTCTTACTACATACCCTGCCGTTTTCAATCACTGACATTACCCGTGGAAAGCAGGGAAATGACCAGAAAACTGATAATATTTACAACTCCGGCCACTTTAGCGTGCGTTTTCACTTGAATTTGCTTTCAAATGTTAAGAATTCATGTTTATCCAGCTCAAAATTAGTGTAGAAAGACTGTAAGTAAGGACTATACTGCTTATGTTTACAATTGAGGCTGAATTTCTCTAGCGTCTTTTTGCTGAATCAGTTAATATCCTGATGGTTCCAGTACATACTTGTAAGAAACTCTCTAATTGTGGTATAACTCTTAAAATACGCATGTAGAGTTTCCAGAAATGATTTCAAACTTGTAATAAGCACTTGAAATAAAAGTAAGTAGGTTCTTACTACATACCCTGCCGTTTTCAATCACTGACATTACCCGTGGAAAGCAGGGAAATGACCAGAAAACTGATAATATTTACAACTCCGGCAACTTTACAAAGCGTTTTCACATAAAATTGCTTTCAGATGTTAGGAATTCATGTTTATACAGCTCAAAATTAGTGTAGAAAGACTGTAAGTGAGGACTATACTGCTTATGTTTACAATTGAGGCCGAATTTCTCGAGCGTCTTTTTGGTGAATCTGTTAATATCCTGACGGTTCCAGTACATACTTGTAAGAAAACTCTCTAATTGTGATATAAGTCTTAAAATACGCATTTAGAGTTTCCAGAAATGATTTCAAACTTGTAATAAGCACTTGAAATAAAAGTAAGTAGGTTCTTACTACATACCCTGCCGTTTTCAATCACTGACATTACCCGTGGAAAGCAGGGAAATGACCAGAAAACTGAAAATATTTACAACTCCGGGCACTTTAGGGAATGTTTTTACTTGAATTTGCTTTCAAGTACTAGGAATTCATGTTTATACAGCTCAAAATTAGTGTAGAAAGACTGTAAGTGAGGACTATACTGCTTATGTTTACAATTGAGGCCGAATTTCTCGAGCGTCTTTTTGGTGAATCTGTTAATATCCTGACGGTTCCAGTACATACTTGTAAGAAAACTCTCTAATTGTGATATAAGTCTTAAAATACGCATTTAGAGTTTCCAGAAATGATTTCAAACTTGTAATAAGCACTTGAAATAAAAGTAAGTAGGTTCTTACTACATACCCTGCCGTTTTCAATCACTGACATTACCCGTGGAAAGCAGGGAAATGACCAGAAAACTGAAAATATTTACAACTCCGGGCACTTTAGGGAATGTTTTTACTTGAATTTGCTTTCAAGTACTAGGAATTCATGTTTATACAGCTCAAAATTAGTGTAGAAAGACTGTAAGTGAGGACTATACTGCTTATGTTTACAATTGAGGCCGAAATTCTCGAGCGTCTTATTGGTGAATCAGTTAATATCCTGACGGTTCCAGTAATACTTGTAAGAATACTGTCTAATTGCGGTATAAGTCTTAAAATACGCATTTAGAGTTTCCAGAAATGATTTCAAACTTGTAATAAGCACTTGAAATAAAAGTAAGTAGGTTCTTACTACATACCCTGCCGTTTTCAATCACTGACATTACCCGTGGAAAGCAGGGAAATGACCAGAAAACTGAAAATATTTACAACTCCGGGCACTTTAGGGAGTGTTTTCACTTGAATTTGCTTTCAAATACTAGGAATTCATGTTTCTACAGCTCAAAATTAGTGTAGAAAGACTGTAAGTGAGGACTATACTGCTTATGTTTACAATTGAGGCCGAATTTCTCGAGCGTCTTATTGGTGAATCAGTTAATATCCTGACGGTTCCAGTACATACTTGTAAGAAAACTCTCTAATTGTGGTATAAGTCTTAAAATACGCATTTAGAGTTTCCAGAAATGATTTCAAACTTGTAATAAGCACTTGAAATAAAAGTAAGTAGGTTCTTACTACATATCCTGCCGTTTTCAATCACTGACATTACCCGTGGAAAGCAGGGAAATGACCAGAAAACTGAAAATATTTACAACTCCGGGCACTTTAGGGAGTGTTTTCACTTGAATTTGCTTTCAAATACTAGGAATTCATGTTTCTACAGCTCAAAATTAGTGTAGAAAGACTGTAAGTGAGGACTATACTGCTTATGTTTACAATTGAGGCCGAATTTCTCGAGCGTCTTATTGGTGAATCAGTTAATATCCTGACGGTTCCAGTACATACTTGTAAGAAAACTCTCTAATTGTGGTATAAGTCTTAAAATACGCATTTAGAGTTTCCAGAAATGATTTCAAACTTGTAATAAGCACTTGAAATAAAAGTAAGTAGGTTCTTACTACATATCCTGCCGTTTTCAATCACTGACATTACCCGTGGAAAGCAGGGAAATGACCAGAAAACTGATAATATTTACAACTCCGGCCACTTTAGCGAGCGTTTTCACTTGAATTTGGTTTCAAATGTTAGGAATTCATGTTTATACAGCTCAAAATTAGTGTAGAGAGACTGTAAGTGAGGACTATACTGCTTATGTTTACAATTGAGGCCGAATTTCTCGAGCGTCTTTTTGGTGAATCTGTTAATATCCTGACGGTTCCAGTACATACTTGTAAGAAAACTCTCTAATTGTGATATAAGTCTTAAAATACGCATTTAGAGTTTCCAGAAATGATTTCAAACTTGTAATAAGCACTTGAAATAAAAGTAAGTAGGTTCTTACTACATACCCTGCCGTTTTCAATCACTGACATTACCCGTGGAAAGCAGGGAAATGACCAGAAAACTGAAAATATTTACAACTCCGGGCACTTTAGGGAGTGTTTTCACTTGAATTTGCTTTCACATACTAGGAATTCATGTTTCTACAGCTCAAAATTAGTGTAGAAAGACTGTAAGTGAGGACTATACTGCTTATGTTTACAATTGAGGCCGAATTTCTCGAGCGTCTTATTGGTGAATCAGTTAATATCCTGACGGTTCCAGTACATACTTGTAAGAAAACTCTCTAATTGTGGTATAAGTCTTAAAATACGCATTTAGAGTTTCCAGAAATGATTTCAAACTTGTAATAAGCACTTGAAATAAAAGTAAGTAGGTTCTTACTACATACCCTGCCGTTTTCAATCACTGACATTACCCGTGGAAAGCAGGGAAATGACCAGAAAACTGATAATATTTACAACTCCGGCAACTTTACAGAGCGTTTTCACTTGAATTTCCTTTAAAATATTACGAATTCAAGTTTATACAGCTCAAAATTAGTGTAGAAAGACTGTAAGTGAGGACTATACTGCTTATGTTTACAATTGAGGCCGAATTTCTCAAGCGTCTTATTGGTGAATCAGTTAATATCCTGACGGTTCCAGTACATACTTGTAAGAAAACTCTCTAATTGTGGTATAAGTATTAAAATACGCATTTAGAGTTTCCAGAAATGATTTCAAACTTGTAATAAGCACTTGAAATAAAAGTAAGTAGGTTCTTACTACATATCCTGCCGTTTTCAATCACTGACATTACCCGTGGAAGGCTGGGAAATGACCTGAAAACTGATAATACTTACAACTCCTTGTACTTTAGGGAGTGTTTTCACTTGAATTTGCTTTCAAATACTAGGAATTCATGTTTCTACAGCTCAAAATTAGTGTAGAAAACTGTAAGTAAGGACTATACTGCTTATGTTTACAATTGAGGCCGAATTTCTCGAGCGTCTTTTTGCTGAATCAGTTAATATCCTGATGGTTCCAGTACATACTTGTAAGAAACTCTCTAATTGTGGTATAACTCTTAAAATACGCAGGTAGAGTTTCCAGAAATGATTTCAAACTTGTAATAAGCACTTGAAATAAAAGTAAGTAGGTTTTTACTACATACCCTGCCGTGTTCAATCACTGACATTACCCGTGGAAACAGGGAAATGACCAGAAAACTGAAAATATTTACAACTCCGGGCACTTTAGGGAGTGTTTTCACTTGAATTTGCTTTCAAATACAAGAATTCATGTTTCTACAGCTCAAAATTAGTGTAGGAAGACTGTAAGTGAGGACTATACTGCTTATGTTTACAATTGAGGCCGAATTTCTCGAGCGTCTTATTGGTGAATCAGTTAATATCCTGACGGTTCCAGTACTTACTTGTAAGAAAACTCTCTAATTGTGGTATAAGTCTTAAAATACGCATTTAGAGTTTCCAGAAATGATTTCAAACTTGTAATAAGCACTTGAAATAAAAGTAAGTAGGTTCTTACTACATATCCTGCCGTTTTCAATCACTGACATTACCCGTGGAAAGCAGGGAAATGACCAGAAAACTGATAATATTTACAACTCCGGCCACTTTAGCGAGCGTTTTCACTTGAATTTGCTTTCAAATGTTAGGAATTCATTTTTATACAGCTCAAAATTAGTGTAGAAAGACTGTAAGTGAGGACTATACTGCTTATGTTTACAATTGAGGCTGAATTTCTCGAGCGTCTTTTTGGTGAATCAGTTAATATCCTGTCGGTTCCAGTAATACTTGTAAGAAAACTGTCTAATTGCGGTATAAGTCTTAAAATACGCACTTAGAGTTTCCAGAAATGATTTCAAACTTGTAATAAGCACTTGAAATAAAAGTAAGTAGGTTCTTACTACATACCCTGCCGTTTTCAATCACTGACATTACCCGTGGAAAGCAGGGAAATGACCAGAAAACTGATAATATTTACAACTCCGGCCACTTTACAGAGCGTTTTCACTTGAATTTCCTTTAAATATTACGAATTCAAGTTTATACAGCTCAAAATTAGTGTAGAAAGACTGTAAGTGAGGACTATACTGCTTATGTTTACAATTGAGGCCGAATTTCTCGAGCGTCTTTTTGGTGAATCTGTTAATATCCTGACGGTTCCAGTACATACTTGTAAGAAAACTCTCTAATTGTGGTATAACTCTTAAAATATGCATTTAGAGTTTCCAGAAATGATTTCAAACTTGTAATAAGCACTTGAAATAAAAGTAAGTAGGTTCTTAATACATACCCTGCCATGTTCAATCACTGATATTACCCGTGGAAGGCTGGGAAATTACCTGAAAACTGATAATACTTACAACTCCTTGCACTTTAGGGAGTGTTTTCACTTGAATTTGCTTTCAAATACTAGGAATTCATGTTTCTACAGCTCAAAATTAGTGTAGAAAACTGTAAGTAAGGACTATACTGCTTATGTTTACAATTGAGGCCGAATTTCTCGAGCGTCTTTTTGCTGAATCAGTTAATATCCTGATGGTTCCAGTACATACTTGTAAGAAACTCTCTAATTGTGGTATAACTCTTAAAATACGCAGGTAGAGTTTCCAGAAATGATTTCAAACTTGTAATAAGCACTTGAAATAAAAGTAAGTAGGTTTTTACTACATACCCTGCCGTGTTCAATCACTGACATTACCCGTGGAAAGCAGGGAAATGACCAGAAAAATGATAATATTTACAACTCCGGCAACTTTACAGAGCGTTTTCACTTGAATTTGCTTTCAGATGTTAGGAATTCATGTTTATACAGCTCAAAATTAGTGTAGAAAGACTGTAAGTGAGGACTATACTGCTTATGTTTACAATTGAGGCTGAATTTCTCGAGCATCTTTTTGGTGAATCAGTTAATATCCTGACGGTTCCAGTAATACTTGTAAGAAAACTGTCTAATTGCGGTATAAGTCTTAAAATACGCATTTAGAGTTTCCAGAAATGATTTCAAACTTGTAATAAGCACTTGAAATAAAAGTAAGTAGGTTCTTACTACATACCCTGCCGTTTTCAATCACTGACATTACCCGTGGAAAGCAGGGAAATGACCAGAAAACTGAAAATATTTACAACTCCGGGCACTTTAGGGAATGTTTTTACTTGAATTTGCTTTCAAATACTAGGAATTCATGTTTATACAGCTCAAAATTAGTGTAGAAAGACTGTAAGTGAGGACTATACTGCTTATGTTTACAATTGAGGCCGAAATTCTCGAGCGTCTTATTGGTGAATCAGTTAATATCCTGACGGTTCCAGTACATACTTGTAAGAAAACTCTCTAATTGTGGTATAAGCCTTAAAATACGCATTTAGAGTTTCCAGAAATGATTTCAAACTTGTAATAAGCACTTGAAATAAAAGTAAGTAGGTTCTTACTACATATCCTGCCGTTTTCAATCACTGACATTACCCGTGGAAAGCAGGGAAATGACCAGAAAACTGATAATATTTACAACTCCGGCCACTTTAGCGAGCGTTTTCACTTGAATTTGCTTTCAAATGTTAGGAATTCAAGTTTATACAGCTCAAAATTAGTGTAGAAAGACTGTAAGTGAGGACTATACTGCTTATGTTTACAATTGAGGCTGAATTTCTCGAGCGTCTTTTTGCTGAATCAGTTAATATCCCGATGGTTCCAGTACATACTTGTAAGAAACTCTCTAATTGTGGTATAACTCTTAAAATACGCATGTAGAGTTTCCAGAAATGATTTCAAACTTGTAATAAGCACTTGAAATAAAAGTAAGTAGGTTCTTACTACATACCCTGCCGTTTTCAATCACTGACATTACCCGTGGAAAGCAGGGAAATGACCAGAAAACTGAAAATATTTACAACTCCGGCCACTTTAGCGAGCGTTTTCACTTGAATTTGCTTTCAAATGTTAGGAATTCATGTTTATACAGCTCAAAATTAGTGTAGAAAGACTGTAAGTGAGGACTATACTGCTTATGTTTACAATTGAGGCTGAATTTCTCGAGCGTCTTTTTGGTGAATCAGTTAATATCCTGACGGTTCCAGTAATACTTGTAAGAAAACTGTCTAATTGCGGTATAAGTCTTAAAATACGCACTTAAGAGTTTCCAGAAATGATTTCAAACTTGTAATAAGCACTTGAAATAAAAGTAAGTAGGTTCTTACTACATACCCTGCCGTTTTCAATCACTGACATTACCCGTGGAAAGCAGGGAAATGACCAGAAAACTGATAATATTTACAACTCCGGCAACTTTACAGAGCGTTTTCACTTGAATTTCCTTTAAAATATTACGAATTCAAGTTTATACAGCTCAAAATTAGTGTAGAAAGACTGTAAAGGAGGACTATACTGCTTATGTTTACAATTGAGGCCGAATTTCTCAAGCGTCTTATTGGTGAATCAGTTAATATCCTGACGGTTCCAGTACATACTTGTAAGAAAACTCTCTAATTGTGGTATAAGTATTAAAATACGCATTTAGAGTTTCCAGAAATGATTTCAAACTTGTAATAAGCACTTGAAATAAAAGTAAGTAGGTTCTTACTACATATCCTGCCGTTTTCAATCACTGACATTACCCGTGGAAGGCTGGGAAATGACCTGAAAACTGATAATACTTACAACTCCTTGCACTTTAGGGAGTGTTTTCACTTGAATTTGCTTTCAAATACTAGGAATTCATGTTTCTACAGCTCAAAATTAGTGTAGAAAACTGTAAGTAAGGACTATACTGCTTATGTTTACAATTGAGGCCGAATTTCTCGAGCGTCTTTTTGCTGAATCAGTTAATATCCTGATGGTTCCAGTACATACTTGTAAGAAACTCTCTAATTGTGGTATAACTCTTAATATACGCAGGTAGAGTTTCCAGAAATGATTTCAAACTTGTAATAAGCACTTGAAATAAAAGTAAGTAGGTTCTTACTACATATCCTGCCGTTTTCAATCACTGACATTACCCGTGGAAAGCAGGGAAATGACCAGAAAACTGATAATATTTACAACTCCGGCCACTTTAGCGAGCGTTTTCACTTGAATTTGCTTTCAAATGTTAGGAATTCATGTTTATACAGCTCAAAATTAGTGTAGAAAGACTGTAAGTGAGGACTATACTGCTTATGTTTACAATTGAGGCTGAATTTCTCGAGCGTCTTTTTGGTGAATCAGTTAATATCCTGTCGGTTCCAGTAATACTTGTAAGAAAACTGTCTAATTGCGGTATAAGTCTTAAAATACGCACTTAGAGTTTCCAGAAATGATTTCAAACTTGTAAGAAGCACTTGAAATAAAAGTAAGTAGGTTCTTACTACATACCCTGCCGTTTTCAATCACTGACATTACCCGTGGAAAGCAGGGAAATGACCAGAAAACTGATAATATTTACAACTCCGGCAAATTTACAGAGCGTTTTCACTTGAATTTCCTTTAAATATTACGAATTCAAGTTTATACAGCTCAAAATTAGTGTAGAAAGACTGTAAGTGAGGACTATACTGCTTATGTTTACAATTGAGGCCGAATTTCTCGAGCGTCTTTTTGGTGAATCTGTTAATATCCTGACGGTTCCAGTACATACTTGTAAGAAAACTCTCTAATTGTGGTATAACTCTTAAAATATGCATTTAGAGTTTCCAGAAATGATTTCAAACTTGTAATAAGCACTTGAAATAAAAGTAAGTAGGTTCTTAATACATACCCTGCCATGTTCAATCACTGATATTACCCGTGGAAGGCTGGGAAATTACCTGAAAACTGATAATACTTACAACTCCTTGCACTTTAGGGAGTGTTTTCACATGAATTTGCTTTCAAATACTAGGAATTCATGTTTCTACAGCTCAAAATTAGTGTAGAAAACTGTAAGTAAGGACTATACTGCTTATGTTTACAATTGAGGCCGAATTTCTCGAGCGTCTTTTTGCTGAATCAGTTAATATCCTGATGGTTCCAGTACATACTTGTAAGAAACTCTCTAATTGTGGTATAACTCTTAAAATACGCAGGTAGAGTTTCCAGAAATGATTTCAAACTTGTAATAAGCACTTGAAATAAAAGTAAGTAGGTTTTTACTACATACCCTGCCGTGTTCAATCACTGACATTACCCGTGGAAAGCAGGGAAATGACCAGAAAAATGATAATATTTACAACTCCGGCAACTTTACAGAGCGTTTTCACTTGAATTTGCTTTCAGATGTTAGGAATTCATGTTTATACAGCTCAAAATTAGTGTAGAAAGACTGTAAGTGAGGACTATACTGCTTATGTTTACAATTGAGGCTGAATTTCTCGAGCATCTTTTTGGTGAATCAGTTAATATCCTGACGGTTCCAGTAATACTTGTAAGAAAACTGTCTAATTGCGGTATAAGTCTTAAAATACGCATTTAGAGTTTCCAGAAATGATTTCAAACTTGTAATAAGCACTTGAAATAAAAGTAAGTAGGTTCTTACTACATATCCTGCCGTTTTCAATCACTGACATTACCCGTGGAAAGCAGGGAAATGACCAGAAAACTGAAAATATTTACAACTCCGGGCACTTTAGGGAGTGTTTTCACTTGAATTTGCTTTCAAATACTAGGAATTCATGTTTCTACAGCTCAAAATTAGTGTAGAAAGACTGTAAGTGAGGACTATACTGCTTATGTTTACAATTGAGGCCGAATTTCTCGAGCGTCTTATTGGTGAATCAGTTAATATCCTGACGGTTCCAGTACATACTTGTAAGAAAACTCTCTAATTGTGGTATAAGTCTTAAAATACGCATTTAGAGTTTCCAGAAATGATTTCAAACTTGTAATAAGCACTTGCAATAAAAGTAAGTAGGTTCTTACTACATATCCTGCCGTTTTCAATCACTGACATTACCCGTGGAAAGCAGGGAAATGACCAGAAAACTGATAATATTTACAACTCCGGCCACTTTAGCGAGCGTTTTCACTTGAATTTGGTTTCAAATGTTAGGAATTCATGTTTATACAGCTCAAAATTAGTGTAGAGAGACTGTAAGTGAGGACTATACTGCTTATGTTTACAATTGAGGCCGAATTTCTCGAGCGTCTTTTTGGTGAATCTGTTAATATCCTGACGGTTCCAGTACATACTTGTAAGAAAACTCTCTAATTGTCATATAAGTCTTAAAATACGCATTTAGAGTTTCCAGAAATGATTTCAAACTTGTAATAAGCACTTGAAATAAAAGTAAGTAGGTTCTTACTACATACCCTGCCGTTTTCAATCACTGACATTACCCGTGGAAAGCAGGGAAATGACCAGAAAACTGAAAATATTTACAACTCCGGGCACTTTAGGGAATGTTTTTACTTGAATTTGCTTTCAAATACTAGGAATTCATGTTTATACAGCTCAAAATTAGTGTAGAAAGACTGTAAGTGAGGACTATACTGCTTATGTTTACAATTGAGGCCGAAATTCTCGAGCGTCTTATTGGTGAATCAGTTAATATCCTGACGGTTCCAGTACATACTTGTAAGAAAACTCTCTAATTGTGGTATAAGTCTTAAAATACGCATTTAGAGTTTCCAGAAATGATTTCAAACTTGTAATAAGCACTTGAAATAAAAGTAAGTAGGTTCTTACTATATATCCTGCCGTTTTCAATCACTGACATTACCCGTGGAAAGCAGGGAAATGACCAGAAAACTGATAATATTTACAACTCCGGCCACTTTAGCGAGCGTTTTCACTTGAATTTGCTTTCAAATGTTAGGAATTCAAGTTTATACAGCTCAAAATTAGTGTAGAAAGACTGTAACTGAGGACTATACTGCTTATGTTTACAATTGAGGCTGAATTTCTCGAGCATCTTTTTGGTGAATCAGTTAATATCCTGACGGTTCCAGTAATACTTGTAAGAATACTGTCTAATTGCGGTATAAGTCTTAAAATACGCATTTAGAGTTTCCAGAAATGATTTCAAACTTGTAATAAACACTTGAAATAAAAGTAAGTAGGTTCTTACTACATACCCTGCCGTTTTCAATCACTGACATTACCCGTGGAAAGCAGGGAAATGACCAGAAAACTGAAAATATTTACAACTCCGGGCACTTTAGGGAGTGTTTTCACTTGAATTTGCTTTCACATACTAGGAATTCATGTTTCTACAGCTCAAAATTAGTGTAGAAAGACTGTAAGTGAGGACTATACTGCTTATGTTTACAATTGAGGCCGAATTTCTCGAGCGTCTTATTGGTGAATCAGTTAATATCCTGACGGTTCCAGTACATACTTGTAAGAAAACTCTCTAATTGTGGTATAAGTCTTAAAATACGCATTTAGAGTTTCCAGAAATGATTTCAAACTTGTAATAAGCACTTGAAATAAAAGTAAGTAGGTTCTTACTACATACCCTGCCGTTTTCAATCACTGACATTACCCGTGGAAAGCAGGGAAATGACCAGAAAACTGATAATATTTACAACTCCGGCAACTTTACAGAGCGTTTTCACTTGAATTTCCTTTAAAATATTACGAATTCAAGTTTATACAGCTCAAAATTAGTGTAGAAAGACTGTAAGTGAGGACTATACTGCTTATGTTTACAATTGAGGCCGAATTTCTCAAGCGTCTTATTGGTGAATCAGTTAATATCCTGACGGTTCCAGTACATACTTGTAAGAAAACTCTCTAATTGTGGTATAAGTATTAAAATACGCATTTAGAGTTTCCAGAAATGATTTCAAACTTGTAATAAGCACTTGAAATAAAAGTAAGTAGGTTCTTACTACATATCCTGCCGTTTTCAATCACTGACATTACCCGTGGAAGGCTGGGAAATGACCTGAAAACTGATAATACTTACAACTCCTTGTACTTTAGGGAGTGTTTTCACTTGAATTTGCTTTCAAATACTAGGAATTCATGTTTCTACAGCTCAAAATTAGTGTAGAAAACTGTAAGTAAGGACTATACTGCTTATGTTTACAATTGAGGCCGAATTTCTCGAGCGTCTTTTTGCTGAATCAGTTAATATCCTGATGGTTCCAGTACATACTTGTAAGAAACTCTCTAATTGTGGTATAACTCTTAAAATACGCAGGTAGAGTTTCCAGAAATGATTTCAAACTTGTAATAAGCACTTGAAATAAAAGTAAGTAGGTTTTTACTACATACCCTGCCGTGTTCAATCACTGACATTACCCGTGGAAACAGGGAAATGACCAGAAAACTGAAAATATTTACAACCCCGGGCACTTTAGGGAGTGTTTTCACTTGAATTTGCTTTCAAATACTAGGAATTCATGTTTCTACAGCTCAAAATTAGTGTAGGAAGACTGTAAGTGAGGACTATACTGCTTATGTTTACAATTGAGGCCGAATTTCTCGAGCGTCTTATTGGTGAATCAGTTAATATCCTGACGGTTCCAGTACTTACTTGTAAGAAAACTCTCTAATTGTGGTATAAGTCTTAAAATACGCATTTAGAGTTTCCAGAAATGATTTCAAACTTGTAATAAGCACTTGAAATAAAAGTAAGTAGGTTCTTACTACATATCCTGCCGTTTTCAATCACTGACATTACCCGTGGAAAGCAGGGAAATGACCAGAAAACTGATAATATTTACAACTCCGGCCACTTTAGCGAGCGTTTTCACTTGAATTTGCTTTCAAATGTTAGGAATTCATTTTTATACAGCTCAAAATTAGTGTAGAAAGACTGTAAGTGAGGACTATACTGCTTATGTTTACAATTGAGGCTGAATTTCTCGAGCGTCTTTTTGGTGAATCAGTTAATATCCTGTCGGTTCCAGTAATACTTGTAAGAAAACTGTCTAATTGCGGTATAAGTCTTAAAATACGCACTTAGAGTTTCCAGAAATGATTTCAAACTTGTAATAAGCACTTGAAATAAAAGTAAGTAGGTTCTTACTACATACCCTGCCGTTTTCAATCACTGACATTACCCGTGGAAAGCAGGGAAATGACCAGAAAACTGATAATATTTACAACTCCGGCAACTTTACAGAGCGTTTTCACTTGAATTTGCTTTCAAATGTTAGGAATTCAAGTTTATACAGCTCAAAATTAGTGTAGAAAGACTGTAAGTGAGGACTATACTGCTTATGTTTACAATTGAGGCCGAATTTCTCGAGCGTCTTTTTGGTGAATCTGTTAATATCCTGACGGTTCCAGTACATACTTGTAAGAAAACTCTCTAATTGTGGTATAACTCTTAAAATATGCATTTAGAGTTTCCAGAAATGATTTCAAACTTGTAATAAGCACTTGAAATAAAAGTAAGTAGGTTCTTAATACATACCCTGCCATGTTCAATCACTGATATTACCCGTGGAAGGCTGGGAAATTACCTGAAAACTGATAATACTTACAACTCCTTGCACTTTAGGGAGTGTTTTCACTTGAATTTGCTTTCAAATACTAGGAATTCATGTTTCTACAGCTCAAAATTAGTGTAGAAAACTGTAAGTAAGGACTATACTGCTTATGTTTACAATTGAGGCCGAATTTCTCGAGCGTCTTTTTGCTGAATCAGTTAATATCCTGATGGTTCCAGTACATACTTGTAAGAAACTCTCTAATTGTGGTATAACTCTTAAAATACGCAGGTAGAGTTTCCACAAATGATTTCAAACTTGTAATAAGCACTTGAAATAAAAGTAAGTAGGTTTTTACTACATACCCTGCCGTGTTCAATCACTGACATTACCCGTGGAAAGCAGGGAAATGACCAGAAAAATGATAATATTTACAACTCCGGCAACTTTACAGAGCGTTTTCACTTGAATTTGCTTTCAGATGTTAGGAACTCATGTTTATACAGCTCAAAATTCGTGTAGAAAGACTGTAAGTGAGGACTATACTGCTTATGTTTACAATTGAGGCCGAAATTCTCGAGCGTCTTATTGGTGAATCAGTTAATATCCTGACGGTTCCAGTACATACTTGTAAGAAAACTCTCTAATTGTGGTATAAGTCTTAAAATACGCATTTAGAGTTTCCAGAAATGATTTCAAACTTGTAATAAGCACTTGAAATAAAAGTAAGTAGGTTCTTACTACATATCCTGCCGTTTTCAATCACTGACATTACCCGTGGAAAGCAGGGAAATGACCAGAAAACTGATAATATTTACAACTCCGGCCACTTTAGCGAGCGTTTTCACTTGAATTTGCTTTCAAATGTTAGGAATTCAAGTTTATACAGCTCAAAATTAGTGTAGAAAGACTGTAAGTGAGGACTATACTGCTTATGTTTACAATTGAGGCTGAATTTCTCGAGCATCTTTTTGGTGAATCAGTTAATATCCTGACGGTTCCAGTAATACTTGTAAGAATACTGTCTAATTGCGGTATAAGTCTTAAAATACGCATTTAGAGTTTCCAGAAATGATTTCAAACTTGTAATAAGCACTTGAAATAAAAGTAAGTAGGTTCTTACTACATACCCTGCCGTTTTCAATCACTGACATTACCCGTGGAAAGCAGGGAAATGACCAGAAAACTGATAATATTTACAACTCCGGCAACTTTACAAAGCGTTTTCACATAAAATTGCTTTCAGATGTTAGGAATTCATGTTTATACAGCTCAAAATTAGTGTAGAAAGACTGTAAGTGAGGACTATACTGCTTATGTTTACAATTGAGGCCGAATTTCTCGAGCGTCTTATTGGTGAATCAGTTAATATCCTGACGGTTCCAGTAATACTTGTAAGAATACTGTCTAATTGCGGTATAAGTCTTAAAATACGCACTTAGAGTTTCCAGAAATGATTTCAAACTTGTAATAAGCACTTGAAATAAAAGTAAGTAGGTTCTTACTACATACCCTGCCGTTTTCAATCACTGACATTACCCGTGGAAAGCAGGGAAATGACCAGAAAACTGAAAATATTTACAACTCCGGGCACTTTAGGGAGTGTTTTCACTTGAATTTGCTTTCAAATACTAGGAATTCATGTTTCTACAGCTCAAAATTAGTGTAGAAAGACTGTAAGTGAGGACTATACTGCTTATGTTTACAATTGAGGCCGAATTTCTCGAGCGTCTTTTTGGTGAATCTGTTAATATCCTGACGGTTCCAGTACATACTTGTAAGAAAACTCTCTAATTGTGATATAAGTCTTAAAATACGCATTTAGAGTTTCCAGAAATGATTTCAAACTTGTAATAAGCACTTGAAATAAAAGTAAGTAGGTTCTTACTACATATGTTGCCGTTTTCAATCACTGACATTACCCGTGGAAAGCAGGGAAATGACCAGAAAACTGAAAATATTTACAACTCCGGGCACTTTAGGGAGTGTTTTCACTTGAATTTGCTTTCAAATACTAGGAATTCATGTTTCTACAGCTCAAAATTAGTGTAGAAAGACTGTAAGTGAGGACTATACTGCTTATGTTTACAATTGAGGCTGAATTTCTCGAGCATCTTTTTGGTGAATCAGTTAATATCCTGACGGTTCCAGTAATACTTGTAAGAAAACTGTCTAATTGCGGTATAAGTCTTAAAATACGCATTTAGAGTTTCCAGAAATGATTTCAAACTTGTAATAAGCACTTGAAATAAAAGTAAGTAGGTTCTTACTACATATCCTGCCGTTTTCAATCACTGACATTACCCGTGGAAAGCAGGGAAATGACCAGAAAACTGATAATATTTACAACTCCGGCCACTTTAGCGAGCGTTTTCACTTGAATTTGTTTTCAAATGTTAGGAATTCAAGTTTATACAGCTCAAAATTAGTGTAGAAAGACTGTAAGTGAGGACTATACTGCTTATGTTTGCAATTGAGGCCGAATTTCTCGAGCGTCTTTTTGGTGAATCAGTTAATATCCTGACGGTTCCAGTAATACTTGTAAGAATACTGTCTAATTGCGGTATAAGTCTGAAAATACGCATTTATAGTTTCCAGAAATGATTTCAAACTTGTAATAAGCACTTGAAATAAAAGTAAGTAGGTTCTTACTACATACCCTGCCGTTTTCAATCACTGACATTACCCGTGGAAAGCAGGGAAATGACCAGAAAACTGATAATATTTACCACTCCGGCCACTTTAGCGTGCGTTTTCACTTGAATTTGCTTTCAAATGTTAAGAATTCATGTTTATCCAGCTCAAAATTAGTGTAGAAAGACTGTAAGTAAGGACTATACTGCTTATGTTTACAATTGAGGCTGAATTTCTCTAGCGTCTTTTTGCTGAATCAGGTAATATCCTGATGGTTCCAGTACATACTTGTAAGAAACTCTCTAATTATGGTATAACTCTTAAAATACGCATGTAGAGTTTCCAGAAATGATTTCAAACTTGTAATAAGCACTTGAAATAAAAGTAAGTAGGTTCTTACTACATACCCTGCCGTTTTCAATCACTGACATTACCCGTGGAAAGAAGGGAAATGACCAGAAAACTGATAATATTTACAACTCCGGCAACTTTACAAAGCGTTTTCACATAAAATTGCTTTCAGATGTTAGGAATTCATGTTTATACAGCTCAAAATTAGTGTAGAAAGACTGTAAGTGAGGACTATACTGCTTATGTTTACAATTGAGGCCGAATTTCTCGAGCGTCTTATTGGTGAATCAGTTAATATCCTGACGGTTCCAGTAATACTTGTAAGAAACTCTCTAATTGTGGTATAACTCTTAAAATACGCATGTAGAGTTTCCAGAAATGATTTCAAACTTGTAATAAGCACTTGAAATAAAAGTAAGTAGGTTCTTACTACATATCCTGCCGTTTTCAATCACTGACATTACCCGTGGAAGGCTGGGAAATGACCTGAAAACTGATAATACTTACAACTCCTTGTACTTTAGGGAGTGTTTTCACTTGAATTTGCTTTCAAATACTAGGAATTCATGTTTCTACAGCTCAAAATTAGTGTAGAAAACTGTAAGTAAGGACTATACTGCTTATGTTTACAATTGAGGCCGAATTTCTCGAGCGTCTTTTTGCTGAATCAGTTAATATCCTGATGGTTCCAGTACATACTTGTAAGAAACTCTCTAATTGTGGTATAACTCTTAAAATACGCAGGTAGAGTTTCCAGAAATGATTTCAAACTTGTAATAAGCACTTGAAATAAAAGTAAGTAGGTTTTTACTACATACCCTGCCGTGTTCAATCACTGACATTACCCGTGGAAACAGGGAAATGACCAGAAAACTGAAAATATTTACAACTCCGGGCACTTTAGGGAGTGTTTTCACTTGAATTCGCTTTCAAATACTAGGAATTCATGTTTCTACAGCTCAAAATTAGTGTAGGAAGACTGTAAGTGAGGACTATACTGCTTATGTTTACAATTGAGGCCGAATTTCTCGAGCGTCTTATTGGTGAATCAGTTAATATCCTGACGGTTCCAGTACTTACTTGTAAGAAAACTCTCTAATTGTGGTATAAGTCTTAAAATACGCATTTAGAGTTTCCAGAAATGATTTCAAACTTGTAATAAGCAGTTGAAATAAAAGTAAGTAGGTTCTTACTACATATCCTGCCGTTTTCAATCACTGACATTACCCGTGGAAAGCAGGGAAATGACCAGAAAACTGATAATATTTACAACTCCGGCCACTTTAGCGAGCGTTTTCACTTGAATTTGCTTTCAAATGTTAGGAATTCATTTTTATACAGCTCAAAATTAGTGTAGAAAGACTGTAAGTGAGGACTATACTGCTTATGTTTACAATTGAGGCTGAATTTCTCGAGCGTCTTTTTGGTGAATCAGTTAATATCCTGTCGGTTCCAGTAATACTTGTAAGAAAACTGTCTAATTGCGGTATAAGTCTTAAAATACGCACTTAGAGTTTCCAGAAATGATTTCAAACTTGTAATAAGCACTTGAAATAAAAGTAAGTAGGTTCTTACTACATACCCTGCCGTTTTCAATCACTGACATTACCCGTGGAAAGCAGGGAAATGACCAGAAAACTGATAATATTTACAACTCCGGCAACTTTACAGAGCGTTTTCACTTGAATTTGCTTTCAAATGTTAGGAATTCAAGTTTATACAGCTCAAAATTAGTGTAGAAAGACTGTAAGTGAGGACTATACTGCTTATGTTTACAATTGAGGCCGAATTTCTCGAGCGTCTTTTTGGTGAATCTGTTAATATCCTGACGGTTCCAGTACATACTTGTAAGAAAACTCTCTAATTGTGGTATAACTCTTAAAATATGAATTTAGAGTTTCCAGAAATGATTTCAAACTTGTAATAAGCACTTGAAATAAAAGTAAGTAGGTTCTTAATACATACCCTGCCATGTTCAATCACTGATATTACCCGTGGAAGGCTGGGAAATTACCTGAAAACTGATAATACTTACAACTCCTTGCACTTTAGGGAGTGTTTTCACTTGAATTTGCTTTCAAATACTAGGAATTCATGTTTCTACAGCTCAAAATTAGTGTAGAAAACTGTAAGTAAGGACTATACTGCTTATGTTTACAATTGAGGCCGAATTTCTCGAGCGTCTTTTTGCTGAATCAGTTAATATCCTGATGGTTCCAGTACATACTTGTAAGAAACTCTCTAATTGTGGTATAACTCTTAAAATACGCAGGTAGAGTTTCCAGAAATGATTTCAAACTTGTAATAAGCACTTGAAATAAAAGTAAGTAGGTTTTTACTACATACCCTGCCGTGTTCAATCACTGACATTACCCGTGGAAAGCAGGGAAATGACCAGAAAAATGATAATATTTACAACTCCGGCAACTTTACAGAGCGTTTTCACTTGAATTTGCTTTCAGATGTTAGGAACTCATGTTTATACAGCTCAAAATTAGTGTAGAAAGACTGTAAGTGAGGACTATACTGCTTATGTTTACAATTGAGGCCGAAATTCTCGAGCGTCTTATTGGTGAATCAGTTAATATCCTGACGGTTCCAGTACATACTTGTAAGAAAACTCTCTAATTGTGGTATAAGTCTTAAAATACGCATTTAGAGTTTCCAGAAATGATTTCAAACTTGTAATAAGCACTTGAAATAAAAGTAAGTAGGTTCTTACTACATATCCTGCCGTTTTCAATCACTGACATTACCCGTGGAAAGCAGGGAAATGACCAGAAAACTGATAATATTTACAACTCCGGCCACTTTAGCGAGCGTTTTCACTTGAATTTGCTTTCAAATGTTAGGAATTCAAGTTTATACAGCTCAAAATTAGTGTAGAAAGACTGTAAGTGAGGACTATACTGCTTATGTTTACAATTGAGGCTGAATTTCTCTAGCGTCTTTTTGCTGAATCAGGTAATATCCTGATGGTTCCAGTACATACTTGTAAGAAACTCTCTAATTGTGGTATAACTCTTAAAATACGCATGTAGAGTTTCCAGAAATGATTTCAAACTTGTAATAAGCACTTGAAATAAAAGTAAGTAGGTTCTTACTACATACCCTGCCGTTTTCAATCACTGACATTACCCGTGGAAAGCAGGGAAATGACCAGAAAACTGATAATATTTACAACTCCGGCAACTTTACAAAGCGTTTTCACATAAAATTGCTTTCAGATGTTAGGAATTCATGTTTATACAGCTCAAAATTAGTGTAGAAAGACTGTAAGTGAGGACTATACTGCTTATGTTTACAATTGAGGCCGAATTTCTCGAGCGTCTTATTGGTGAATCAGTTAATATCCTGACGGTTCCAGTAATACTTGTAAGAATACTGTCTAATTGCGGTATAAGTCTTAAAATACGCACTTAGAGTTTCCAGAAATGATTTCAAACTTGTAATAAGCACTTGAAATAAAAGTAAGTAGGTTCTTACTACATACCCTGCCGTTTTCAATCACTGACATTACCCGTGGAAAGCAGGAAAATGACCAGAAAACTGAAAATATTTACAACTCCGGGCACTTTAGGGAGTGTTTTCACTTGAATTTGCTTTCAAATACTAGGAATTCATGTTTCTACAGCTCAAAATTAGTGTAGAAAGACTGTAAGTGAGGACTATACTGCTTATGTTTACAATTGAGGCCGAATTTCTCGAGCTTCTTATTCGTGAATCAGTTAATATCCTGACGGTTCCAGTACATACTTGTAAGAAAACTCTCTAATTGTGGTATAAGTCTTAAAATACGCATTTAGAGTTTCCAGAAATGATTTCAAACTTGTAATAAGCACTTGAAATAAAAGTAAGTAGGTTCTTACTACATACCCTGCCGTTTTCAATCACTGACATTACCCGTGGAAAGCAGGGAAATGACCAGAAAACTGAAAATATTTACAACTCCGGGCACTTTAGGGAATGTTTTTACTTGAATTTGCTTTCAAATACTAGGAATTCATGTTTATACAGCTCAAAATTAGTGTAGAAAGACTGTAAGTGAGGACTATACTGCTTATGTTTACAATTGAGGCCGAAATTCTCGAGCGTCTTATTGGTGAATCAGTTAATATCCTGACGGTTCCAGTACATACTTGTAAGAAAACTCTCTAATTGTGGTATAAGTCTTAAAATACGCATTTAGAGTTTCCAGAAATGATTTCAAACTTGTAATAAGCACTTGAAATAAAAGTAAGTAGGTTCTTACTACATATCCTGCCGTTTTCAATCACTGACATTACCCGTGGAAAGCAGGGAAATGACCAGAAAACTGATAATATTTACAACTCCGGCCACTTTAGCGAGCGTTTTCACTTGAATTTGCTTTCAAATGTTAGGAATTCAAGTTTATACAGCTCAAAATTAGTGTAGAAAGACTGTAAGTGAGGACTATACTGCTTATGTTTACAATTGAGGCTGAATTTCTCGAGCATCTTTTTGGTGAATCAGTTAATATCCTGACGGTTCCAGTAATACTTGTAAGAATACTGTCTAATTGCGGTATAAGTCTTAAAATACGCATTTAGAGTTTCCAGAAATGATTTCAAACTTGTAATAAGCACTTGAAATAAAAGTAAGTAGGTTCTTACTACATACCCTGCCGTTTTCAATCACTGACATTACCCGAGGAAAGCAGGGAAATGACCAGAAAACTGAAAATATTTACAACTCCGGGCACTTTAGGGAGTGTTTTCACTTGAATTTGCTTTCAAATACTAGGAATTCATGTTTCTACAGCTCAAAATTAGTGTAGAAAGACTGTAAGTGAGGACTATACTGCTTATGTTTACAATTGAGGCCGAATTTCTCGAGCGTCTTATTGGTGAATCAGTTAATATCCTGACGGTTCCAGTACATACTTGTAAGAAAACTCTCTAATTGTGGTATAAGTCTTAAAATACGCATTTAGAGTTTCCAGAAATGATTTCAAACTTGTAATAAGCACTTGAAATAAAAGTAAGTAGGTTCTTACTACATATCCTGCCGTTTTCAATCACTGACATTACCCGTGGAAAGCAGGGAAATGACCAGAAAACTGATAATATTTACAACTCCGGCCACTTTAGCGAGCGTTTTCACTTGAATTTGGTTTCAAATGTTAGGAATTCATGTTTATACAGCTCAAAATTAGTGTAGAGAGACTGTAAGTGAGGACTATACTGCTTATGTTTACAATTGAGGCTGAATTTCTCTAGCGTCTTTTTGCTGAATCAGTTAATATCCTGATGGTTCCAGTACATACTTGTAAGAAAACTCTCTAATTGTGATATAAGTCTTAAAATACGCATTTAGAGTTTCCAGAAATGATTTCAAACTTGTAATAAGCACTTGAAATAAAAGTAAGTAGGTTCTTACTACATATCCTGCCGTTTTCAATCACTGACATTACCCGTGGAAAGCAGGGAAATGACCAGAAAACTGAAAATATTTACAACTTCGGGCACTTTAGGGAGTGTTTTCACTTGAATTTGCTTTCAAATACTAGGAATTCATGTTTCTACAGCTCAAAATTAGTGTAGAAAGACTGTAAGTGAGGACTATACTGCTTATGTTTACAATTGAGGCCGAATTTCTCGAGCGTCTTATTGGTGAATCAGTTAATATCCTGACGGTTCCAGTACATACTTGTAAGAAAACTCTCTAATTGTGGTATAACTCTTAAAATACGCATGTAGAGTTTCCAGAAATGATTTCAAACTTGTAATAAGCACTTGAAATAAAAGTAAGTAGGTTCTTACTACATACCCTGCCGTTTTCAATCACTGACATTACCCGTGGAAAGCAGGGAAATGACCAGAAAACTGATAATATTTACAACTCCGGCAACTTTACAAAGCGTTTTCACATAAAATTGCTTTCAGATGTTAGGAATTCATGTTTATACAGCTCAAAATTAGTGTAGAAAGACTGTAAGTGAGGACTATACTGCTTATGTTTACAATTGAGGCCGAATTTCTCGAGCGTCTTTTTGGTGAATCTGTTAATATCCTGACGGTTCCAGTACATACTTGTAAGAAAACTCTCTAATTGTGATATAAGTCTTAAAATACGCATTTAGAGTTTCCAGAAATGATTTCAAACTTGTAATAAGCACTTGAAATAAAAGTAAGTAGGTTCTTACTACATACCCTGCCGTTTTCAATCACTGACATTACCCGTGGAAAGCAGGGAAATGACCAGAAAACTGAAAATATTTACAACTCCGGGCACTTTAGGGAATGTTTTTACTTGAATTTGCTTTCAAATACTAGGAATTCATGTTTATACAGCTCAAAATTAGTGTAGAAAGACTGTAAGTGAGGACTATACTGCTTATGTTTACAATTGAGGCCGAAATTCTCGAGCGTCTTATTGGTGAATCAGTTAATATCCTGACGGTTCCAGTACATACTTGTAAGAAAACTCTCTAATTGTGGTATAACTCTTAAAATACGCATGTAGAGTTTCCAGAAATGATTTCAAACTTGTAATAAGCACTTGAAATAAAAGTAAGTAGGTTCTTACTACATACCCTGCCGTTTTCAATCACTGACATTACCCGTGGAAAGCAGGGAAATGACCAGAAAACTGATAATATTTACAACTCCGGCAACTTTACAAAGCGTTTTCACATAAAATTGCTTTCAGATGTTAGGAATTCATGTTTATACAGCTCAAAATTAGTGTAGAAAGACTGTAAGTGAGGACTATACTGCTTATGTTTACAATTGAGGCCGAATTTCTCGAGCGTCTTTTTGGTGAATCTGTTAATATCCTGACGGTTCCAGTACATACTTGTAAGAAAACTCTCTAATTGTGATATAAGTCTTAAAATACGCATTTAGAGTTTCCAGAAATGATTTCAAACTTGTAATAAGCACTTGAAATAAAAGTAAGTAGGTTCTTACTACATACCCTGCCGTTTTCAATCACTGACATTACCCGTGGAAAGCAGGGAAATGACCAGAAAACTGAAAATATTTACAACTCCGGGCACTTTAGGGAATGTTTTTACTTGAATTTGCTTTCAAATACTAGGAATTCATGTTTATACAGCTCAAAATTAGTGTAGAAAGACTGTAAGTGAGGACTATACTGCTTATGTTTACAATTGAGGCCGAAATTCTCGAGCGTCTTATTGGTGAATCAGTTAATATCCTGACGGTTCCAGTACATACTTGTAAGAAAACTCTCTAATTGTGGTATAAGTCTTAAAATACGCATTTAGAGTTTCCAGAAATGATTTCAAACTTGTAATAAGCACTTGAAATAAAAGTAAGTAGGTTCTTACTACATATCCTGCCGTTTTCAATCACTGACATTACCCGTGGAAAGCAGGGAAATGACCAGAAAACTGATAATATTTACAACTCCCGCCACTTTAGCGAGCGTTTTCACTTGAATTTGCTTTCAAATGTTAGGAATTCAAGTTTATACAGCTCAAAATTAGTGTAGAAAGACTGTAAGTGAGGACTATACTGCTTATGTTTACAATTGAGGCTGAATTTCTCGAGCATCTTTTTGGTGAATCAGTTAATATCCTGACGGTTCCAGTAATACTTGTAAGAATACTGTCTAATTGCGGTATAAGTCTTAAAATACGCATTTAGAGTTTCCAGAAATGATTTCAAACTTGTAATAAGCACTTGAAATAAAAGTAAGTAGGTTCTTACTACATACCCTGCCGTTTTCAATCACTGACATTACCCGTGGAAAGCAGGGAAATGACCAGAAAACTGAAAATATTTACAACTCCGGGCACTTTAGGGAGTGTTTTCACTTGAATTTGCTTTCAAATACTAGGAATTCATGTTTCTACAGCTCAAAATTAGTGTAGAAAGACTGTAAGTGAGGACTATACTGCTTATGTTTACAATTGAGGCCGAATTTCTCGAGCGTCTTATTGGTGAATCAGTTAATATCCTGACGGTTCCAGTACATACTTGTAAGAAAACTCTCTAATTGTGGTATAAGTCTTAAAATACGCATTTAGAGTTTCCAGAAATGATTTCAAACTTGTAATAAGCACTTGAAATAAAAGTAAGTAGGTTCTTACTACATATCCTGCCGTTTTCAATCACTGACATTACCCGTGGAAAGCAGGGAAATGACCAGAAAACTGAAAATATTTACAACTTCGGGCACTTTAGGGAGTGTTTTCACTTGAATTTGCTTTCAAATACTAGGAATTCATGTTTCTACAGCTCAAAATTAGTGTAGAAAGACTGTAAGTGAGGACTATACTGCTTATGTTTACAATTGAGGCCGAATTTCTCGAGCGTCTTATTGGTGAATCAGTTAATATCCTGACGGTTCCAGTACATACTTGTAAGAAAACTCTCTAATTGTGGTATAAGTCTTAAAATACGCATTTAGAGTTTCCAGAAATGATTTCAAACTTGTAATAAGCACTTGAAATAAAAGTAAGTAGGTTCTTACTACATATCCTGCCGTTTTCAATCACTGACATTACCCGTGGAAAGCAGGGAAATGACCAGAAAACTGATAATATTTACAACTCCGGCCACTTTAGCGAGCGTTTTCACTTGAATTTGGTTTCAAATGTTAGGAATTCATGTTTATACAGCTCAAAATTAGTGTAGAGAGACTGTAAGTGAGGACTATACTGCTTATGTTTACAATTGAGGCTGAATTTCTCTAGCGTCTTTTTGCTGAATCAGTTAATATCCTGATGGTTCCAGTACATACTTGTAAGAAAACTCTCTAATTGTGATATAAGTCTTAAAATACGCATTTAGAGTTTCCAGAAATGATTTCAAACTTGTAATAAGCACTTGAAATAAAAGTAAGTAGGTTCTTACTACATATCCTGCCGTTTTCAATCACTGACATTACCCGTGGAAAGCAGGGAAATGACCAGAAAACTGAAAATATTTACAACTTCGGGCACTTTAGGGAGTGTTTTCACTTGAATTTGCTTTCAAATACTAGGAATTCATGTTTCTACAGCTCAAAATTAGTGTAGAAAGACTGTAAGTGAGGACTATACTGCTTATGTTTACAATTGAGGCCGAATTTCTCGAGCGTCTTATTGGTGAATCAGTTAATATCCTGACGGTTCCAGTACATACTTGTAAGAAAACTCTCTAATTGTGGTATAACTCTTAAAATACGCATGTAGAGTTTCCAGAAATGATTTCAAACTTGTAATAAGCACTTGAAATAAAAGTAAGTAGGTTCTTACTACATACCCTGCCGTTTTCAATCACTGACATTACCCGTGGAAAGCAGGGAAATGACCAGAAAACTGATAATATTTACAACTCCGGCAACTTTACAAAGCGTTTTCACATAAAATTGCTTTCAGATGTTAGGAATTCATGTTTATACAGCTCAAAATTAGTGTAGAAAGACTGTAAGTGAGGACTATACTGCTTATGTTTACAATTGAGGCCGAATTTCTCGAGCGTCTTTTTGGTGAATCTGTTAATATCCTGACGGTTCCAGTACATACTTGTAAGAAAACTCTCTAATTGTGATATAAGTCTTAAAATACGCATTTAGAGTTTCCAGAAATGATTTCAAACTTGTAATAAGCACTTGAAATAAAAGTAAGTAGGTTCTTACTACATACCCTGCCGTTTTCAATCACTGACATTACCCGTGGAAAGCAGGGAAATGACCAGAAAACTGAAAATATTTACAACTCCGGGCACTTTAGGGAATGTTTTTACTTGAATTTGCTTTCAAATACTAGGAATTCATGTTTATACAGCTCAAAATTAGTGTAGAAAGACTGTAAGTGAGGACTATACTGCTTATGTTTACAATTGAGGCCGAAATTCTCGAGCGTCTTATTGGTGAATCAGTTAATATCCTGACGGTTCCAGTACATACTTGTAAGAAAACACTCTAATTGTGGTATAAGTCTTAAAATACGCATTTAGAGTTTCCAGAAATGATTTCAAACTTGTAATAAGCACTTGAAATAAAAGTAAGTAGGTTCTTACTACATATCCTGCCGTTTTCAATCACTGACATTACCCGTGGAAAGCAGGGAAATGACCAGAAAACTGATAATATTTACAACTCCGGCCACTTTAGCGAGCGTTTTCACTTGAATTTGCTTTCAAATGTAAGGAATTCATGTTTCTACAGCTCAAAATTAGTGTAGAAAGACTGTAAGTGAGGACTATACTGCTTATGTTTACAATTGAGGCTGAATTTCTCGAGCATCTTTTTGGTGATTCAGTTAATATCCTGACGGTTCCAGTAATACTTGTAAGAAAACTGTCTAATTGCGGTATAAGTCTTAAAATACGCATTTAGAGTTTCCAGAAATGATTTCAAACTTGTAATAAGCACTTGAAATAAAAGTAAGTAGGTTCTTACTACATATCCTGCCGTTTTCAATCACTGACATTACCCGTGGAAAGCAGGGAAATGACCAGAAAACTGATAATATTTACAACTCCGGCCACTTTAGCGAGCGTTTTCACTTGAATTTGTTTTCAAATGTTAGGAATTCAAGTTTATACAGCTCAAAATTAGTGTAGAAAGACTGTAAGTGAGGACTATACTGCTTATGTTTGCAATTGAGGCCGAATTTCTCGAGCGTCTTTTTGGTGAATCAGTTAATATCCTGACGGTTCCAGTAATACTTGTAAGAATACTGTCTAATTGCGGTATAAGTCTGAAAATACGCATTTATAGTTTCCAGAAATGATTTCAAACTTGTAATAAGCACTTGAAATAAAAGTAAGTAGGTTCTTACTACATACCCTGCCGTTTTCAATCACTGACATTACCCGTGGAAAGCAGGGAAATGACCAGAAAACTGATAATATTTACAACTCCGGCCACTTTAGCGTGCGTTTTCACTTGAATTTGCTTTCAAATGTTAAGAATTCATGTTTATCCAGCTCAAAATTAGTGTAGAAAGACTGTAAGTAAGGACTATACTGCTTATGTTTACAATTGAGGCTGAATTTCTCTAGCGTCTTTTTGCTGAATCAGTTAATATCCTGATGGTTCCAGTACATACTTGTAAGAAACTCTCTAATTGTGGTATAACTCTTAAAATACGCATGTAGAGTTTCCAGAAATGATTTCAAACTTGTAATAAGCACTTGAAATAAAAGTAAGTAGGTTCTTACTACATACCCTGCCGTTTTCAATCACTGACATTACCCGTGGAAAGCAGGGAAATGACCAGAAAACTGATAATATTTACAACTCCGGCAACTTTACAAAGCGTTTTCACATAAAATTGCTTTCAGATGTTAGGAATTCATGTTTATACAGCTCAAAATTAGTGTAGAAAGACTGTAAGTGAGGACTATACTGCTTATGTTTACAATTGAGGCCGAATTTCTCGAGCGTCTTTTTGGTGAATCTGTTAATATCCTGACGGTTCCAGTACATACTTGTAAGAAAACTCTCTAATTGTGATATAAGTCTTAAAATACGCATTTAGAGTTTCCAGAAATGATTTCAAACTTGTAATAAGCACTTGAAATAAAAGTAAGTAGGTTCTTACTACATACCCTGCCGTTTTCAATCACTGACATTACCCGTGGAAAGCAGGGAAATGACCAGAAAACTGAAAATATTTACAACTCCGGGCACTTTAGGGAATGTTTTTACTTGAATTTGCTTTCAAATACTAGGAATTCATGTTTATACAGCTCAAAATTAGTGTAGAAAGACTGTAAGTGAGGACTATACTGCTTATGTTTACAATTGAGGCCGAAATTCTCGAGCGTCTTATTGGTGAATCAGTTAATATCCTGACGGTTCCAGTACATACTTGTAAGAAAACTCTCTAATTGTGGTATAAGTCTTAAAATACGCATTTAGAGTTTCCAGAAATGATTTCAAACTTGTAATAAGCACTTGAAATAAAAGTAAGTAGGTTCTTACTACATATCCTGCCGTTTTCAATCACTGACATTACCCGTGGAAAGCAGGGAAATGACCAGAAAACTGATAATATTTACAACTCCGGCCACTTTAGCGAGCGTTTTCACTTGAATTTGCTTTCAAATGTTAGGAATTCAAGTTTATACAGCTCAAAATTAGTGTAGAAAGACTGTAAGTGAGGACTATACTGCTTATGTTTACAATTGAGGCTGAATTTCTCGAGCATCTTTTTGGTGAATCAGTTAATATCCTGACGGTTCCAGTAATACTTGTAAGAATACTGTCTAATTGCGGTATAAGTCTTAAAATACGCATTTAGAGTTTCCAGAAATGATTTCAAACTTGTAATAAGCACTTGAAATAAAAGTAAGTAGGTTCTTACTACATACCCTGCCGTTTTCAATCACTGACATTACCCGTGGAAAGCAGGGAAATGACCAGAAAACTGAAAATATTTACAACTCCGGGCACTTTAGGGAGTGTTTTCACTTGAATTTGCTTTCAAATACTAGGAATTCATGTTTCTACAGCTCAAAATTAGTGTAGAAAGACTGTAAGTGAGGACTATACTGCTTATGTTTACAATTGAGGCCGAATTTCTCGAGCGTCTTATTGGTGAATCAGTTAATATCCTGACGGTTCCAGTACATACTTGTAAGAAAACTCTCTAATTGTGGTATAAGTCTTAAAATACGCATTTAGAGTTTCCAGAAATGATTTCAAACTTGTAATAAGCACTTGAAATAAAAGTAAGTAGGTTCTTACTACATATCCTGCCGTTTTCAATCACTGACATTACCCGTGGAAAGCAGGGAAATGACCAGAAAACTGAAAATATTTACAACTTCGGGCACTTTAGGGAGTGTTTTCACTTGAATTTGCTTTCAAATACTAGGAATTCATGTTTCTACAGCTCAAAATTAGTGTAGAAAGACTGTAAGTGAGGACTATACTGCTTATGTTTACAATTGAGGCCGAATTTCTCGAGCGTCTTATTGGTGAATCAGTTAATATCCTGACGGTTCCAGTACATACTTGTAAGAAAACTCTCTAATTGTGGTATAAGTCTTAAAATACGCATTTAGAGTTTCCAGAAATGATTTCAAACTTGTAATAAGCACTTGAAATAAAAGTAAGTAGGTTCTTACTACATATCCTGCCGTTTTCAATCACTGACATTACCCGTGGAAAGCAGGGAAATGACCAGAAAACTGATAATATTTACAACTCCGGCCACTTTAGCGAGCGTTTTCACTTGAATTTGGTTTCAAATGTTAGGAATTCATGTTTATACAGCTCAAAATTAGTGTAGAGAGACTGTAAGTGAGGACTATACTGCTTATGTTTACAATTGAGGCTGAATTTCTCTAGCGTCTTTTTGCTGAATCAGTTAATATCCTGATGGTTCCAGTACATACTTGTAAGAAAACTCTCTAATTGTGATATAAGTCTTAAAATACGCATTTAGAGTTTCCAGAAATGATTTCAAACTTGTAATAAGCACTTGAAATAAAAGTAAGTAGGTTCTTACTACATATCCTGCCGTTTTCAATCACTGACATTACCCGTGGAAAGCAGGGAAATGACCAGAAAACTGAAAATATTTACAACTTCGGGCACTTTAGGGAGTGTTTTCACTTGAATTTGCTTTCAAATACTAGGAATTCATGTTTCTACAGCTCAAAATTAGTGTAGAAAGACTGTAAGTGAGGACTATACTGCTTATGTTTACAATTGAGGCCGAATTTCTCGAGCGTCTTATTGGTGAATCAGTTAATATCCTGACGGTTCCAGTACATACTTGTAAGAAAACTCTCTAATTGTGGTATAACTCTTAAAATACGCATGTAGAGTTTCCAGAAATGATTTCAAACTTGTAATAAGCACTTGAAATAAAAGTAAGTAGGTTCTTACTACATACCCTGCCGTTTTCAATCACTGACATTACCCGTGGAAAGCAGGGAAATGACCAGAAAACTGATAATATTTACAACTCCGGCAACTTTACAAAGCGTTTTCACATAAAATTGCTTTCAGATGTTAGGAATTCATGTTTATACAGCTCAAAATTAGTGTAGAAAGACTGTAAGTGAGGACTATACTGCTTATGTTTACAATTGAGGCCGAATTTCTCGAGCGTCTTTTTGGTGAATCTGTTAATATCCTGACGGTTCCAGTACATACTTGTAAGAAAACTCTCTAATTGTGATATAAGTCTTAAAATACGCATTTAGAGTTTCCAGAAATGATTTCAAACTTGTAATAAGCACTTGAAATAAAAGTAAGTAGGTTCTTACTACATACCCTGCCGTTTTCAATCACTGACATTACCCGTGGAAAGCAGGGAAATGACCAGAAAACTGAAAATATTTACAACTCCGGGCACTTTAGGGAATGTTTTTACTTGAATTTGCTTTCAAATACTAGGAATTCATGTTTATACAGCTCAAAATTAGTGTAGAAAGACTGTAAGTGAGGACTATACTGCTTATGTTTACAATTGAGGCCGAAATTCTCGAGCGTCTTATTGGTGAATCAGTTAATATCCTGACGGTTCCAGTACATACTTGTAAGAAAACTCTCTAATTGTGGTATAACTCTTAAAATACGCATGTAGAGTTTCCAGAAATGATTTCAAACTTGTAATAAGCACTTGAAATAAAAGTAAGTAGGTTCTTACTACATACCCTGCCGTTTTCAATCACTGACATTACCCGTGGAAAGCAGGGAAATGACCAGAAAACTGATAATATTTACAACTCCGGCAACTTTACAAAGCGTTTTCACATAAAATTGCTTTCAGATGTTAGGAATTCATGTTTATACAGCTCAAAATTAGTGTAGAAAGACTGTAAGTGAGGACTATACTGCTTATGTTTACAATTGAGGCCGAATTTCTCGAGCGTCTTTTTGGTGAATCTGTTAATATCCTGACGGTTCCAGTACATACTTGTAAGAAAACTCTCTAATTGTGATATAAGTCTTAAAATACGCATTTAGAGTTTCCAGAAATGATTTCAAACTTGTAATAAGCACTTGAAATAAAAGTAAGTAGGTTCTTACTACATACCCTGCCGTTTTCAATCACTGACATTACCCGTGGAAAGCAGGGAAATGACCAGAAAACTGAAAATATTTACAACTCCGGGCACTTTAGGGAATGTTTTTACTTGAATTTGCTTTCAAATACTAGGAATTCATGTTTATACAGCTCAAAATTAGTGTAGAAAGACTGTAAGTGAGGACTATACTGCTTATGTTTACAATTGAGGCCGAAATTCTCGAGCGTCTTATTGGTGAATCAGTTAATATCCTGACGGTTCCAGTACATACTTGTAAGAAAACTCTCTAATTGTGGTATAAGTCTTAAAATACGCATTTAGAGTTTCCAGAAATGATTTCAAACTTGTAATAAGCACTTGAAATAAAAGTAAGTAGGTTCTTACTACATATCCTGCCGTTTTCAATCACTGACATTACCCGTGGAAAGCAGGGAAATGACCAGAAAACTGATAATATTTACAACTCCCGCCACTTTAGCGAGCGTTTTCACTTGAATTTGCTTTCAAATGTTAGGAATTCAAGTTTATACAGCTCAAAATTAGTGTAGAAAGACTGTAAGTGAGGACTATACTGCTTATGTTTACAATTGAGGCTGAATTTCTCGAGCATCTTTTTGGTGAATCAGTTAATATCCTGACGGTTCCAGTAATACTTGTAAGAATACTGTCTAATTGCGGTATAAGTCTTAAAATACGCATTTAGAGTTTCCAGAAATGATTTCAAACTTGTAATAAGCACTTGAAATAAAAGTAAGTAGGTTCTTACTACATACCCTGCCGTTTTCAATCACTGACATTACCCGTGGAAAGCAGGGAAATGACCAGAAAACTGAAAATATTTACAACTCCGGGCACTTTAGGGAGTGTTTTCACTTGAATTTGCTTTCAAATACTAGGAATTCATGTTTCTACAGCTCAAAATTAGTGTAGAAAGACTGTAAGTGAGGACTATACTGCTTATGTTTACAATTGAGGCCGAATTTCTCGAGCGTCTTATTGGTGAATCAGTTAATATCCTGACGGTTCCAGTACATACTTGTAAGAAAACTCTCTAATTGTGGTATAAGTCTTAAAATACGCATTTAGAGTTTCCAGAAATGATTTCAAACTTGTAATAAGCACTTGAAATAAAAGTAAGTAGGTTCTTACTACATATCCTGCCGTTTTCAATCACTGACATTACCCGTGGAAAGCAGGGAAATGACCAGAAAACTGAAAATATTTACAACTTCGGGCACTTTAGGGAGTGTTTTCACTTGAATTTGCTTTCAAATACTAGGAATTCATGTTTCTACAGCTCAAAATTAGTGTAGAAAGACTGTAAGTGAGGACTATACTGCTTATGTTTACAATTGAGGCCGAATTTCTCGAGCGTCTTATTGGTGAATCAGTTAATATCCTGACGGTTCCAGTACATACTTGTAAGAAAACTCTCTAATTGTGGTATAAGTCTTAAAATACGCATTTAGAGTTTCCAGAAATGATTTCAAACTTGTAATAAGCACTTGAAATAAAAGTAAGTAGGTTCTTACTACATATCCTGCCGTTTTCAATCACTGACATTACCCGTGGAAAGCAGGGAAATGACCAGAAAACTGATAATATTTACAACTCCGGCCACTTTAGCGAGCGTTTTCACTTGAATTTGGTTTCAAATGTTAGGAATTCATGTTTATACAGCTCAAAATTAGTGTAGAGAGACTGTAAGTGAGGACTATACTGCTTATGTTTACAATTGAGGCCGAATTTCTCGAGCGTCTTTTTGGTGAATCTGTTAATATCCTGACGGTTCCAGTACATACTTGTAAGAAAACTCTCTAATTGTGATATAAGTCTTAAAATACGCATTTAGAGTTTCCAGAAATGATTTCAAACTTGTAATAAGCACTTGAAATAAAAGTAAGTAGGTTCTTACTACATACCCTGCCGTTTTCAATCACTGACATTACCCGTGGAAAGCAGGGAAATGACCAGAAAACTGAAAATATTTACAACTCCGGGCACTTTAGGGAATGTTTTTACTTGAATTTGCTTTCAAATACTAGGAATTCATGTTTATACAGCTCAAAATTAGTGTAGAAAGACTGTAAGTGAGGACTATACTGCTTATGTTTACAATTGAGGCCGAAATTCTCGAGCGTCTTATTGGTGAATCAGTTAATATCCTGACGGTTCCAGTACATACTTGTAAGAAAACTCTCTAATTGTGGTATAAGTCTTAAAATACGCATTTAGAGTTTCCAGAAATGATTTCAAACTTGTAATAAGCACTTGAAATAAAAGTAAGTAGGTTCTTACTACATATCCTGCCGTTTTCAATCACTGACATTACCCGTGGAAAGCAGGGAAATGACCAGAAAACTGATAATATTTACAACTCCGGCCACTTTAGCGAGCGTTTTCACTTGAATTTGCTTTCAAATGTTAGGAATTCAAGTTTATACCGCTCAAAATTAGTGTAGAAAGACTGTAACTGAGGACTATACTGCTTATGTTTACAATTGAGGCTGAATTTCTCGAGCATCTTTTTGGTGAATCAGTTAATATCCTGACGGTTCCAGTAATACTTGTAAGAATACTGTCTAATTGCGGTATAAGTCTTAAAATACGCATTTAGAGTTTCCAGAAATGATTTCAAACTTGTAATAAACACTTGAAATAAAAGTAAGTAGGTTCTTTCTACATACCCTGCCGTTTTCAATCACTGACATTACCCGTGGAAAGCAGGGAAATGACCAGAAAACTGAAAATATTTACAACTCCGGGCACTTTAGGGAGTGTTTTCACTTGAATTTGCTTTCACATACTAGGAATTCATGTTTCTACAGCTCAAAATTAGTGTAGAAAGACTGTAAGTGAGGACTATACTGCTTATGTTTACAATTGAGGCCGAATTTCTCGAGCGTCTTATTGGTGAATCAGTTAATATCCTGACGGTTCCAGTACATACTTGTAAGAAAACTCTCTAATTGTGGTATAAGTCTTAAAATACGCATTTAGAGTTTCCAGAAATGATTTCAAACTTGTAATAAGCACTTGAAATAAAAGTAAGTAGGTTCTTAATACATACCCTGCCGTTTTCAATCACTGACATTACCCGTGGAAAGCAGGGAAATGACCAGAAAACTGATAATATTTACAACTCCGGCAACTTTACAGAGCGTTTTCACTTGAATTTCCTTTAAAATATTACGAATTCAAGTTTATACAGCTCAAAATTAGTGTAGAAAGACTGTAAGTGAGGACTATACTGCTTATGTTTACAATTGAGGCCGAATTTCTCAAGCGTCTTATTGGTGAATCAGTTAATATCCTGACGGTTCCAGTACATACTTGTAAGAAAACTCTCTAATTGTGGTATAAGTATTAAAATACGCATTTAGAGTTTCCAGAAATGATTTCAAACTTGTAATAAGCACTTGAAATAAAAGTAAGTAGGTTCTTACTACATATCCTGCCGTTTTCAATCACTGACATTACCCGTGGAAGGCTGGGAAATGACCTGAAAACTGATAATACTTACAACTCCTTGTACTTTAGGGAGTGTTTTCACTTGAATTTGCTTTCAAATACTAGGAATTCATGTTTCTACAGCTCAAAATTAGTGTAGAAAACTGTAAGTAAGGACTATACTGCTTATGTTTACAATTGAGGCCGAATTTCTCGAGCGTCTTTTTGCTGAATCAGTTAATATCCTGATGGTTCCAGTACATACTTGTAAGAAACTCTCTAATTGTGGTATAACTCTTAAAATACGCAGGTAGAGTTTCCAGAAATGATTTCAAACTTGTAATAAGCACTTGAAATAAAAGTAAGTAGGTTTTTACTACATACCCTGCCGTGTTCAATCACTGACATTACCCGTGGAAACAGGGAAATGACCAGAAAACTGAAAATATTTACAACTCCGGGCACTTTAGGGAGTGTTTTCACTTGAATTTGCTTTCAAATACTAGGAATTCATGTTTCTACAGCTCAAAATTAGTGTAGGAAGACTGTAAGTGAGGACTATACTGCTTATGTTTACAATTGAGGCCGAATTTCTCGAGCGCCTTATTGGTGAATCAGTTAATATCCTGACGGTTCCAGTACTTACTTGTAAGAAAACTCTCTAATTGTGGTATAAGTCTTAAAATACGCATTTAGAGTTTCCAGAAATGATTTCAAACTTGTAATAAGCACTTGAAATAAAAGTAAGTATGTTCTTACTACATATCCTGCCGTTTTCAATCACTGACATTACCCGTGGAAAGCAGGGAAATGACCAGAAAACTGATAATATTTACAACTCCGGCCACTTTAGCGAGCGTTTTCACTTGAATTTGCTTTCAAATGTTAGGAATTCATTTTTATACAGCTCAAAATTAGTGTAGAAAGACTGTAAGTGAGGACTATACTGCTTATGTTTACAATTGAGGCTGAATTTCTCGAGCGTCTTTTTGGTGAATCAGTTAATATCCTGTCGGTTCCAGTAATACTTGTAAGAAAACTGTCTACTTGCGGTATAAGTCTTAAAATACGCACTTAGAGTTTCCAGAAATGATTTCAAACTTGTAATAAGCACTTGAAATAAAAGTAAGTAGGTTCTTACTACATACCCTGCCGTTTTCAATCACTGACATTACCCGTGGAAAGCAGGGAAATGACCAGAAAACTGATAATATTTACAACTCCGGCAACTTTACAGAGCGTTTTCACTTGAATTTCCTTTAAATATTACGAATTCAAGTTTATACAGCTCAAAATTAGTGTAGAAAGACTGTAAGTGAGGACTATACTGCTTATGTTTACAATTGAGGCCGAATTTCTCGAGCGTCTTTTTGGTGAATCTGTTAATATCCTGACGGTTCCAGTACATACTTGTAAGAAAACTCTCTAATTGTGGTATAACTCTTAAAATATGCATTTAGAGTTTCCAGAAATGATTTCAAACTTGTAATAAGCACTTGAAATAAAAGTAAGTAGGTTCTTAATACATACCCTGCCATGTTCAATCACTGACATTACCCGTGGAAGGCTGGGAAATTACCTGAAAACTGATAATACTTACAACTCCTTGCACTTTAGGGAGTGTTTTCACTTGAATTTGCTTTCAAATACTAGGAATTCATGTTTCTACAGCTCAAAATTAGTGTAGAAAACTGTAAGTAAGGACTATACTGCTTATGTTTACAATTGAGGCCGAATTTCTCGAGCGTCTTTTTGCTGAATCAGTTAATATCCTGATGGTTCCAGTACATACTTGTAAGAAACTCTCTAATTGTGGTATAACTCTTAAAATACGCAGGTAGAGTTTCCAGAAATGATTTCAAACTTGTAATAAGCACTTGAAATAAAAGTAAGTAGGTTTTTACTACATACCCTGCCGTGTTCAATCACTGACATTACCCGTGGAAAGCAGGGAAATGACCAGAAAAATGATAATATTTACAACTCCGGCAACTTTACAGAGCGTTTTCACTTGAATTTGCTTTCAGATGTTAGGAATTCATGTTTATACAGCTCAAAATTAGTGTAGAAAGACTGTAAGTGAGGACTATACTGCTTATGTTTACAATTGAGGCTGAATTTCTCGAGCATCTTTTTGGTGAATCAGTTAATATCCTGACGGTTCCAGTAATACTTGTAAGAAAACTGTCTAATTGCGGTATAAGTCTTAAAATACGCATTTAGAGTTTCCAGAAATGATTTCAAACTTGTAATAAGCACTTGAAATAAAAGTAAGTAGGTTCTTACTACATACCCTGCCGTTTTCAATCACTGACATTACCCGTGGAAAGCAGGGAAATGACCAGAAAACTGAAAATATTTACAACTCCGGGCACTTTAGGGAATGTTTTTACTTGAATTTGCTTTCAAATACTAGGAATTCATGTTTATACAGCTCAAAATTAGTGTAGAAAGACTGTAAGTGAGGACTATACTGCTTATGTTTACAATTGAGGCCGAAATTCTCGAGCGTCTTATTGGTGAATCAGTTAATATCCTGACGGTTCCAGTACATACTTGTAAGAAAACTCTCTAATTGTGGTATAAGCCTTAAAATACGCATTTAGAGTTTCCAGAAATGATTTCAAACTTGTAATAAGCACTTGAAATAAAAGTAAGTAGGTTCTTACTACATATCCTGCCGTTTTCAATCACTGACATTACCCGTGGAAGGCTGGGAAATGACCTGAAAACTGATAATACTTACAACTCCTTGCACTTTAGGGAGTGTTTTCACTTGAATTTGCTTTCAAATACTAGGAATTCATGTTTCTACAGCTCAAAATTAGTGTAGAAAACTGTAAGTAAGGACTATACTGCTTATGTTTACAATTGAGGCCGAATTTCTCGAGCGTCTTTTTGCTGAATCAGTTAATATCCTGATGGTTCCAGTACATACTTGTAAGAAACTCTCTAATTGTGGTATAACTCTTAATATACGCAGGTAGAGTTTCCAGAAATGATTTCAAATTTGTAATAAGCACTTGAAATAAAAGTAAGTAGGTTTTTACTACATACCCTGCCGTGTTCAATCACTGACATTACCCGTGGAAACAGGGAAATGACCAGAAAACTGAAAATATTTACAACTCCGGGCACTTTAGGGAGTGTTTTCACTTGAATTTGCTTTCAAATACTAGGAATTCATGTTTCTACAGCTCAAAATTAGTGTAGAAAGACTGTAAGTGAGGACTATACTGCTTATGTTTACAATTGAGGCCGAATTTCTCGAGCGTCTTATTGGTGAATCAGTTAATATCCTGACGGTTCCAGTACTTACTTGTAAGAAAACTCTCTAATTGTGGTATAAGTCTTAAAATACGCATTTAGAGTTTCCAGAAATGATTTCAAACTTGTAATAAGCACTTGAAATAAAAGTAAGTAGGTTCTTACTACATATCCTGCCGTTTTCAATCACTGACATTACCCGTGGAAAGCAGGGAAATGACCAGAAAACTGATAATATTTACAACTCCGGCCACTTTAGCGAGCGTTTTCACTTGAATTTGCTTTCAAATGTTAGGAATTCATGTTTATACAGCTCAAAATTAGTGTAGAAAGACTGTAAGTGAGGACTATACTGCTTATGTTTACAATTGAGGCTGAATTTCTCGAGCGTCTTTTTGGTGAATCAGTTAATATCCTGTAGGTTCCAGTAATACTTGTAAGAAAACTGTCTAATTGCGGTATAAGTCTTAAAATACGCACTTAGAGTTTCCAGAAATGATTTCAAACTTGTAATAAGCACTTGAAATAAAAGTAAGTAGGTTCTTACTACATACCCTGCCGTTTTCAATCACTGACATTACCCGTGGAAAGCAGGGAAATGACCAGAAAACTGATAATATTTACAACTCCGGCAACTTTACAGAGCGTTTTCACTTGAATTTCCTTTAAATATTACGAATTCAAGTTTATACAGCTCAAAATTAGTGTAGAAAGACTGTAAGTGAGGACTATACTGCTTATGTTTACAATTGAGGCCGAATTTCTCGAGCGTCTTTTTGGTGAATCTGTTAATATCCTGACGGTTCCAGTACATACTTGTAAGAAAACTCTCTAATTGTGGTATAACTCTTAAAATATGCATTTAGAGTTTCCAGAAATGATTTCAAACTTGTAATAAGCACTTGAAATAAAAGTAAGTAGGTTCTTAATACATACCCTGCCATGTTCAATCACTGATATTACCCGTGGAAGGCTGGGAAATTACCTGAAAACTGATAATACTTACAACTCCTTGCACTTTAGGGAGTGTTTTCACATGAATTTGCTTTCAAATACTAGGAATTCATGTTTCTACAGCTCAAAATTAGTGTAGAAAACTGTAAGTAAGGACTATACTGCTTATGTTTACAATTGAGGCCGAATTTCTCGAGCGTCTTTTTGCTGAATCAGTTAATATCCTGATGGTTCCAGTACATACTTGTAAGAAACTCTCTAATTGTGGTATAACTCTTAAAATACGCAGGTAGAGTTTCCAGAAATGATTTCAAACTTGTAATAAGCACTTGAAATAAAAGTAAGTAGGTTTTTACTACATACCCTGCCGTGTTCAATCATTGACATTACCCGTGGAAAGCAGGGAAATGACCAGAAAAATGATAATATTTACAACTCCGGCAACTTTACAGAGCGTTTTCACTTGAATTTGCTTTCAGATGTTAGGAATTCATGTTTATACAGCTCAAAATTAGTGTAGAAAGACTGTAAGTGAGGACTATACTGCTTATGTTTACAATTGAGGCTGAATTTCTCGAGCATCTTTTTGGTGAATCAGTTAATATCCTGACGGTTCCAGTAATACTTGTAAGAAAACTGTCTAATTGTGGTATAAGTCTTAAAATACGCATTTAGAGTTTCCAGAAATGATTTCAAACTTGTAATAAGCACTTGAAATAAAAGTAAGTAGGTTCTTACTACATACCCTGCCGTTTTCAATCACTGACATTACCCGTGGAAAGCAGGGAAATGACCAGAAAACTGAAAATATTTACAACTCCGGGCACTTTAGGGAATGTTTTTACTTGAATTTGCTTTCAAATACTAGGAATTCATGTTTATACAGCTCAAAATTAGTGTAGAAAGACTGTAAGTGAGGACTATACTGCTTATGTTTACAATTGAGGCCGAAATTCTCGAGCGTCTTATTGGTGAATCAGTTAATATCCTGACGGTTCCAGTACATACTTGTAAGAAAACTCTCTAATTGTGGTATAAGCCTTAAAATACGCATTTAGAGTTTCCAGAAATGATTTCAAACTTGTAATAAGCACTTGAAATAAAAGTAAGTAGGTTCTTACTACATATCCTGCCGTTTTCAATCACTGACATTACCCGTGGAAAGCAGGGAAATGACCAGAAAACTGATAATATTTACAACTCCGGCCACTTTAGCGAGCGTTTTCACTTGAATTTGCTTTCAAATGTTAGGAATTCAAGTTTATACAGCTCAAAATTAGTGTAGAAAGACTGTAAGTGAGGACTATACTGCTTATGTTTACAATTGAGGCTGAATTTCTCGAGCGTCTTTTTGCTGAATCAGTTAATATCCCGATGGTTCCAGTACATACTTGTAAGAAACTCTCTAATTGTGGTATAACTCTTAAAATACGCATGTAGAGTTTCCAGAAATGATTTCAAACTTGTAATAAGCACTTGAAATAAAAGTAAGTAGGTTCTTACTACATACCCTGCCGTTTTCAATCACTGACATTACCCGTGGAAAGCAGGGAAATGACCAGAAAACTGAAAATATTTACAACTCCGGCCACTTTAGCGAGCGTTTTCACTTGAATTTGCTTTCAAATGTTAGGAATTCATGTTTATACAGCTCAAAATTAGTGTAGAAAGACTGTAAGTGAGGACTATACTGCTTATGTTTACAATTGAGGCTGAATTTCTCGAGCGTCTTTTTGGTGAATCAGTTAATATCCTGACGGTTCCAGTACATACTTGTAAGAAAACTCTCTAATTGTGGTATAAGTATTAAAATACGCATTTAGAGTTTCCAGAAATGATTTCAAACTTGTAATAAGCACTTGAAATAAAAGTAAGTAGGTTCTTACTACATATCCTGCCGTTTTCAATCACTGACATTACCCGTGGAAGGCTGGGAAATGACCTGAAAACTGATAATACTTACAACTCCTTGCACTTTAGGGAGTGTTTTCACTTGAATTTGCTTTCAAATACTAGGAATTCATGTTTCTACAGCTCAAAATTAGTGTAGAAAACTGTAAGTAAGGACTATACTGCTTATGTTTACAATTGAGGCCGAATTTCTCGAGCGTCTTTTTGCTGAATCAGTTAATATCCTGATGGTTCCAGTACATACTTGTAAGAAACTCTCTAATTGTGGTATAACTCTTAATATACGCAGGTAGAGTTTCCAGAAATGATTTCAAACTTGTAATAAGCACTTGAAATAAAAGTAAGTAGGTTTTTACTACATACCCTGCCGTGTTCAATCACTGACATTACCCGTGGAAACAGGGAAATGACCAGAAAACTGAAAATATTTACAACTCCGGGCACTTTAGGGAGTGTTTTCACTTGAATTTGCTTTCAAATACTAGGAATTCATGTTTCTATAGCTCAAAATTAGTGTAGAAAGACTGTAAGTGAGGACTATACTGCTTATGTTTACAATTGAGGCCGAATTTCTCGAGCGTCTTATTGGTGAATCAGTTAATATCCTGACGGTTCCAGTACTTACTTGTAAGAAAACTCTCTAATTGTGGTATAAGTCTTAAAATACGCATTTAGAGTTTCCAGAAATGATTTCAAACTTGTAATAAGCACTTGAAATAAAAGTAAGTAGGTTCTTACTACATATCCTGCCGTTTTCAATCACTGACATTACCCGTGGAAAGCAGGGAAATGACCAGAAAACTGATAATATTTACAACTCCGGCCACTTTAGCGAGCGTTTTCACTTGAATTTGCTTTCAAATGTTAGGAATTCATGTTTATACAGCTCAAAATTAGTGTAGAAAGACTGTAAGTGAGGACTATACTGCTTATGTTTACAATTGAGGCTGAATTTCTCGAGCGTCTTTTTGGTGAATCAGTTAATATCCTGTCGGTTCCAGTAATACTTGTAAGAAAACTGTCTAATTGCGGTATAAGTCTTAAAATACGCACTTAGAGTTTCCAGAAATGATTTCAAACTTGTAATAAGCACTTGAAATAAAAGTAAGTAGGTTCTTACTACATACCCTGCCGTTTTCAATCACTGACATTACCCGTGGAAAGCAGGGAAATGACCAGAAAACTGATAATATTTACAACTCTGGCAACTTTACAGAGCGTTTTCACTTGAATTTCCTTTAAATATTACGAATTCAAGTTTATACAGCTCAAAATTAGTGTAGAAAGACTGTAAGTGAGGACTATACTGCTTATGTTTACAATTGAGGCCGAATTTCTCGAGCGTCTTTTTGGTGAATCTGTTAATATCCTGACGGTTCCAGTACATACTTGTAAGAAAACTCTCTAATTGTGGTATAACTCTTAAAATATGCATTTAGAGTTTCCAGAAATGATTTCAAACTTGTAATAAGCACTTGAAATAAAAGTAAGTAGGTTCTTAATACATACCCTGCCATGTTCAATCACTGACATTACCCGTGGAAGGCTGGGAAATTACCTGAAAACTGATAATACTTACAACTCCTTGCACTTTAGGGAGTGTTTTCACTTGAATTTGCTTTCAAATACTAGGAATTCATGTTTCTACAGCTCAAAATTAGTGTAGAAAACTGTAAGTAAGGACTATACTGCTTATGTTTACAATTGAGGCCGAATTTCTCGAGCGTCTTTTTGCTGAATCAGTTAATATCCTGATGGTTCCAGTACATACTTGTAAGAAACTCTCTAATTGTGGTATAACTCTTAAAATACGCAGGTAGAGTTTCCAGAAATGATTTCAAACTTGTAATAAGCACTTGAAATAAAAGTAAGTAGGTTTTTACTACATACCCTGCCGTGTTCAATCACTGACATTACCCGTGGAAAGCAGGGAAATGACCAGAAAAATGATAATATTTACAACTCCGGCAACTTTACAGAGCGTTTTCACTTGAATTTGCTTTCAGATGTTAGGAATTCATGTTTATACAGCTCAAAATTAGTGTAGAAAGACTGTAAGTGAGGACTATACTGCTTATGTTTACAATTGAGGCTGAATTTCTCGAGCATCTTTTTGGTGAATCAGTTAATATCCTGACGGTTCCAGTAATACTTGTAAGAAAACTGTCTAATTGCGGTATAAGTCTTAAAATACGCATTTAGAGTTTCCAGAAATGATTTCAAACTTGTAATAAGCACTTGAAATAAAAGTAAGTAGGTTCTTACTACATACCCTGCCGTTTTAAATCACTGACATTACCCGTGGAAAGCAGGGAAATGACCAGAAAACTGAAAATATTTACAACTCCGGGCACTTTAGGGAATGTTTTTACTTGAATTTGCTTTCAAATACTAGGAATTCATGTTTATACAGCTCAAAATTAGTGTAGAAAGACTGTAAGTGAGGACTATACTGCTTATGTTTACAATTGAGGCTGAATTTCTCGAGCGTCTTTTTGCTGAATCAGTTAATATCCCGATGGTTCCAGTACATACTTGTAAGAAACTCTCTAATTGTGGTATAACTCTTAAAATACGCATGTAGAGTTTCCAGAAATGATTTCAAACTTGTAATAAGCACTTGAAATAAAAGTAAGTAGGTTCTTACTACATACCCTGCCGTTTTCAATCACTGACATTACCCGTGGAAAGCAGGGAAATGACCAGAAAACTGAAAATATTTACAACTCCGGCCACTTTAGCGAGCGTTTTCACTTGAATTTGCTTTCAAATGTTAGGAATTCATGTTTATACAGCTCAAAATTAGTGTAGAAAGACTGTAAGTGAGGACTATACTGCTTATGTTTACAATTGAGGCTGAATTTCTCGAGCGTCTTTTTGGTGAATCAGTTAATATCCTGACGGTTCCAGTAATACTTGTAAGAAAACTGTCTAATTGCGGTATAAGTCTTAAAATACGCACTTAAGAGTTTCCAGAAATGATTTCAAACTTGTAATAAGCACTTGAAATAAAAGTAAGTAGGTTCTTACTACATACCCTGCCGTTTTCAATCACTGACATTACCCGTGGAAAGCAGGGAAATGACCAGAAAACTGATAATATTTACAACTCCGGCAACTTTACAGAGCGTTTTCACTTGAATTTCCTTTAAAATATTACGAATTCAAGTTTATACAGCTCAAAATTAGTGTAGAAAGACTGTAAGTGAGGACTATACTGCTTATGTTTACAATTGAGGCCGAATTTCTCAAGCGTCTTATTGGTGAATCAGTTAATATCCTGACGGTTCCAGTACATACTTGTAAGAAAACTCTCTAATTGTGGTATAAGTATTAAAATACGCATTTAGAGTTTCCAGAAATGATTTCAAACTTGTAATAAGCACTTTAAATAAAAGTAAGTAGGTTCTTACTACATATCCTGCCGTTTTCAATCACTGACATTACCCGTGGAAGGCTGGGAAATGACCTGAAAACTGATAATACTTACAACTCCTTGCACTTTAGGGAGTGTTTTCACTTGAATTTGCTTTCAAATACTAGGAATTCATGTTTCTACAGCTCAAAATTAGTGTAGAAAACTGTAAGTAAGGACTATACTGCTTATGTTTACAATTGAGGCCGAATTTCTCGAGCGTCTTTTTGCTGAATCAGTTAATATCCTGATGGTTCCAGTACATACTTGTAAGAAACTCTCTAATTGTGGAATAACTCTTAATATACGCAGGTAGAGTTTCCAGAAATGATTTCAAACTTGTAATAAGCACTTGAAATAAAAGTAAGTAGGTTTTTACTACATACCCTGCCGTGTTCAATCACTGACATTACCCGTGGAAACAGGGAAATGACCAGAAAACTGAAAATATTTACAACTCCGGGCACTTTAGGGAGTGTTTTCACTTGAATTTGCTTTCAAATACTAGGAATTCATGTTTCTACAGCTCAAAATTAGTGTAGAAAGACTGTAAGTGAGGACTATACTGCTTATGTTTACAATTGAGGCCGAAATTCTCGAGCGTCTTATTGGTGAATCAGTTAATATCCTGACGGTTCCAGTACTTACTTGTAAGAAAACTCTCTAATTGTGGTATAAGTCTTAAAATACGCATTTAGAGTTTCCAGAAATGATTTCAAACTTGTAATAAGCACTTGAAATAAAAGTAAGTAGGTTCTTACTACATATCCTGCCGTTTTCAATCACTGACATTACCCGTGGAAAGCAGGGAAATGACCAGAAAACTGATAATATTTACAACTCCGGCCACTTTAGCGAGCGTTTTCACTTGTATTTGCTTTCAAATGTTAGGAATTCATGTTTATACAGCTCAAAATTAGTGTAGAAAGACTGTAAGTGAGGACTATACTGCTTATGTTTACAATTGAGGCTGAATTTCTCGAGCGTCTTTTTGGTGAATCAGTTAATATCCTGTCGGTTCCAGTAATACTTGTAAGAAAACTGTCTACTTGCGGTATAAGTCTTAAAATACGCACTTAGAGTTTCCAGAAATGATTTCAAACTTGTAATAAGCACTTGAAATAAAAGTAAGTAGGTTCTTACTACATACCCTGCCGTTTTCAATCACTGACATTACCCGTGGAAAGCAGGGAAATGACCAGAAAACTGATAATATTTACAACTCCGGCAACTTTACAGAGCGTTTTCACTTGAATTTCCTTTAAATATTACGAATTCAAGTTTATACAGCTCAAAATTAGTGTAGAAAGACTGTAAGTGAGGACTATACTGCTTATGTTTACAATTGAGGCCGAATTTCTCGAGCGTCTTTTTGGTGAATCTGTTAATATCCTGACGGTTCCAGTACATACTTGTAAGAAAACTCTCTAATTGTGGTATAACTCTTAAAATATGCATTTAGAGTTTCCAGAAATGATTTCAAACTTGTAATAAGCACTTGAAATAAAAGTAAGTAGGTTCTTAATACATACCCTGCCATGTTCAATCACTGACATTACCCGTGGAAGGCTGGGAAATTACCTGAAAACTGATAATACTTACAACTCCTTGCACTTTAGGGAGTGTTTTCACTTGAATTTGCTTTCAAATACTAGGAATTCATGTTTCTACAGCTCAAAATTAGTGTAGAAAACTGTAAGTAAGGACTATACTGCTTATGTTTACAATTGAGGCCGAATTTCTCGAGCGTCTTTTTGCTGAATCAGTTAATATCCTGATGGTTCCAGTACATACTTGTAAGAAACTCTCTAATTGTGGTATAACTCTTAAAATACGCAGGTAGAGTTTCCAGAAATGATTTCAAACTTGTAATAAGCACTTGAAATAAAAGTAAGTAGGTTTTTACTACATACCCTGCCGTGTTCAATCACTGACATTACCCGTGGAAAGCAGGGAAATGACCAGAAAAATGATAATATTTACAACTCCGGCAACTTTACAGAGCGTTTTCACTTGAATTTGCTTTCAGATGTTAGGAATTCATGTTTATACAGCTCAAAATTAGTGTAGAAAGACTGTAAGTGAGGACTATACTGCTTATGTTTACAATTGAGGCTGAATTTCTCGAGCATCTTTTTGGTGAATCAGTTAATATCCTGACGGTTCCAGTAATACTTGTAAGAAAACTGTCTAATTGCGGTATAAGTCTTAAAATACGCATTTAGAGTTTCCAGAAATGATTTCAAACTTGTAATAAGCACTTGAAATAAAAGTAAGTAGGTTCTTACTACATACCCTGCCGTTTTAAATCACTGACATTACCCGTGGAAAGCAGGGAAATGACCAGAAAACTGAAAATATTTACAACTCCGGGCACTTTAGGGAATGTTTTTACTTGAATTTGCTTTCAAATACTAGGAATTCATGTTTATACAGCTCAAAATTAGTGTAGAAAGACTGTAAGTGAGGACTATACTGCTTATGTTTACAATTGAGGCCGAAATTCTCGAGCGTCTTATTGGTGAATCAGTTAATATCCTGACGGTTCCAGTACATACTTGTAAGAAAACTCTCTAATTGCGGTATAAGTATTAAAATACGCATTTAGAGTTTCCAGAAATGATTTCAAACTTGTAATAAGCACTTGAAATAAAAGTAAGTAGGTTCTTACTACATATCCTGCCGTTTTCAATCACTGACATTACCTGTGGAAGGCTGGGAAATGACCTGAAAACTGATAATACTTACAACTCCTTGCACTTTAGGGAGTGTTTTCACTTGAATTTGCTTTCAAATACTAGGAATTCATGTTTCTACAGCTCAAAATTAGTGTAGAAAACTGTAAGTAAGGACTATACTGCTTATGTTTACAATTGAGGCCGAATTTCTCGAGCGTCTTTTTGCTGAATCAGTTAATATCCTGATGGTTCCAGTACATACTTGTAAGAAACTCTCTAATTGTGGTATAACTCTTAAAATACGCAGGTAGAGTTTCCAGAAATGATTTCAAACTTGTAATAAGCACTTGAAATAAAAGTAAGTAGGTTTTTACTACATACCCTGCCGTGTTCAATCACTGACATTACCCGTGGAAAGCAGGGAAATGACCAGAAAACTGAAAATATTTACAACTCCGGGCACTTTAGGGAGTGTTTTCACTTGAATTTGCTTTCAAATACTAGGAATTCATGTTTCTACAGCTCAAAATTAGTGTAGAAAGACTGTAAGTGAGGACTATACTGCTTATGTTTACAATTGAGGCCGAATTTGTCGAGTGTCTTATTGGCGAATCAGTTAATATCCTGACGGTTCCAGTACTTACTTGTAAGAAAACTCTCTAATTGTGGTATAAGTCTTAAAATACGCATTTAGAGTTTCCAGAAATGATTTCAAACTTGTAATAAGCACTTGAAATAAAAGTAAGTAGGTTCTTACTACATATCCTGCCGTTTTCAATCACTGACATTACCCGTGGAAGGCTGGGAAATGACCTGAAAACTGATAATACTTACAACTCCTTGTACTTTAGGGAGTGTTTTCACTTGAATTTGCTTTCAAATACTAGGAATTCATGTTTCTACAGCTCAAAATTAGTGTAGAAAACTGTAAGTAAGGACTATACTGCTTATGTTTACAATTGAGGCCGAATTTCTCGAGCGTCTTTTTGCTGAATCAGTTAATATCCTGATGGTTCCAGTACATACTTGTAAGAAACTCTCTAATTGTGGTATAACTCTTAAAATACGCAGGTAGAGTTTCCAGAAATGATTTCAAACTTGTAATAAGCACTTGAAATAAAAGTAAGTAGGTTTTTACTACATACCCTGCCGTGTTCAATCACTGACATTACCCGTGGAAAGCAGGGAAATGACCAGAAAAATGATAATATTTACAACTCCGGCAACTTTACAGAGCGTTTTCACTTGAATTTGCTTTCAGATGTTAGGAATTCATGTTTATACAGCTCAAAATTAGTGTAGAAAGACTGTAAGTGAGGACTATACTGCTTATGTTTACAATTGAGGCTGAATTTCTCGAGCATCTTTTTGGTGAATCAGTTAATATCCTGACGGTTCCAGTAATACTTGTAAGAAAACTGTCTAATTGCGGTATAAGTCTTAAAATACGCATTTAGAGTTTCCAGAAATGATTTCAAACTTGTAATAAGCACTTGAAATAAAAGTAAGTAGGTTCTTACTACATACCCTGCCGTTTTCAATCACTGACATTACCCGTGGAAAGCAGGGAAATGACCAGAAAACTGAAAATATTTACAACTCCGGGCACTTTAGGGAATGTTTTTACTTGAATTTGCTTTCAAATACTAGGAATTCATGTTTATACAGCTCAAAATTAGTGTAGAAAGACTGTAAGTGAGGACTATACTGCTTATGTTTACAATTGAGGCCGAAATTCTCGAGCGTCTTATTGGTGAATCAGTTAATATCCTGACGGTTCCAGTACATACTTGTAAGAAAACTCTCTAATTGTGGTATAAGCCTTAAAATACGCATTTAGAGTTTCCAGAAATGATTTCAAACTTGTAATAAGCACTTGAAATAAAAGTAAGTAGGTTCTTACTACATATCCTGCCGTTTTCAATCACTGACATTACCCGTGGAAAGCAGGGAAATGACCAGAAAACTGATAATATTTACAACTCCGGCCACTTTAGCGAGCGTTTTCACTTGAATTTGCTTTCAAATGTTAGGAATTCAAGTTTATACAGCTCAAAATTAGTGTAGAAAGACTGTAAGTGAGGACTATACTGCTTATGTTTACAATTGAGGCTGAATTTCTCGAGCGTCTTTTTGCTGAATCAGTTAATATCCCGATGGTTCCAGTACATACTTGTAAGAAACTCTCTAATTGTGGTATAACTCTTAAAATACGCATGTAGAGTTTCCAGAAATGATTTCAAACTTGTAATAAGCACTTGAAATAAAAGTAAGTAGGTTCTTACTACATACCCTGCCGTTTTCAATCACTGACATTACCCGTGGAAAGCAGGGAAATGACCAGAAAACTGAAAATATTTACAACTCCGGCCACTTTAGCGAGCGTTTTCACTTGAATTTGCTTTCAAATGTTAGGAATTCATGTTTATACAGCTCAAAATTAGTGTAGAAAGACTGTAAGTGAGGACTATACTGCTTATGTTTACAATTGAGGCTGAATTTCTCGAGCGTCTTTTTGGTGAATCAGTTAATATCCTGACGGTTCCAGTAATACTTGTAAGAAAACTGTCTAATTGCGGTATAAGTCTTAAAATACGCACTTAAGAGTTTCCAGAAATGATTTCAAACTTGTAATAAGCACTTGAAATAAAAGTAAGTAGGTTCTTACTACATACCCTGCCGTTTTCAATCACTGACATTACCCGTGGAAAGCAGGGAAATGACCAGAAAACTGATAATATTTACAACTCCGGCAACTTTACAGAGCGTTTTCACTTGAATTTCCTTTAAAATATTACGAATTCAAGTTTATACAGCTCAAAATTAGTGTAGAAAGACTGTAAGTGAGGACTATACTGCTTATGTTTACAATTGAGGCCGAATTTCTCAAGCGTCTTATTGGTGAATCAGTTAATATCCTGACGGTTCCAGTACATACTTGTAAGAAAACTCTCTAATTGTGGTATAAGTATTAAAATACGCATTTAGAGTTTCCAGAAATGATTTCAAACTTGTAATAAGCACTTGAAATAAAAGTAAGTAGGTTCTTACTACATATCCTGCCGTTTTCAATCACTGACATTACCCGTGGAAGGCTGGGAAATGACCTGAAAACTGATAATACTTACAACTCCTTGCACTTTAGGGAGTGTTTTCACTTGAATTTGCTTTCAAATACTAGGAATTCATGTTTCTACAGCTCAAAATTAGTGTAGAAAACTGTAAGTAAGGACTATACTGCTTATGTTTACAATTGAGGCCGAATTTCTCGAGCGTCTTTTTGCTGAATCAGTTAATATCCTGATGGTTCCAGTACATACTTGTAAGAAACTCTCTAATTGTGGTATAACTCTTAAAATACGCAGGTAGAGTTTCCAGAAATGATTTCAAACTTGTAATAAGCACTTGAAATAAAAGTAAGTAGGTTTTTACTACATACCCTGCCGTGTTCAATCACTGACATTACCCGTGGAAAGCAGGGAAATGACCAGAAAAATGATAATATTTACAACTCCGGCAACTTTACAGAACGTTTTCACTTGAATTTGCTTTCAGATGTTAGGAATTCATGTTTATACAGCTCAAAATTAGTGTAGAAAGACTGTAAGTGAGGACTATACTGCTTATGTTTACAATTGAGGCTGAATTTCTCGAGCATCTTTTTGGTGAATCAGTTAATATCCTGACGGTTCCAGTAATACTTGTAAGAAAACTGTCTAATTGCGGTATAAGTCTTAAAATACGCATTTAGAGTTTCCAGAAATGATTTCAAACTTGTAATAAGCACTTGAAATAAAAGTAAGTAGGTTCTTACTACATACCCTGCCGTTTTCAATCACTGACATTACCCGTGGAAAGCAGGGAAATGACCAGAAAACTGAAAATATTTACAACTCCGGGCACTTTAGGGAATGTTTTTACTTGAATTTGCTTTCAAATACTAGGAATTCATGTTTATACAGCTCAAAATTAGTGTAGAAAGACTGTAAGTGAGGACTATACTGCTTATGTTTACAATTGAGGCCGAAATTCTCGAGCGTCTTATTGGTGAATCAGTTAATATCCTGACGGTTCCAGTACATACTTGTAAGAAAACTCTCTAATTGTGGTATAAGCCTTAAAATACGCATTTAGAGTTTCCAGAAATGATTTCAAACTTGTAATAAGCACTTGAAATAAAAGTAAGTAGGTTCTTACTACATATCCTGCCGTTTTCAATCACTGACATTACCCGTGGAAAGCAGGGAAATGACCAGAAAACTGATAATATTTACAACTCCGGCCACTTTAGCGAGCGTTTTCACTTGAATTTGCTTTCAAATGTTAGGAATTCAAGTTTATACAGCTCAAAATTAGTGTAGAAAGACTGTAAGTGAGGACTATACTGCTTATGTTTACAATTGAGGCTGAATTTCTCGAGCGTCTTTTTGCTGAATCAGTTAATATCCCGATGGTTCCAGTACATACTTGTAAGAAACTCTCTAATTGTGGTATAACTCTTAAAATACGCATGTAGAGTTTCCAGAAATGATTTCAAACTTGTAATAAGCACTTGAAATAAAAGTAAGTAGGTTCTTACTACATACCCTGCCGTTTTCAATCACTGACATTACCCGTGGAAAGCAGGGAAATGACCAGAAAACTGAAAATATTTACAACCCCGGCCACTTTAGCGAGCGTTTTCACTTGAATTTGCTTTCAAATGTTAGGAATTCATGTTTATACAGCTCAAAATTAGTGTAGAAAGACTGTAAGTGAGGACTATACTGCTTATGTTTACAATTGAGGCTGAATTTCTCGAGCGTCTTTTTGGTGAATCAGTTAATATCCTGACGGTTCCAGTAATACTTGTAAGAAAACTGTCTAATTGCGGTATAAGTCTTAAAATACGCACTTAAGAGTTTCCAGAAATGATTTCAAACTTGTAATAAGCACTTGAAATAAAAGTAAGTAGGTTCTTACTACATACCCTGCCGTTTTCAATCACTGACATTACCCGTGGAAAGCAGGGAAATGACCAGAAAACTGATAATATTTACAACTCCGGCAACTTTACAGAGCGTTTTCACTTGAATTTCCTTTAAAATATTACGAATTCAAGTTTATACAGCTCAAAATTAGTGTAGAAAGACTGTAAGTGAGGACTATACTGCTTATGTTTACAATTGAGGCCGAATTTCTCAAGCGTCTTATTGGTGAATCAGTTAATATCCTGACGGTTCCAGTACATACTTGTAAGAAAACTCTCTAATTGTGGTATAAGTATTAAAATACGCATTTAGAGTTTCCAGAAATGATTTCAAACTTGTAATAAGCACTTGAAATAAAAGTAAGTAGGTTCTTACTACATATCCTGCCGTTTTCAATCACTGACATTACCCGTGGAAGGCTGGGAAATGACCTGAAAACTGATAATACTTACAACTCCTTGCACTTTAGGGAGTGTTTTCACTTGAATTTGCTTTCAAATACTAGGAATTCATGTTTCTACAGCTCAAAATTAGTGTAGAAAACTGTAAGTAAGGACTATACTGCTTATGTTTACAATTGAGGCCGAATTTCTCGAGCGTCTTTTTGCTGAATCAGTTAATATCCTGATGGTTCCAGTACATACTTGTAAGAAACTCTCTAATTGTGGTATAACTCTTAATATACGCAGGTAGAGTTTCCAGAAATGATTTCAAACTTGTAATAAGCACTTGAAATAAAAGTAAGTAGGTTTTTACTACATACCCTGCCGTGTTCAATCACTGACATTACCCGTGGAAACAGGGAAATGACCAGAAAACTGAAAATATTTACAACTCCGGGCACTTTAGGGAGTGTTTTCACTTGAATTTGCTTTCAAATACTAGGAATTCATGTTTCTACAGCTCAAAATTAGTGTAGAAAGACTGTAAGTGAGGACTATACTGCTTATGTTTACAATTGAGGCCGAAATTCTCGAGCGTCTTATTGGTGAATCAGTTAATATCCTGACGGTTCCAGTACTTACTTGTAAGAAAACTCTCTAATTGTGGTATAAGTCTTAAAATACGCATTTAGAGTTTCCAGAAATGATTTCAAACTTGTAATAAGCACTTGAAATAAAAGTAAGTAGGTTCTTACTACATATCCTGCCGTTTTCAATCACTGACATTACCCGTGGAAAGCAGGGAAATGACCAGAAAACTGATAATATTTACAACTCCGGCCACTTTAGCGAGCGTTTTCACTTGTATTTGCTTTCAAATGTTAGGAATTCATGTTTATACAGCTCAAAATTAGTGTAGAAAGACTGTAAGTGAGGACTATACTGCTTATGTTTACAATTGAGGCTGAATTTCTCGAGCGTCTTTTTGGTGAATCAGTTAATATCCTGTCGGTTCCAGTAATACTTGTAAGAAAACTGTCTACTTGCGGTATAAGTCTTAAAATACGCACTTAGAGTTTCCAGAAATGATTTCAAACTTGTAATAAGCACTTGAAATAAAAGTAAGTAGGTTCTTACTACATACCCTGCCGTTTTCAATCACTGACATTACCCGTGGAAAGCAGGGAAATGACCAGAAAACTGATAATATTTACAACTCCGGCAACTTTACAGAGCGTTTTCACTTGAATTTCCTTTAAATATTACGAATTCAAGTTTATACAGCTCAAAATTAGTGTAGAAAGACTGTAAGTGAGGACTATACTGCTTATGTTTACAATTGAGGCCGAATTTCTCGAGCGTCTTTTTGGTGAATCTGTTAATATCCTGACGGTTCCAGTACATACTTGTAAGAAAACTCTCTAATTGTGGTATAACTCTTAAAATATGCATTTAGAGTTTCCAGAAATGATTTCAAACTTGTAATAAGCACTTGAAATAAAAGTAAGTAGGTTCTTAATACATACCCTGCCATGTTCAATCACTGACATTACCCGTGGAAGGCTGGGAAATTACCTGAAAACTGATAATACTTACAACTCCTTGCACTTTAGGGAGTGTTTTCACTTGAATTTGCTTTCAAATACTAGGAATTCATGTTTCTACAGCTCAAAATTAGTGTAGAAAACTGTAAGTAAGGACTATACTGCTTATGTTTACAATTGAGGCCGAATTTCTCGAGCGTCTTTTTGCTGAATCAGTTAATATCCTGATGGTTCCAGTACATACTTGTAAGAAACTCTCTAATTGTGGTATAACTCTTAAAATACGCAGGTAGAGTTTCCAGAAATGATTTCAAACTTGTAATAAGCACTTGAAATAAAAGTAAGTAGGTTTTTACTACATACCCTGCCGTGTTCAATCACTGACATTACCCGTGGAAAGCAGGGAAATGACCAGAAAAATGATAATATTTACAACTCCGGCAACTTTACAGAGCGTTTTCACTTGAATTTGCTTTCAGATGTTAGGAATTCATGTTTATACAGCTCAAAATTAGTGTAGAAAGACTGTAAGTGAGGACTATACTGCTTATGTTTACAATTGAGGCTGAATTTCTCGAGCATCTTTTTGGTGAATCAGTTAATATCCTGACGGTTCCAGTAATACTTGTAAGAAAACTGTCTAATTGCGGTATAAGTCTTAAAATACGCATTTAGAGTTTCCAGAAATGATTTCAAACTTGTAATAAGCACTTGAAATAAAAGTAAGTAGGTTCTTACTACATACCCTGCCGTTTTCAATCACTGACATTACCCGTGGAAAGCAGGGAAATGACCAGAAAACTGAAAATATTTACAACTCCGGGCACTTTAGGGAATGTTTTTACTTGAATTTGCTTTCAAATACTAGGAATTCATGTTTATACAGCTCAAAATTAGTGTAGAAAGACTGTAAGTGAGGACTATACTGCTTATGTTTACAATTGAGGCCGAAATTCTCGAGCGTCTTATTGGTGAATCAGTTAATATCCTGACGGTTCCAGTACATACTTGTAAGAAAACTCTCTAATTGTGGTATAAGTATTAAAATACGCATTTAGAGTTTCCAGAAATGATTTCAAACTTGTAATAAGCACTTGAAATAAAAGTAAGTAGGTTCTTACTACATATCCTGCCGTTTTCAATCACTGACATTACCTGTGGAAGGCTGGGAAATGACCTGAAAACTGATAATACTTACAACTCCTTGCACTTTAGGGAGTGTTTTCACTTGAATTTGCTTTCAAATACTAGGAATTCATGTTTCTACAGCTCAAAATTAGTGTAGAAAACTGTAAGTAAGGACTATACTGCTTATGTTTACAATTGAGGCCGAATTTCTCGAGCGTCTTTTTGCTGAATCAGTTAATATCCTGATGGTTCCAGTACATACTTGTAAGAAACTCTCTAATTGTGGTATAACTCTTAAAATACGCAGGTAGAGTTTCCAGAAATGATTTCAAACTTGTAATAAGCACTTGAAATAAAAGTAAGTAGGTTTTTACTACATACCCTGCCGTGTTCAATCACTGACATTACCCGTGGAAAGCAGGGAAATGACCAGAAAACTGAAAATATTTACAACTCCGGGCACTTTAGGGAGTGTTTTCACTTGAATTTGCTTTCAAATACTAGGAATTCATGTTTCTACAGCTCAAAATTAGTGTAGAAAGACTGTAAGTGAGGACTATACTGCTTATGTTTACAATTGAGGCCGAATTTGTCGAGCGTCTTATTGGCGAATCAGTTAATATCCTGACGGTTCCAGTACTTACTTGTAAGAAAACTCTCTAATTGTGGTATAAGTCTTAAAATACGCATTTAGAGTTTCCAGAAATGATTGCAAACTTGTAATAAGCACTTGAAATAAAAGTAAGTAGGTTCTTACTACATATCCTGCCGTTTTCAATCACTGACATTACCCGTGGAAAGCAGGGAAATGACCAGAAAACTGAAAATATTTACAACTCCGGCCACTTTAGCGAGCGTTTTCACTTGAATTTGCTTTCAAATGTTAGGAATTCATGTTTATACAGCTCAAAATTAGTGTAGAAAGACTGTAAGTGAGGACTATACTGCTTATGTTTACAATTGAGGCTGAATTTCTCGAGCGTCTTTTTGGTGAATCAGTTAATATCCTGTCGGTTCCAGTAATACTTGTAAGAAAACTGTCTAATTGCGGTATAAGTCTTAAAATACGCACTTAGAGTTTCCAGAAATGATTTCAAACTTGTAATAAGCACTTGAAATAAAAGTAAGTAGGTTCTTACTACATACCCTGCCGTTTTCAATCACTGACATTACCCGTGGAAAGCAGGGAAATGACCAGAAAACTGATAATATTTACAACTCCGGCAACTTTACAGAGCGTTTTCACTTGAATTTCCTTTAAAATATTACGAATTCAAGTTTATACAGCTCAAAATTAGTGTAGAAAGACTGTAAGTGAGGACTATACTGCTTATGTTTACAATTGAGGCCGAATTTCTCAAGCGTCTTATTGGTGAATCAGTTAATATCCTGACGGTTCCAGTACATACTTGTAAGAAAACTCTCTAATTGTGGTATAAGTATTAAAATACGCATTTAGAGTTTCCAGAAATGATTTCAAACTTGTAATAAGCACTTGAAATAAAAGTAAGTAGGTTCTTACTACATATCCTGCCGTTTTCAATCACTGACATTACCCGTGGAAGGCTGGGAAATGACCTGAAAACTGATAATACTTACAACTCCTTGCACTTTAGGGAGTGTTTTCACTTGAATTTGCTTTCAAATACTAGGAATTCATGTTTCTACAGCTCAAAATTAGTGTAGAAAACTGTAAGTAAGGACTATACTGCTTATGTTTACAATTGAGGCCGAATTTCTCGAGCGTCTTTTTGCTGAATCAGTTAATATCCTGATGGTTCCAGTACATACTTGTAAGAAACTCTCTAATTGTGGTATAACTCTTAATATACGCAGGTAGAGTTTCCAGAAATGATTTCAAACTTGTAATAAGCACTTGAAATAAAAGTAAGTAGGTTTTTACTACATACCCTGCCGTGTTCAATCACTGACATTACCCGTGGAAACAGGGAAATGACCAGAAAACTGAAAATATTTACAACTCCGGGCACTTTAGGGAGTGTTTTCACTTGAATTTGCTTTCAAATACTAGGAATTCATGTTTCTACAGCTCAAAATTAGTGTAGAAAGACTGTAAGTGAGGACTATACTGCTTATGTTTACAATTGAGGCCGAAATTCTCGAGCGTCTTATTGGTGAATCAGTTAATATCCTGACGGTTCCAGTACTTACTTGTAAGAAAACTCTCTAATTGTGGTATAAGTCTTAAAATACGCATTTAGAGTTTCCAGAAATGATTTCAAACTTGTAATAAGCACTTGAAATAAAAGTAAGTAGGTTCTTACTACATATCCTGCCGTTTTCAATCACTGACATTACCCGTGGAAAGCAGGGAAATGACCAGAAAACTGATAATATTTACAACTCCGGCCACTTTAGCGAGCGTTTTCACTTGTATTTGCTTTCAAATGTTAGGAATTCATGTTTATACAGCTCAAAATTAGTGTAGAAAGACTGTAAGTGAGGACTATACTGCTTATGTTTACAATTGAGGCTGAATTTCTCGAGCGTCTTTTTGGTGAATCAGTTAATATCCTGTCGGTTCCAGTAATACTTGTAAGAAAACTGTCTAATTGCGGTATAAGTCTTAAAATACGCACTTAGAGTTTCCAGAAATGATTTCAAACTTGTAATAAGCACTTAAAATAAAAGTAAGTAGGTTCTTACTACATACCCTGCCGTTTTCAATCACTGACATTACCCGTGGAAAGCAGGGAAATGACCAGAAAACTGATAATATTTACAACTCCGGCAACTTTACAGAGCGTTTTCACTTGAATTTCCTTTAAATATTACGAATTCAAGTTTATACAGCTCAAAATTAGTGTAGAAAGACTGTAAGTGAGGACTATACTGCTTATGTTTACAATTGAGGCCGAATTTCTCGAGCGTCTTTTTGGTGAATCTGTTAATATCCTGACGGTTCCAGTACATACTTGTAAGAAAACTCTCTAATTGTGGTATAACTCTTAAAATATGCATTTAGAGTTTCCAGAAATGATTTCAAACTTGTAATAAGCACTTGAAATAAAAGTAAGTAGGTTCTTAATACATACCCTGCCATGTTCAATCACTGACATTACCCGTGGAAGGCTGGGAAATTACCTGAAAACTGATAATACTTACAACTCCTTGCACTTTAGGGAGTGTTTTCACTTGAATTTGCTTTCAAATACTAGGAATTCATGTTTCTACAGCTCAAAATTAGTGTAGAAAACTGTAAGTAAGGACTATACTGCTTATGTTTACAATTGAGGCCGAATTTCTCGAGCGTCTTTTTGCTGAATCAGTTAATATCCTGATGGTTCCAGTACATACTTGTAAGAAACTCTCTAATTGTGGTATAACTCTTAAAATACGCAGGTAGAGTTTCCAGAAATGATTTCAAACTTGTAATAAGCACTTGAAATAAAAGTAAGTAGGTTTTTACTACATACCCTGCCGTGTTCAATCACTGACATTACCCGTGGAAAGCAGGGAAATGACCAGAAAAATGATAATATTTACAACTCCGGCAACTTTACAGAGCGTTTTCACTTGAATTTGCTTTCAGATGTTAGGAATTCATGTTTATACAGCTCAAAATTAGTGTAGAAAGACTGTAAGTGAGGACTATACTGCTTATGTTTACAATTGAGGCTGAATTTCTCGAGCATCTTTTTGGTGAATCAGTTAATATCCTGACGGTTCCAGTAATACTTGTAAGAAAACTGTCTAATTGCGGTATAAGTCTTAAAATACGCATTTAGAGTTTCCAGAAATGATTTCAAACTTGTAATAAGCACTTGAAATAAAAGTAAGTAGGTTCTTACTACATACCCTGCCGTTTTAAATCACTGACATTACCCGTGGAAAGCAGGGAAATGACCAGAAAACTGAAAATATTTACAACTCCGGGCACTTTAGGGAATGTTTTTACTTGAATTTGCTTTCAAATACTAGGAATTCATGTTTATACAGCTCAAAATTAGTGTAGAAAGACTGTAAGTGAGGACTATACTGCTTATGTTTACAATTGAGGCCGAAATTCTCGAGCGTCTTATTGGTGAATCAGTTAATATCCTGACGGTTCCAGTACATACTTGTAAGAAAACTCTCTAATTGTGGTATAAGTATTAAAATACGCATTTAGAGTTTCCAGAAATGATTTCAAACTTGTAATAAGCACTTGAAATAAAAGTAAGTAGGTTCTTACTACATATCCTGCCGTTTTCAATCACTGACATTACCTGTGGAAGGCTGGGAAATGACCTGAAAACTGATAATACTTACAACTCCTTGCACTTTAGGGAGTGTTTTCACTTGAATTTGCTTTCAAATACTAGGAATTCATGTTTCTACAGCTCAAAATTAGTGTAGAAAACTGTAAGTAAGGACTATACTGCTTATGTTTACAATTGAGGCCGAATTTCTCGAGCGTCTTTTTGCTGAATCAGTTAATATCCTGATGGTTCCAGTACATACTTGTAAGAAACTCTCTAATTGTGGTATAACTCTTAAAATACGCAGGTAGAGTTTCCAGAAATGATTTCAAACTTGTAATAAGCACTTGAAATAAAAGTAAGTAGGTTTTTACTACATACCCTGCCGTGTTCAATCACTGACATTACCCGTGGAAAGCAGGGAAATGACCAGAAAACTGAAAATATTTACAACTCCGGGCACTTTAGGGAGTGTTTTCACTTGAATTTGCTTTCAAATACTAGGAATTCATGTTTCTACAGCTCAAAATTAGTGTAGAAAGACTGTAAGTGAGGACTATACTGCTTATGTTTACAATTGAGGCCGAATTTGTCGAGCGTCTTATTGGCGAATCAGTTAATATCCTGACGGTTCCAGTACTTACTTGTAAGAAAACTCTCTAATTGTGGTATAAGTCTTAAAATACGCATTTAGAGTTTCCAGAAATGATTGCAAACTTGTAATAAGCACTTGAAATAAAAGTAAGTAGGTTCTTACTACATATCCTGCCGTTTTCAATCACTGACATTACCCGTGGAAAGCAGGGAAATGACCAGAAAACTGAAAATATTTACAACTCCGGCCACTTTAGCGAGCGTTTTCACTTGAATTTGCTTTCAAATGTTAGGAATTCATGTTTATACAGCTCAAAATTAGTGTAGAAAGACTGTAAGTGAGGACTATACTGCTTATGTTTACAATTGAGGCTGAATTTCTCGAGCGTCTTTTTGGTGAATCAGTTAATATCCTGTCGGTTCCAGTAATACTTGTAAGAAAACTGTCTAATTGCGGTATAAGTCTTAAAATACGCACTTAGAGTTTCCAGAAATGATTTCAAACTTGTAATAAGCACTTGAAATAAAAGTAAGTAGGTTCTTACTACATACCCTGCCGTTTTCAATCACTGACATTACCCGTGGAAAGCAGGGAAATGACCAGAAAACTGATAATATTTACAACTCCGGCAACTTTACAGAGCGTTTTCACTTGAATTTCCTTTAAATATTACGAATTCAAGTTTATACAGCTCAAAATTAGTGTAGAAAGACTGTAAGTGAGGACTATACTGCTTATGTTTACAATTGAGGCCGAAATTCTCGAGCGTCTTTTTGGTGAATCTGTTAATATCCTGACGGTTCCAGTACATACTTGTAAGAAAACTCTCTAATTGTGGTATAACTCTTAAAATATGCATTTAGAGTTTCCAGAAATGATTTCAAACTTGTAATAAGCACTTGAAATAAAAGTAAGTAGGTTCTTAATACATACCCTGCCATGTTCAATCACTGACATTACCCGTGGAAGGCTGGGAAATTACCTGAAAACTGATAATACTTACAACTCCTTGCACTTTAGGGAGTGTTTTCACTTGAATTTGCTTTCAAATACTAGGAATTCATGTTTCTACAGCTCAAAATTAGTGTAGAAAACTGTAAGTAAGGACTATACTGCTTATGTTTACAATTGAGGCCGAATTTCTCGAGCGTCTTTTTGCTGAATCAGTTAATATCCTGATGGTTCCAGTACATACTTGTAAGAAACTCTCTAATTGTGGTATAACTCTTAAAATACGCAGGTAGAGTTTCCAGAAATGATTTCAAACTTGTAATAAGCACTTGAAATAAAAGTAAGTAGGTTTTTACTACATACCCTGCCGTGTTCAATCACTGACATTACCCGTGGAAAGCAGGGAAATGACCAGAAAAATGATAATATTTACAACTCCGGCAACTTTACAGAGCGTTTTCACTTGAATTTGCTTTCAGATGTTAGGAATTCATGTTTATACAGCTCAAAATTAGTGTAGAAAGACTGTAAGTGAGGACTATACTGCTTATGTTTACAATTGAGGCTGAATTTCTCGAGCATCTTTTTGGTGAATCAGTTAATATCCTGACGGTTCCAGTAATACTTGTAAGAAAACTGTCTAATTGCGGTATAAGTCTTAAAATACGCATTTAGAGTTTCCAGAAATGATTTCAAACTTGTAATAAGCACTTGAAATAAAAGTAAGTAGGTTCTTACTACATACCCTGCCGTTTTCAATCACTGACATTACCCGTGGAAAGCAGGGAAATGACCAGAAAACTGAAAATATTTACAACTCCGGGCACTTTAGGGAATGTTTTTACTTGAATTTGCTTTCAAATACTAGGAATTCATGTTTATACAGCTCAAAATTAGTGTAGAAAGACTGTAAGTGAGGACTATACTGCTTATGTTTACAATTGAGGCCGAAATTCTCGAGCGTCTTATTGGTGAATCAGTTAATATCCTGACGGTTCCAGTACATACTTGTAAGAAAACTCTCTAATTGTGGTATAAGTCTTAAAATACGCATTTAGAGTTTCCAGAAATGATTTCAAACTTGTAATAAGCACTTGAAATAAAAGTAAGTAGGTTCTTACTACATATCCTGCCGTTTTCAATCACTGACATTACCCGTGGAAAGCAGGGAAATGACCAGAAAACTGATAATATTTACAACTCCGGCCACTTTAGAGAGCGTTTTCACTTGAATTTGCTTTCAAATGTTAGGAATTCATGTTTATACAGCTCAAAATTAGTGTAGAAAGACTGTAAGTGAGGACTATACTGCTTATGTTTACAATTGAGGCTGAATTTCTCGAGCGTCTTTTTGGTGAATCAGTTAATATCCTGACGGTTCCAGTAATACTTGTAAGAAAACTGTCTAATTGCGGTATAAGTCTTAAAATACGCATTTAGAGTTTCCAGAAATGATTTCAAACTTGTAATAAGCACTTGAAATAAAAGTAAGTAGGTTCTTACTACATATCCTGCCGTTTTCAATCACTGACATTACCCGTGGAAAGCAGGGAAATGACCAGAAAACTGATAATATTTACAACTCCGGCAACTTTACAGAGAGTTTTCACTTGAATTTCCTTTAAAATATTACGAATTCAAGTTTATACAGCTCACAATTAGTGTAGAAAGACTGTAAGTGAGGACTATACTGCTTATGTTTACAATTGAGGCCGAATTTCTCGAGCGTCTTTATGGTGAATCAGTTAATATCCTGACGGTTCCAATAATACTTGTAAGAAAACTGTCTAATTGCGGTATAAGTCTTAAAATACGCATTTAGAGTTTCCAGAAATGATTTCAAACTTGTAATAAGCACTTGAAATAAAAGTAAGTAGGTTCTTACTACATACCCTGCCGTTTTCAATCACTGACATTACCCGTGGAAAGCAGGGAAATGACCAGAAAACTGATAATATTTACAACTCCGGCCACTTTAGCGAGCGTTTTCACTTGAATTTGCTTTCAAATATTAGGAATTCATGTTTATACAGCTCAAAATTAGTGTAGAAAGAGTGTAAGTGAGGACTATACTGCTTATGTTTACAATTGAGGCCGAATTTCTCGAGCGTCTTATTGGTGAATCAGTTAATATCCTGACGGTTCCAGTACATACTTATAAGAAAACTCTCTAATTGTGGTATAAGTCTTAAAATACGCATTTAGAGTTTCCACAAATGATTTCAAACTTGTAATAAGCACTTGAAATAAAAGTAAGTAAGTTCTTACTACATACCCTGCCGTTTTCAATCACTGACATTACCCGTGGAAAGCAGGGAAATGTCCAGAAAACTGAAAATATTTACAACTCCGGCCACTTTAGCGAGCGTTTTCACTTGAATTTGCTTTCAAATGTTAGGAATTCATGTTTATACAGCTCAAAATTAGTGTAGAAAGACTGTAAGTGAGGACTATACTGCTTATGTTTACAATTGAGGCTGAATTTCTCTAGCGTCTTTTTGGTGAATCAGTTAATATCCTGACGGTTCCAGTAATACTTGTAAGAAAACTGTCTAATTGCGGTATAAGTCTTAAAATACGCACTTAGAGTTTCCAGAAATGATTTAAAACTTGTAATAAGCACTTGAAATAAAAGTAAGTAGGTTCTTACTACATACCCTGCCGTTTTCAATCACTGACATTACCCGTGGAAAGCAGGGAAATGACCAGAAAACTGATAATATTTACAACTCTGGCAACTTTACAGAGTGTTTTCACTTGAATTTCCTTTAAAATATTACGAATTCAAGTTTATACAGCTCAAAATTAGTGTAGAAAGACTGTAAGTGAGGACTATACTGCTTATGTTTACAATTGAGGCCGAATTTCTCAAGCGTCTTATTGGTGAATCAGTTAATATCCTGACGATTCCAGTAATACTTGTAAGAAAACTGTCTAATTGCGGTATAAGTCTTAAAATACGCATTTAGAGTTTCCAGAAATGATTTCAAACTTGTAATAAGCACTTGAAATAAAAGTAAGTAGGTTCTTACTACATACCCTGCCGTTTTCAATCACTGACATTACCCGTGGAAAGCAGGGAAATGACCAGAAAACTGAAAATATTTACAACTCCGGGCACTTTAGGTAGTGTTTTCACTTGAATTTGCTTTCAAATACTAGGAATTCATGTTTCTACAGCTCAAAATTAGTGTAGAAAACTGTAAGTAAGGACTATACTGCTTATGTTTACAATTGAGGCCGAATTTCTCGAGCGTCTTTTTGCTGAATCAGTTAATATCCTGATGGTTCCAGTACATACTTGTAAGAAACTCTCTAAATGTGGTATAACTCTTAAAATACGCAGGTAGAGTTTCCAGAAATGATTTCAAACTTGTAATAAGCACTTGAAATAAAAGTAAGTAGGTTTTTACTACATACCCTGCCGTGTTCAATCACTGACATTACCCGTGGAAAGCAGGGAAATGGCCAGAAAAATGATAATATTTACAACTCCGGCAACTTTACAGAGCGTTTTCACTTGAATTTGCTTTCAGATGTTAGGAATTCATGTTCATACAGCTCAAAATTAGTGTAGAAAGACTGTAAGTGAGGACTATACTGCTTATGTTTACAATTGAGGCTGAATTTCTCGAGCATCTTTTTGGTGAATCAGTTAATATCCTGACGGTTCCAGTAATACTTGTAAGAAAACTGTCTAATTGCGGTATAAGTCTTAAAATACGCATTTAGAGTTTCCAGAAATGATTTCAAACTTGTAATAAGCACTTGAAATAAAAGTAAGTAGGTTCTTACTACATACCCTGCCGTTTTCAATCACTGACATTACCCGTGGAAAGCAGGGAAATGACCAGAAAACTGAAAATATTTACAACTCCGGGCACTTTAGGGAATGTTTTTACTTGAATTTGCTTTCAAATACTAGGAATTCATGTTTATACAGCTCAAAATTAGTGTAGAAAGACTGTAAGTGAGGACTATACTGCTTATGTTTACAATTGAGGCCGAAATTCTCGAGCGTCTTATTGGTGAATCAGTTAATATCCTGACGGTTCCAGTACATACTTGTAAGAAAACTCTCTAATTGTGGTATAAGTCTTAAAATACGCATTTAGAGTTTCCAGAAATGATTTCAAACTTGTAATAAGCACTTGAAATAAAAGTAAGTAGGTTCTTACTACATATCCTGCCGTTTTCAATCACTGACATTACCCGTGGAAAGCAGAAAAATGACCAGAAAACTGATAATATTTACAACTCCGGCCACTTTAGCGAGCGTTTTCACTTGAATTTGCTTTCAAATGTTAGGAATTCAAGTTTATACAGCTCAAAATTAGTGTAGAAAGACTGTAAGTGAGGACTATACTGCTTATGTTTACAATTGAGGCTGAATTTCTTGAGCGTCTTTTTGGTGAATCAGTTAATACCCTGACGGTTCTAGTAATACTTGTAAGAAAACTGTCTAATTGCGGTATAAGTCTTAAAATACGCATTTGGACTTTCCAGAAATGATTTCAAACTTGTAATAAGCACTTGAAATAAAAGTAAGTAGGTTCTTACTACATACCCTGCCGTTTTCAATCACTGACATTACCCGTGGAAAGCAGGGAAATGACCAGAAAACTGATAATATTTACAACTCCGGCAACTTTACAGAGAGTTTTCACTTGAATTTCCTTTAAAATATTACGAATTCAAGTTTATACAGCTCAAAATTAGTGTAGAAAGACTGTAAGTGAGGACTATACTGCTTATGTTTACAATTGAGGCCGAATTTCTCGAGCGTCTTTATGGTGAATCAGTTAATATCCTGACGGTTCCAATAATACTTGTAAGAAAACTGTCTAATTGTGGTATAAGTCTTAAAATACGCATTTAGAGTTTCCAGAAATGATTTCAAACTTGTAATAAGCACTTGAAATAAAAGTAAGTAGGTTCTTACTACATACCCTGCCGTTTTCAATCACTGACATTACCCGTGGAAAGCAGGGAAATGACCAGAAAACTGATAATATTTACAACTCCGGCCACTTTAGCGAGCGTTTTCACTTGAATTTGCTTTCAAATATTAGGAATTCATGTTTATACAGCTCAAAATTAGTGTAGAAAGACTGTAAGTGAGGACTATACTGCTTATGTTTACAATTGAGGCCGAATTTCTCGAGCGTCTTATTGGTGAATCAGTTAATATCCTGACGGTTCCAGTACATACTTATAAGAAAACTCTCTAATTGTGGTATAAGTCTTAAAATACGCATTTAGAGTTTCCAGAAATGATTTCAAACTTGTAATAAGCACTTGAAATAAAAGTAAGTAGGTTCTTACTACATACCCTGCCGTTTTCAATCACTGACATTACCCGTGGAAAGCAGGGAAATGACCAGAAAACTGAAAATATTTACAACTCCGGGCACTTTAGGGAGTGTTTTCACTTGAATTTGCTTTCAAATACTAGGAATTCATGTTTCTACAGCTCAAAATTAGTGTAGAAAACTGTAAGTAAGGACTATACTGCTTATGTTTACAATTGAGGCGGAATTTCTCGAGCGTCTTTTTGCTGAATCAGTTAATATCCTGATGGTTCCAGTACATACTTGTAAAAAACTCTCTAAATGTGGTATAACTCTTAAAATACGCAGGTAGAGTTTCCAGAAATGATTTCAAACTTGTAATAAGCACTTGAAATAAAAGTAAGTAGGTTTTTACTACATACCCTGCCGTGTTCAATCACTGACATTACCCGTGGAAAGCAGGGAAATGGTCAGAAAAATGATAATATTTACAACTCCGGCCACTTTAGCGAGCGTTTTCACTAGAATTTGCTTTCAGATGTTAGGAATTCATGTTCATACAGCTCAAAATTAGTGTAGAAAGACTGTAAGTGAGGACTATACTGCTTATGTTTACAATTGAGGCTGAATTTCTCGAGCATCTTTTTGGTGAATCAGTTAATATCCTGACGGTTCCAGTAATACTTGTAAGAAAACTGTCTAATTGCGGTATAAGTCTTAAAATACGCATTTAGAGTTTCCAGAAATGATTTCAAACTTGTAATAAGCACTTGAAATAAAAGTAAGTAGGTTCTTACTACATACCCTGCCGTTTTCAATCACTGACATTACCCGTGGAAAGCAGGGAAATGACCAGAAAACTGAAAATATTTACAACTCCGGGCACTTTAGGGAATGTTTTTACTTGAATTTGCTTTCAAATACTAGGAATTCATGTTTATACAGCTCAAAATTAGTGTAGAAAGACTGTAAGTGAGGACTATACTGCTTATGTTTACAATTGAGGCCGAAATTCTCGAGCGTCTTATTGGTGAATCAGTTAATATCCTGACGGTTCCAGTACATACTTGTAAGAAAACTCTCTAATTGTGGTATAAGTCTTAAAATACGCATTTAGAGTTTCCAGAAATGATTTCAAACTTGTAATAAGCACTTGAAATAAAAGTAAGTAGGTTCTTACTACATATCCTGCCGTTTTCAATCACTGACATTACCCGTGGAAAGCAGAAAAATGACCAGAAAACTGATAATATTTACAACTCCGGCCACTTTAGCGAGCGTTTTCACTTGAATTTGCTTTCAAATGTTAGGAATTCAAGTTTATACAGCTCAAAATTAGTGTAGAAAGACTGTAAGTGAGGACTATACTGCTTATGTTTACAATTGAGGCTGAATTTCTCGAGCGTCTTTTTGGTGAATCAGTTAATACCCTGACGGTTCCAGTAATACTTGTAAGAAAACTGTCTAATTGCGGTACAAGTCTTAAAATACGCATTTAGAGTTTCCAGAAATGATTTCAAACTTGTAATAAGCACTTGAAATAAAAGTAAGTAGGTTCTTACTACATACCCTGCCGTTTTCAATCACTGACATTACCCGTGGAAAGCAGGGAAATGACCAGAAAACTGATAATATTTACAACTCCGGCAACTTTACAGAGAGTTTTCACTTGAATTTCCTTTAAAATATTACGAATTCAAGTTTATACAGCTCAAAATTAGTGTAGAAAGACTGTAAGTGAGGACCATACTGCTTATGTTTACAATTGAGGCAGAATTTCTCGAGCGTCTTTATGGTGAATCAGTTAATATCCTGACGGTTCCAATAATACTTGTAAGAAAACTGTCTAATTGTGGTATAAGTCTTAAAATACGCATTTAGTGTTTCCAGAAATGATTTCAAACTTGTAATAAGCACTTGAAATAAAAGTAAGTAGGTTCTTACTACATACCCTGCCGTTTTCAATCACTGACATTACCCGTGGAAAGCAGGGAAATGACCAGAAAACTGATAATATTTACAACTCCGGCCACTTTAGCGAGCGTTTTCACTTGAATTTGCTTTCAAATATTAGGAATTCATGTTTATACAGCTCAAAATTAGTGTAGAAAGACTGTAAGTGAGGACTATACTGCTTATGTTTACAATTGAGGCCGAATTTCTCGAGCGTCTTATTGGTGAATCAGTTAATATCCTGACGGTTCCAGTACATACTTATAAGAAAACTGTCTAATTGCGGTATAAGTCTTAAAATACGCATTTAGAGTTTCCAGATTCAAACTTGTAATAAGAACTTGAAATAAAAGTAAGTAGGTTCTTACTACATACCCTGCCGTTTTCAATCACTGACATTACCCGTGGAAAGCAGGGCAATGACCAGAAAATTGATAATATTTACAACTCCGGCAACTTTACAGAGCGTTTTCACTTGAATTTCCTTTGAAATATTACGAATTCAAGTTTATACAGCTCAAAATTAGTGTAGAAAGACTGTAAGTGAGGACTATACTGCTTATGTTTACAATTGAGGCCGAATTTCTCGAGCGTCTTTATGGTGAATCAGTTAATATCCTGACGGTTCCAATAATACTTGTAAGAAAACTGTCTAATTGCGGTATAAGTCTTAAAATACGCATTTAGAGTTTCCAGAAATGATTTCAAACTTGTAATAAGCACTTGAAATAAAAGTAAGTAGGTTCTTACTACATACCCTGCCGTTTTCAATCACTGACATTACCCGTGGAAAGCAGGGAAATGACCAGAAAACTGATAATATTTACAACTCCGGCCACTTTAGCGAGCGTTTTCACTTGAATTTGCTTTCAAATATTAGGAATTCATGTTTATACAGCTCAAAATTAGTGTAGAAAGACTGTAAGTGAGGACTATACTGCTTATGTTTACAATTGAGGCCGAATTTCTCGAGCGTCTTATTGGTGAATCAGTTAATATCCTGACGGTTCCAGTACATACTTGTAAGAAAACTCTCTAATTGTGGTATAAGTCTTAAAATACGCACTTAGAGTTTCCAGAAATGATTTCAAACTTGTAATAAGCACTTGAAATAAAAGTAAGTAGGTTCTTACCACATACCCTGCCGTTTTCAATCACTGACATTACCCGTGGAAAGCAGGGAAATGACCAGAAAACTGATAATATTTACAACTCCGGCAACTTTAGTGAGCGTTTTCACTTGAATTTGCTTTCAAATATTAGGAATTCATGTTTATACAGCTCAAAATTAGTGTAGAAAGACTGTAAGTGAGGACTATACTGCTTATGTTTACAATTGAGGCCGAATTTCTCGAGCGTCTTATTGGTGAATCAGTTAATATCCTGACGGTTCCAGTACATACTTATAAGAAAACTCTCTAATTGTGGTATAAGTCTTAAAATACGCATTTAGAGTTTCCAGAAATGATTTCAAACTTGTAATAAGCACTTGAAATAAAAGTAAGTAGGTTCTTACTACATACCCTGCCGTTTTCAATCACTGACATTACCCGTGGAAAGCAGGGAAATGACCAGAAAACTGAAAATATTTACAACTCCGGCCAATTTAGCGAGCGTTTTCACTTGAATTTGCTTTCAAATGTTAGGAATTCATGTTTATACAGCTCAAAATTAGTGTAGAAAGACTGTGAGGACTATACTGCTTATGTTTACAATTGAGGCTGAATTTCTCGAGCGTCTTTTTGGTGAATCAGTTAATATCCTGACGGTTCCAGTAATACTTATAAGAAAACTGTCTAATTGCGGTATAAGTCTTAAAATACGCATTTAGAGTTTCCAGATTCAAACTTGTAATAAGAACTTGAAATAAAAGTAAGTAGGTTCTTACTACATACCCTGCCGTTTTCAATCACTGACATTACCCGTGGAAAGCAGGGAAATGACCAGAAAACTGATAATATTTACAACTCCGGCAACTTTACAGAGAGTTTTCACTTGAATTTCCTTTAAAATATTACGAATTCAAGTTTATACAGCTCAAAATTAGTGTAGAAAGACTGTAAGTGAGGACTATACTGCTTATGTTTACAATTGAGGCCGAATTTCTCGAGCGTCTTTATGGTGAATCAGTTAATATCCTGACGGTTCCAATAATACTTGTAAGAAAACTGTCTAATTGTGGTATAAGTCTTAAAATACGCATTTAGAGTTTCCAGAAATGATTTCAAACTTGTAATAAGCACTTGAAATAAAAGTAAGTAGGTTCTTACTACATACCCTGCCGTTTTCAATCACTGACATTACCCGTGGAAAGCAGGGAAATGACCAGAAAACTGAAAATATTTACAACTCCGGGCACTTTAGGGAGTGTTTTCACTTGAATTTGCTTTCAAATACTAGGAATTCATGTTTCTACAGCTCAAAATTAGTGTAGAAAACTGTAAGTAAGGACTATACTGCTTATGTTTACAATTGAGGCCGAATTTCTCGAGCGTCTTTTTGCTGAATCAGTTAATATCCTGATGGTTCCAGTACATACTTGTAAAAAACTCTCTAAATGTGGTATAACTCTTAAAATACGCAGGTAGAGTGTCCAGAAATGATTTCAAACTTGTAATAAGCACTTGAAATAAAAGTAAGTAGGTTTTTACTACATACCCTGCCGTGTTCAATCACTGACATTACCCGTGGAAAGCAGGGAAATGGTCAGAAAAATGATAATATTTACAACTCCGGCCACTTTAGCGAGCGTTTTCACTTGAATTTGCTTTCAGATGTTAGGAATTCATGTTCATACAGCTCAAAATTAGTGTAGAAAGACTGTAAGTGAGGACTATACTGCTTATGTTTACAATTGAGGCTGAATTTCTCGAGCATCTTTTTGGTGAATCAGTTAATATCCTGACGGTTCCAGTAATACTTGTAAGAAAACTGTCTAATTGCGGTATAAGTCTTAAAATACGCATTTAGAGTTTCCAGAAATGATTTCAAACTTGTAATAAGCACTTGAAATAAAAGAAAGTAGGTTCTTACTACATACCCTGCCGTTTTCAATCACTGACATTACCCGTGGAAAGCAGGGAAATGACCAGAAAACTGAAAATATTTACAACTCCGGGCACTTTAGGGAATGTTTTTACTTGAATTTGCTTTCAAATACTAGGAATTCATGTTTATACAGCTCAAAATTAGTGTAGAAAGACTGTAAGTGAGGACTATACTGCTTATGTTTACAATTGAGGCTGAATTTCTCGAGCGTCTTTTTGGTGAATCAGTTAATATCCTGTCGGTTCCAGTAATACTTGTAAGAAAACTGTCTAATTGCGGTATAAGTCTTAAAATACGCACTTAGAGTTTCCAGAAATGATTTCAAACTTGTAATAAGCACTTGAAATAAAAGTAAGTAGGTTCTTACTACATACCCTGCCGTTTTCAATCACTGACATTACCCGTGGAAAGCAGGGAAATGACCAGAAAACTGATAATATTTACAACTCCGGCAACTTTACAGAGCGTTTTCACTTGAATTTCCTTTAAATATTACGAATTCAAGTTTATACAGCTCAAAATTAGTGTAGAAAGACTGTAAGTGAGGACTATACTGCTTATGTTTACAATTGAGGCCGAATTTCTCGAGCGTCTTTTTGGTGAATCTGTTAATATCCTGACGGTTCCAGTACATACTTGTAAGAAACGCTGTAATTGTGGTATAACTCTTAAAATATACATTTAGATTTTCCAGAAATGATTTCAAACTTGTAATAACCACTTGAAATAAAAGTAAGTAGGTTCTTACTACATACCCTGCCGTTTTCAATCACTGACATTACCCGTGGAAAGCAGGGAAATGACCAGAAAACTGAAAATATTTACAACTCCGGGCACTTTAGGGAATGTTTTTACTTGAATTTGCTTTCAAATACTAGGAATTCATGTTTATACAGCTCAAAATTAGTGTAGAAAGACTGTAAGTGAGGACTATACTGCTTATGTTTACAATTGAGGCCGAAATTCTCGAGCGTCTTATTGGTGAATCAGTTAATATCCTGACGGTTCCAGTACATACTTGTAAGAAAACTCTCTAATTGTGGTATACGTCTTAAAATACTCATTTAGAGTTTCCAGAAATGATTTCAAACTTGTAATAAGCACTTGAAATAAAAGTAAGTAGGTTCTTACTACATATCCTGCCGTTTTCAATCACTGACATTACCCGTGGAAAGCAGAAAAATGACCAGAAAACTGATAATATTTACATCTCCGGCCACTTTAGCGAGGGTTTTCACTTGAATTTGCTTTCAAATGTTAGGAATTCAAGTTTATACAGCTCAAAATTAGTGTAGAAAGACTGTAAGTGAGGACTATACTGCTTATGTTTACAATTGAGGCTGAATTTCTCGAGCGTCTTTTTGGTGAATCAGTTAATACCCTGACGGTTCCAGTAATACTTGTAAGAAAACTGTCTAATTGCGGTATAAGTCTTAAAATACGCATTTAGAGTTTCCAGATTCAAACTTGTAATAAGAACTTGAAATAAAAGTAAGTAGGTTCTTACTACATACCCTGCCGTTTTCAATCACTGACATTACCCATGGAAAGCAGGGCAATGACCATAAAACTGATAATATTTACAACTCCGGCAACTTTACAGAGCGTTTTCACTTGAATTTCCTTTGAAATATTACGAATTCAAGTTTATACAGCTCAAAATTAGTGTAGAAAGACTGTAAGTGAGGACTATACTGCTTATGTTTACAATTGAGGCCGAATTTCTCGAGCGTCTTTATGGTGAATCAGTTAATATCCTGACGGTTCCAATAATACTTGTAAGAAAACTGTCTAATTGCGGTATAAGTCTTAAAATACGCATTTAGAGTTTCCAGAAATGATTTCAAACTTGTAATAAGCACTTGAAATAAAAGTAAGTAGGTTCTTACTACATACCCTGCCGTTTTCAATCACTGACATTACCCGTGGAAAGCAGGGAAATGACCAGAAAACTGATAATATTTACAACTCCGGCCACTTTAGCGAGCGTTTTCACTTGAATTTGCTTTCAAATATTAGGAATTCATGTTTATACAGCTCAAAATTAGTGTAGAAAGACTGTAAGTGAGGACTATACTGCTTATGTTTACAATTGAGGCCGAATTTCTCGAGCGTCTTATTGGTGAATCAGTTAATATCCTGACGGTTCCAGTACATACTTGTAAGAAAACTCTCTAATTGTGGTATAAGTCTTAAAATACGCATTTAGAGTTTCCAGAAATGATTTCAAACTTGTAATAAGCACTTGAAATAAAAGTAAGTAGGTTCTTACTACATACCCTGCCGTTTTCAATCACTGACATTACCCGTGGAAAGCAGGGAAATGACCAGAAAACTGATAATATTTACAACTCTGGCAACTTAAGTGAGCGTTTTCACTTGAATTTGCTTTCAAATATTAGGAATTCATGTTTATACAGCTCAAAATTAGTGTAGAAAGACTGTAAGTGAGGACTATACTGCTTATGTTTACAATTGAGCCCGAATTTCTCGAGCGTCTTATTGGTGAATCAGTTAATATCCTCACGGTTCCAGTACATACTTATAGGAAAACTCTCTAATTGTGGTATAAGTATTAAAATACGCATTTAGAGTTTCCAGAAATGATTTCAAACTTGTAATAAGCACTTGAAATAAAAGTAAGTAGGTTCTTACTACATACCCTGCCATTTTCAATCACTGACATTACCCGTGGAAAACAGGGAAATGACCAGAAAACTGAAAATATTTACAACTCCGGCCACTTTAGCGAGCGTTTTCACTTGAATTTGCTTTCAAATGTTAGGAATTCATGTTTATACAGCTCAAAATTAGTGTAGAAAGACTGTAAGTGAGGACTATACTGCTTATGTTTACAATTGAGGCTGAATTTCTCGAGCGTCTTTTTGGTGAATCAGTTAATATCCTGACGGTTCCAGTAATACTTGTAAGAAAACTGTCTAATTGCGGTATAAGTCTTAAAATACGCATTTAGAGTTTCCAGAAATGATTTCAAACTTGTAATAAGCACTTGAAATAAAAGTAAGTAGGTTCTTACTACATACCCTGCCGTTTTCAATCACTGACATTACCCGTGGAAAGCAGGGAAATGACCAGAAAACTGATAATATTTACAACTCCGGCCACTTTAGCGAGCGTTTTCACTTGAATTTGCTTTCAAATATTAGGAATTCATGTTTATACAGCTCAAAATTAGTGTAGAAAGACTGTAAGTGAGGACTATACTGCTTATGTTTACAATTGAGGCCGAATTTCTCGAGCATCTTATTGGTGAATCAGTTAATATCCTGACGGTTCCAGTACATACTTGTAAGAAAACTCTCTAATTGCGGTATAAGTCTTAAAATACGCATTTAGAGTTTCCAGAAATGATTTCAAACTTGTAATAAGCACTTGAAATAAAAGTAAGTAGGTTCTTACTACATACCCTGCCGTTTTCAATCACTGACATTACCCGTGGAAAGCAGGGAAATGACCAGAAAACTGAAAATATTTACAACTCCGGCCACTTTAGCGAGCGTTTTCACTTGAATTTGCTTTCAAATGTTAGGAATTCATGTTTATACAGCTCAAAATTAGTGTAGAAAGACTGTAAGTGAGGACTATACTGCTTATGTTTACAATTGAGGCTGAATTTCTCAAGCGTCTTTTTGGTGAATCAGTTAATATCCTGACGGTTCCAGTAATACTTGTAAGAAAACTGTCTAATTGCGGTATAAGTCTTAAAATACGCATTTAGAGTTTCCAGATTCAAACTTGTAATAAGAACTTGAAATAAAAGTAAGTAGGTTCTTACTACATACCCTGCCGTTTTCAATCACTGACATTACCCATGGAAAGCAGGGCAATGACCAGAAAACTGATAATATTTACAACTCCGGCAACTTTACAGAGCGTTTTCACTTGAATTTCCTTTGAAATATTACGAATTCAAGTTTATACAGCTCAAAATTAGTGTAGAAAGACTGTAAGTGAGGACTATACTGCTTATGTTTACAATTGAGGCCGAATTTCTCGAGCGTCTTTTTGGTGAATCTGTTAATATCCTGACGGTTCCAGTACATACTTGTAGCAAAGCTCTATAATTGTGGTATAACTCTTAAAATATGCATTTAGAGTTTCCAGAAATGATTTCAAACTTGTAATAAGCACTTGAAATAAAAGTAAGTAGGTTCTTAATACATACCCTGCCGTGTTCAATCACTGACATTACCCGTGGAAAGCTGGGAAATGACCTGAAAACTGATAATACTTACAACTCCGGGCACTTTAGGGAGTGTTTTCACTTGAATTTGCTTTCAAATACTAGGAATTCATGTTTCTACAGCTCAAAATTAGTGTAGAAAGACTGTAAGTAAGGACTATACTGCTTATGTTTACAATTGAGGCCGAATTTCTCGAGCGTCTTTTTGCTGAATCAGTTAATATCCTGATGGTTCCAGTACATACTTGTAAGAAACTCTCTAATTGTGGTATAACTCTTAAAATACGTATGTAGAGTTTCCAGAAATGATTTCAAACTTGTAATAAGCACTTGAAATAAAAGTAAGTAGGTTCTTACTACATACCCTGCTGTTTTCAATCACTGACATTACCCGTGGAAAGCAGGGAAATGACCAGAAAACTGAAAATATTTACAACTCCGGGCACTTTAGGGAGTGTTTTCACTTGAATTTGCTTTCAAATACTAGGAATTCATGTTTCTACAGCTCAAAATTAGTGTAGAAAACTGTAAGTAAGGACTATACTGCTTATGTTTACAATTGAGGCCGAATTTCTCGAGCGTCTTTTTGCTGAATCAGTTAATATCCTGATGGTTCCAGTACATACTTGTAAGAAACTCTCTAAATGTGGTATAACTCTTAAAATACGCAGGTAGAGTTTCCAGAAATGATTTCAAACTTGTAATAAGCACTTGAAATAAAAGTAAGTAGGTTTTTACTACATACCCTGCCGTGTTCAATCACTGACATTACCCGTGGAAAGCAGGGAAATGGCCAGAAAAATGATAATATTTACAACTCCGGCAACTTTACAGAGCGTTTTCACTTGAATTTGCTTTCAGATGTTAGGAATTCATGTTCATACAGCTCAAAATTAGTGTAGAAAGACTGTAAGTAAGGACTATACTGCTTATGTTTACAATTGAGGCCGAATTTCTCGAGCGTCTTTTTGCTGAATCAGTGAATATCCTGATGGTTCCAGTACATACTTGTAAGAAGCTTTCTAATTGTGGTATAACTCTTAAAATACGCATGTAGAGTTTCCAGAAATGATTTCAAACTTGTAATAAGCACTTGAAATAAAAGTAAGTAGGTTCTTACTACATACCCTGCCGTTTTCAATCACTGACATTACCCGTGGAAAGCAGAAAAATGACCAGAAAACTGAAAATATTTACAACTCCGGGCACTTTAGGGAGTGTTTTCACTTGAATTTGCTATCAAATACTAGGAATTCATGTTTATACAGCTCAAAATTAGTGTAGAAAGACTGTAAGTGAGGAGTATACTGCTCATGTTTATAATGGAGGAGGAATTTCTCGAGCGTCTGATTGGTGAATCAGGTAATATCCTGACGGTTCCAGTACATACTTGTAAGAAACTTTCTAATTGTGGTATAACTCTTAAAAAACGCATTTAGAGTTTCCAGAAATGGTTTCAAACTTGTAATAAGCACTTGAAATAAAAGTAAGTAGGTTCTTACTACATACCCTGCCGTTTTCAATCACTGACATTACCCGTGGAAAGCAGGGAAATGACCAGAAAACTGATAATATTTACAACTCCGGCAACTTTACAGAGCGTTTTCACTTGAATTTCCTTTAAAATATTACGAATTCAAGTTTATACAGCTCAAAATTAGTGTAGAAAGACTGTAAGTGAGGACTATACTGCTTATGTTTACAATTGAGGCCGAATTTCTCAAGCGTCTTTTTGGTGAATCTGTTAATAACCTGACGGTTCCAGTACACACTTGCAAGAAAACTCTCTAATTGTGGTATAACTCTTAAAATACGCATTTAGAGTTTCCAGAAATGATTTCAAACTTGTAATAAGCACTTGAAATAAAAGTAAGTAGGATCTTAATACATACCATGCCGTGTTCAATCACTGACATTACCCGTGGAAAGCTGGGAAATGACCTGAAAACTGATACTACTTACAACTCCGGGCACTTTAGGGAGTGTTTTCACTTGAATTTGCTTTCAAATACTAGGAATTCATGTTTCTACAGCTCAAAATTAGTGTAGAAAGACTGTAAGTGAGGACTATACTGCTTATGTTTACAATTGAGGCCGAATTTCTCAAGCGTCTTTTTGGTGAATCAGTTAATATCCTGATGGTTCCAGTACATACTTGTAAGAAACGCTGTAATTGTGGTATAACTCTTAAAATATACATTTAGATTTTCCAGAAATGATTTCAAACTTGTAATAACCACTTGAAATAAAAGTAAGTAGGTTCTTACTACATACCCTGCCGTTTTCAATCACTGACATTACCCGTGGAAAGCAGGGAAATGACCAGAAAACTGAAAATATTTACAACTCCGGGCACTTTAGGGAGTGTTTTTACTTGAATTTGCTTTCAAATACTAGGAATTCATGTTTCTACAGCTCAAAATTAGTGTAGAAAGACTGTAAGTGACGAATATACTGCTTATGTTTACAATTGAGGCCGAATTTCTCGAGCTTCTTATTGGTGAATCAGTTAATATCCTGACGGTTCCAGTACATACTTATAAGAAAACTCTCTAATTGTGGTATAAGTCTTAAAATACGCATTTAGAGTTTACAGAAATGATTTCAAACTTGTAATAAGCACTTGAAATAAAAGTAAGTAGGTTCTTACTACATACCCTGCCGTTTTCAATCACTGACATTACCCGTGGAAAGCAGGGAAATGACCAGAAAACTGAAAATATTTACAACTCCGGCCACTTTAGCGAGCGTTTTCACTTGAATTTGCTTTCAAATGTTAGGAATTCATGTTTATACAGCTCAAAATTAGTGTAGAAAGACTGTAAGTGAGGACTATACTGCTTATGTTTACAACTGAGGCTGAATTTCTCGAGCGTCTTTTTGGTGAATCAGTTAATATCCTGACGGTTCCAGTAATACTTGTAAGAAAACTGTCTAATTCCGGTATAAGTCTTAAAATACGCATTTAGAGTTTCCAGATTCAAACTTGTAATAAGAACGTGAAATAAAAGTAAGTAGGTTCTTACTACATACCCTGCCGTTTTCAATCACTGACATTACCCATTGAAAGCAGGGCAATGACCAGAAAACTGATAATATTTACAACTCCGGCAACTTTACAGAGCGTTTTCACTTGAATTTCCTTTGAAATATTACGAATTCAAGTTTATACAGCTCAAAATTAGTGTAGAAAGACTGTAAGTGAGGACTATACTGCTTATGTTTACAATTGAGGCCGAATTTCTCGAGCGTCTTTTTGGTGAATCTGTTAATATCCTGACGGTTCCAGTACATACTTGTAGCAAAGCTCTATAATTGTGGTATAACTCTTAAAATATGCATTTAGAGTTTCCAGAAATGATTTCAAACTTGTAATAAGCACTTGAAATAAAAGTAAGTAGGTTCTTAATACATACCCTGCCGTGTTCAATCACTGACATTACCCGTGGAAAGCTGGGAAATGACCTGAAAACTGATAATACTTACAACTCCGGGCACTTTAGGGAGTGTTTTCACTTGAATTTGCTTTCAAATACTAGGAATTCATGTTTCTACAGCTCAAAATTAGTGTAGAAAGACTGTAAGTAAGGACTATACTGCTTATGTTTACAATTGAGGCCGAATTTCTCGAGCGTCTTTTTGCTGAATCAGTTAATATCCTGATGGTTCCAGTACATACTTGTAAGAAACTCTCTAATTGTGGTATAACTCTTAAAATACGTATGTAGAGTTTCCAGAAATGATTTCAAACTTGTAATAAGCACTTGAAATAAAAGTAAGTAGGTTCTTACTACATACCCTGCTGTTTTCAATCACTGACATTACCCGTGGAAAGCAGGGAAATGACCAGAAAACTGAAAATATTTACAACTCCGGGCACTTTAGGGAGTGTTTTCACTTGAATTTGCTTTCAAATACTAGGAATTCATGTTTCTACAGCTCAAAATTAGTGTAGAAAACTGTAAGTAAGGACTATACTGCTTATGTTTACAATTGAGGCCGAATTTCTCGAGCGTCTTTTTGCTGAATCAGTTAATATCCTGATGGTTCCAGTACATACTTGTAAGAAACTCTCTAAATGTGGTATAACTCTTAAAATACGCAGGTAGAGTTTCCAGAAATGATTTCAAACTTGTAATAAGCACTTGAAATAAAAGTAAGTAGGTTTTTACTACATACCCTGCCGTGTTCAATCACTGACATTACCCGTGGAAACCAGGGAAATGGCCAGAAAAATGATAATATTTACAACTCCGGCAACTTTACAGAGCGTTTTCACTTGAATTTGCTTTCAGATGTTAGGAATTCATGTTCATACAGCTCAAAATTAGTGTAGAAAGACTGTAAGTGAGGACTATACTGCTTATGTTTACAATTGAGGCTGAATTTCTCGAGCATCTTTTTGGTGAATCAGTTAATATCCTGACGGTTCCAGTAATACTTGTAAGAAAACTGTCTAATTGCGGTATAAGTCTTAAAATACGCATTTAGAGTTTCCAGAAATGATTTCAAACTTGTAATAAGCACTTGAAATAAAAGTAAGTAGGTTCTTACTACATACCCTGCCGTTTTCAATCACTGACATTACCCGTGGAAAGCAGGGAAATGACCAGAAAACTGAAAATATTTACAACTCCGGCCACTTTAGCGAGCGTTTTCACTTGAATTTGCTTTCAAATGTTAGGAATTCATGTTTATAAAGCTCAAAATTAGTGTAGAAAGACTGTAAGTGAGGACTATACTGCTTATGTTCACAATTGAGGCCGAAATTCTCGAGCGTCTTTTTGGTGAATCTGTTAATATCCTGACGGTTCCAGTACATACTTGTAAGAAAACTCTCTAATTGTGGTATAACTCTTAAAATACGCATTTAGAGTTTCCAGAAATGATTTAAAACTTGTAATAAGCACTTGAATTAAAAGTAAGTAGGTTCTTAATACATACCCTGCCGTGTTCAATCACTGACATTACCCGTGGCATGCTGGGAAATGACCTGAAAACTGATAATACTTACAACTCCGGGCACTTTAGGGAGTGTTTTCACTTGAATTTGCTTTCAAATACTAGGAATTCATGTTTCTACAGCTCAAAATTAGTGTAGAAAGACTGTAAGTGAGGACTATACTGCTTATGTTTACAATTGAGGCCGAATTTCTCAAGCGTCTTTTTGGTGAATCAGTTAATATCCTGATGGATCCAGTACATACTTGTAAGAAACGCTGTAATTGTGGTATAACTATTAAAATATACATTTAGATTTTCCAGAAATGATTTCAAACTTGTAATAACCACTTGAAATAAAAGTAAGTAGGTTCTTACTACATACCCTGCCGTTTTCAATCACTGACATTACCCGTGGAAAGCAGGGAAATGACCAGAAAACTGAAAATATTTACAACTCCGGGCACTTTAGGGAGTGTTTTCACTTGAATTTGCTTTCAAATACTAGGAATTCAAGTTTATACAGCTCAAAATTAGTGTAGAAAGACTGTAAGTGAGGACTATACTGCTCATGTTTATAATTGAGGCGGAATTTCTCGAGCGTCTTATTGGTGAATCAGGTAATATCCTGACGGTTCCAGTACATACTTGTAAGAAACTTTCTAATTGTGGTATAACTCTTAAAATACGCATTTAGAGTTTCCAGAAATGGTTTCAAACTTGTAATAAGCACTTGAAATAAAAGTAAGTAGGTTCTTACTACATACCCTGCCGTTTTCAATCACTGACATTACCCGTGGAAAGCAGGGAAATGACCAGAAAACTGATAATATTTACAACTCCGGCCACTTTAGCGAGCGTTTTCACTTGAATTTGCTTTCAAATATTATGAATTCATGTTTATACAGCTCAAAATTAGTGTAGAAAGACTGTAAGTGAGGACTATACTGCTTATGTTTACAATTGAGACCGAATTTCTCAAGCGTCTTTTTGGTGAATCAGTTAATATCCTGATGGTTCCAGGACATACTTGTAAGAAATGCTGTAATTGTGGTATAACTCTTAAAATATACATTTAGAGTTTCCAGAAATGATTTCAAACTTGTAATAAGCACTTGAAATAAAAGTAAGTAGGTTCTTACTACATACCCTGCCGTTTTCAATCACTTACATTACCCGTGGAAAACAGGGAAATGACCAGAAAACTGAAAATATTTACAACTACGGGCACTTTAGGGAATGTTTTTACTTGAATTTGCTTTCAAATACTAGGAATTCATGTTTCTACAGCTCAAAATTAGTGTAGAAAGACTGTAAGTGAGGACTATACTGCTTATGTTTACAATTGAGGCTGAATTTCTCGAGCGTCTTTTTGGTGAATCAGTTAATATCCTGATGGTTCCAGTAATACTTGTAAGAAAACTGTCTAATTGCGGTATAAGTCTTAAAATACGCATTTAGAGTTTCCAGAAATGATTTCAAACTTGTAATAAGCACTTGAAATAAAAGTAAGTAGGTTCTTACTACATACCCTGCCGTTTTCAATCACTGACATTACCCGTGGAAAGCAGGGAAATGACCAGAAAACTGATAATATTTACAACTCCGGCAACTTTACAGAGCGTTTTCACTTGAATTTCCTTTAAAATATTACGAATTCAAGTTTATACAGCTCAAAATTAGTGTAGAAAGACTGTAAGTAAGGACTATCCTGCTTATGTTTACAATTGAGGCCGAATTTCTCGAGCGTCTTTTTGCTGAATCAGTTAATATCCTGATGGTGTCAGTATATACTTGTAAGAAACTCTCTAATTGTGGTATAACTCTTAAAATACGCATGTAGAGTTTCCAGAAATGATTTCAAACTTGTAATAAGCACTTGAAATAAAAGTAAGTAGGTTCTTACTACATACCCTGCCGTTTTCAATCACTGACATTACCCGTGGAAAGCAGGGAAATGACCAGAAAACTGAAAATATTTACAACTCCGGCAACTTTACAGAGCGTTTTCACTTGAATTTCCTTTAAAATATTACGAATTCAAGTTTATACAGCTCAAAATTAGTGTAGAAAGACTGTAAGTGAGGACTATACTGCTTATGTTTACAATTGAGGCCGAAATTCTCGAGCGTCTTTTTGGTGAATCTGTTAATATCCTGACGGTTCCAGTACATACTTGTAAGAAAACTCTCTAATTGTGGTATAACTCTTAAAATACGCATTTAGAGTTTCCAGAAATGATTTCAAAATTGTAATAAGCACTTGAATTAAAAGTAAGTAGGTTCTTAATACATACCATGCCGTGTTCAATCACTGACATTACCCGTGGAAAGCTGGGCAATGACATGAAAACTGATAATACTTACAACTCCGGGCACTTTAGGGAGTGTTTTCACTTGAATTTGCTTTCAAATACTAGGAATTCATGTTTATACAGCTCAAAATTAGTGTAGAAAGACTGTAAGTGAGGACTATACTGCTTATGTTTACAATTGAGGCCGAATTTCTCAAGCGTCTTTTTGGTGAATCAGTTAATATCCTGATGGTTCCAGTACATACTTGTAAGAAACGCTGTAATTGTGGTATAACTCTTAAAATATACATTTAGATTTTCCAGAAATGATTTCAAACTTGTAATAACCACTTGAAAGAAAAGTAATAGGTTCTTACTACATACCCTGCCGTTTTCAATCACTGACATTACCCGTGGAAAGCAGGGAAATGACCAGAAAACTGATAATATTTACAACTCCGGCAACTTTACAGAGCGTTTTCACTTGAATTTCCTTTAAAATATTACGAATTCAAGTTTATACAGCTCAAAATTAGTGTAGAAAGACTGTAAGTGAGGACTATACTGCTTATGTTTACAATTGAGGCCGAATTTCTCGAACGTCTTTTTGGTGAATCCGTTAATATCATGAGGGTTCCAGTACATACTTGTAAGAAAACTCTCTAATTGTGGTATAACTCTTAAAATATGCATTTAGAGTTTCCAGAAATGATTTCAAACTTGTAATAAGCACTTGAAATAAAAGTAAGTAGGTTCTTACTACATACCCTGCCGTTTTCAATCACTGACATTACCCGTGGAAAGCAGGGAAATGACCATAAAACTGAAAATATTTACAACTCCGGCCACTTTAGCGAGCGTTTTCACTTGAATTTGCTTTCAAATGTTAGGAATTCATGTTTATACAGCTCAAAATTAGTGTAGAAAGACTGTAAGTGAGGACTATACTGCTTATGTTTACAATTGAGGCCGAAATTCTCGAGCGTCTTTTTGGTGAATCTGTTAATATCCTGACGGTTCCAGTACATACTTGTAAGAAAACTCTCTAATTGTGGTATAACTCTTAAAATACGCATTTAGAGTTTCCAGAAATGATTTCAAACTTGTAATAAGCACTTGAATTAAAAGTAAGTAGGTTCTTAATACATACCCTGCCGTGTTCAATCACTGACATTACCCGTGGCATGCTGGGAAATGACCTGAAAACTGATAATACTTACAACTCCGGGCACTTTAGGGAGTGTTTTCACTTGAATTTGCTTTCAAATACTAGGAATTCATGTTTCTACAGCTCAAAATTAGTGTAGAAAGACTGTAAGTGAGGACTATACTGCTTATGTTTACAATTGAGGCCGAATTTCTCAAGCGTCTTTTTGGTGAATCAGTTAATATCCTGATGGTTCCAGGACATACTTGTAAGAAACGCTGTAATTGTGGTATAACTCTTAAAATATACATTTAGAGTTTCCAGAAATGATTTCAAACTTGTAATAAGCACTTGAAATAAAAGTAAGTAAGTTCTTACTACATACCCTGCCGTTTTCAATCACTTACATTACCCGTGGAAAACAGGGAAATGACCAGAAATCTGAAAATATTTACAACTCCGGGCACTTGAGGGAATGTTTTTACTTGAATTTGCTTTCAAATACTAGGAATTCATGTTTCTACAGCTCAAAATTAGTGTAGAAAGACTGTAAGTGAGGACTATACTGCTTATGTTTACAATTGAGGCTGAATTTCTCGAGCGTCTTTTTGGTGAATCAGTTAATATCCTGATGGTTCCAGTAATACTTGTAAGAAAACTGTCTAATTGCGGTATAAGTCTTAAAATACGCATTTAGAGTTTCCAGAAATGATTTCAAACTTGTAATAAGCACTTGAAATAAAAGTAAGTAGGTTCTTACTACATACCCTGCCGTTTTCAATCACTGACATTACCCGTGGAAAGCAGGGAAATGACCAGAAAACTGATAATATTTACAACTCCGGCAACTTTACAGAGCGTTTTCACTTGAATTTCCTTTAAAATATTACGAATTCAAGTTTATACAGCTCAAAATTAGTGTAGAAAGACTGTAAGTAAGGACTATCCTGCTTATGTTTACAATTGAGGCCGAATTTCTCGAGCGTCTTTTTGCTGAATCAGTTAATATCCTGATGGTGTCAGTATATACTTGTAAGAAACTCTCTAATTGTGGTATAACTCTTAAAATACGCATGTAGAGTTTCCAGAAATGATTTCAAACTTGTAATAAGCACTTGAAATAAAAGTAAGTAGGTTCTTACTACATACCCTGCCGTTTTCAATCACTGACATTACCCGTGGAAAGCAGGGAAATGACCAGAAAACTGAAAATATTTACAACTCCGGCCACTTTAGCGAGCGTTTTCACTTGAATTTGCTTTCAAATGTTAGGAATTCATGTTTATACAGCTCAAAATTAGTGTAGAAAGACTGTAAGTGAGGACTATACTGCTTATGTTTACAATTGAGGCCGAAATTCTCGAGCGTCTTTTTGGTGAATCTGTTAATATCCTGACGGTTCCAGTACATACTTGTAAGAAAACTCTCTAATTGTGGTATAACTCTTAAAATACGCATTTAGAGTTTCCAGAAATGATTTCAAACTTGTAATAAGCACTTGAATTAAAAGTAAGTAGGTTCTTAATACATACCCTGCCGTGTTCAATCACTGACATTACCCGTGGCATGCTGGGAAATGACCTGAAAACTGATAATACTTACAACTCCGGGCACTTTAGGGAGTGTTTTCACTTGAATTTGCTTTCAAATACTAGGAATTCATGTTTCTACAGCTCAAAATTAGTGTAGAAAGACTGTAAGTGAGGACTATACTGCTTATGTTTACAATTGAGGCCGAATTTCTCAAGCGTCTTTTTGGTGAATCAGTTAATATCCTGATGGATCCAGTACATACTTGTAAGAAACGCTGTAATTGTGGTATAACTCTTAAAATATACATTTAGATTTTCCAGAAATGATTTCAAACTTGTAATAACCACTTGAAATAAAAGTAAGTAGGTTCTTACTACATACCCTGCCGTTTTCAATCACTGACATTACCCGTGGAAAGCAGGGAAATGACCAGAAAACTGAAAATATTTACAACTCCGGGCACTTTAGGGAGTGTTTTCACTTGAATTTGCTTTCAAATACTAGGAATTCAAGTTTATACAGCTCAAAATTAGTGTAGAAAGACTGTAAGTGAGGACTATACTGCTCATGTTTATAATTGAGGCGGAATTTCTCGAGCGTCTTATTGGTGAATCAGGTAATATCCTGACGGTTCCAGTACATACTTGTAAGAAACTTTCTAATTGTGGTATAACTCTTAAAATACGCATTTAGAGTTTCCAGAAATGGTTTCAAACTTGTAATAAGCACTTGAAATAAAAGTAAGTAGGTTCTTACTACATACCCTGCCGTTTTCAATCACTGACATTACCCGTGGAAAGCAGGGAAATGACCAGAAAACTGATAATATTTACAACTCCGGCCACTTTAGCGAGCGTTTTCACTTGAATTTGCTTTCAAATATTAGGAATTCATGTTTATACAGCTCAAAATTAGTGTAGAAAGACTGTAAGTGAGGACTATACTGCTTATGTTTACAATTGAGACCGAATTTCTCAAGCGTCTTTTTGGTGAATCAGTTAATATCCTGATGGTTCCAGGACATACTTGTAAGAAACGCTGTAATTGTGGTATAACTCTTAAAATATACATTTAGAGTTTCCAGAAATGATTTCAAACTTGTAATAAGCACTTGAAATAAAAGTAAGTAGGTTCTTACTACATACCCTGCCGTTTTCAATCACTTACATTACCCGTGGAAAACAGGGAAATGACCAGAAATCTGAAAATATTTACAACTCCGGGCACTTTAGGGAATGTTTTTACTTGAATTTGCTTTCAAATACTAGGAATTCATGTTTCTACAGCTCAAAATTAGTGTAGAAAGACTGTAAGTGAGGACTATACTGCTTATGTTTACAATTGAGGCTGAATTTCTCGAGCGTCTTTTTGGTGAATCAGTTAATATCCTGATGGTTCCAGTAATACTTGTAAGAAAACTGTCTAATTGCGGTATAAGTCTTAAAATACGCATTTAGAGTTTCCAGAAATGATTTCAAACTTGTAATAAGCACTTGAAATAAAAGTAAGTAGGTTCTTACTACATACCCTGCCGTTTTCAATCACTGACATTACCCGTGGAAAGCAGGGAAATGACCAGAAAACTGATAATATTTACAACTCCGGCAACTTTACAGAGCGTTTTCACATGAATTTCCTTTAAAATATTACGAATTCAAGTTTATACAGCTCAAAATTAGTGTAGAAAGACTGTAAGTAAGGACTATCCTGCTTATGTTTACAATTGAGGCCGAATTTCTCGAGCGTCTTTTTGGTGAATCTGTTAATATCCTGACGGTTCCAGTACATACTTGTAAGAAAACTCTCTAATTGTGGTATAACTCTTAAAATACGCATGTAGAGTTTCCAGAAATGATTTCAAACTTGTAATAAGCACTTGAAATAAAAGTAAGTAGGTTCTTACTACATACCCTGCCGTTTTCAATCACTGACATTACCCGTGGAAAGCAGGGAAATGACCAGAAAACTGAAAATATTTACAACTCCGGCAACTTTACAGAGCGTTTTCACTTGAATTTCCTTTAAAATATTACGAATTCAAGTTTATACAGCTCAAAATTAGTGTAGAAAGACTGTAAGTGAGGACTATACTGCTTATGTTTACAATTGAGGCCGAAATTCTCGAGCGTCTTTTTGGTGAATCTGTTAATATCCTGACGGTTCCAGTACATACTTGTAAGGAAACTCTCTAATTGTGGTATAACTCTTAAAATACGCATTTAGAGTTTCCAGAAATGATTTCAAAATTGTAATAAGCACTTGAATTAAAAGTAAGTAGGTTCTTAATACATACCATGCCGTGTTCAATCACTGACATTACCCGTGGAAAGCTGGGAAATGACATGAAAACTGATAATACTTACAACTCCGGGCACTTTAGGGAGTGTTTTCACTTGAATTTGCTTTCAAATACTAGGAATTCATGTTTATACAGCTCAAAATTAGTGTAGAAAGACTGTAAGTGAGGACTATACTGCTTATGTTTACAATTGAGGCCGAATTTCTCAAGCGTCTTTTTGGTGAATCAGTTAATATCCTGATGGTTCCAGTACATACTTGTAAGAAACGCTGTAATTGTGGTATAACTCTTAAAATATACATTTAGATTTTCCAGAAATGATTTCAAACTTGTAATAACCACTTGAAAGAAAAGTAAGTAGGTTCTTACTACATACCCTGCCGTTTTCAATCACTGACATTACCCGTGGAAAGCAGGGAAATGACCAGAAAACTGAAAATATTTACAACTCCGGCCACTTTAGCGAGCGTTTTCACTTGAATTTGCTTTCAAATGTTAGGAATTCATGTTTATACAGCTCAAAATTAGTGTAGAAAGACTGTAAGTGAGGACTATACTGCTTATGTTTACAACTGAGGCTGAATTTCTCGAGCGTCTTTTTGGTGAATCAGTTAATATCCTGACGGTTCCAGTAATACTTGTAAGAAAACTGTCTAATTCCGGTATAAGTCTTAAAATACGCATTTAGAGTTTCCAGATTCAAACTTGTAATAAGAACGTGAAATAAAAGTAAGTAGGTTCTTACTACATACCCTGCCGTTTTCAATCACTGACATTACCCATTGAAAGCAGGGCAATGACCAGAAAACTGATAATATTTACAACTCCGGCAACTTTACAGAGCGTTTTCACTTGAATTTCCTTTGAAATATTACGAATTCAAGTTTATACAGCTCAAAATTAGTGTAGAAAGACTGTAAGTGAGGACTATACTGTTTATGTTTACAATTGAGGCCGAATTTCTCGAGCGTCTTTTTGGTGAATCTGTTAATATCCTGACGGTTCCAGTACATACTTGTAGCAAAGCTCTATAATTGTGGTATAACTCCTAAAATATGCATTTAGAGTTTCCAGAAATGATTTCAAACTTGTAATAAGCACTTGAAATAAAAGTAAGTAGGTTCTTAATACATACCCTGCCGTGTTCAATCACTGACATTACCCGTGGAAAGCTGGGAAATGACCTGAAAACTGATAATACTTACAACTCCGGGCACTTTAGGGAGTGTTTTCACTTGAATTTGCTTTCAAATACTAGGAATTCATGTTTCTACAGCTCAAAATTAGTGTAGAAAGACTGTAAGTAAGGACTATACTGCTTATGTTTACAATTGAGGCGGAATTTCTCGAGCGTCTTTTTGCTGAATCAGTTAATATCCTGATGGTTCCAGTACATACTTGTAAGAAACTCTCTAATTGTGGTATAACTCTTAAAATACGTATGTAGAGTTTCCAGAAATGATTTCAAACTTGTAATAAGCACTTGAAATAAAAGTAAGTAGGTTCTTACTACATACCCTGCTGTTTTCAATCACTGACATTACCCGTGGAAAGCAGGGAAATGACCAGAAAACTGAAAATATTTACAACTCCGGGCACTTTAGGGAGTGTTTTCACTTGAATTTGCTTTCAAATACTAGGAATTCATGTTTCTACAGCTCAAAATTAGTGTAGAAAACTGTAAGTAAGGACTATACTGCTTATGTTTACAATTGAGGCCGAATTTCTCGAGCGTCTTTTTGCTGAATCAGTTAATATCCTGATGGTTCCAGTACATACTTGTAAGAAACTCTCTAAATGTGGTATAACTCTTAAAATACGCAGGTAGAGTTTCCAGAAATGATTTCAAACTTGTAATAAGCACTTGAAATAAAAGTAAGTAGGTTTTTACTACATACCCTGCCGTGTTCAATCACTGACATTACCCGTGGAAAGCAGGGAAATGGCCAGAAAAATGATAATATTTACAACTCCGGCAACTTTACAGAGCGTTTTCACTTGAATTTGCTTTCAGATGTTAGGAATTCATGTTCATACAGCTCAAAATTAGTGTAGAAAGACTGTAAGTGAGGACTATACTGCTTATGTTTACAATTGAGGCTGAATTTCTCGAGCATCTTTTTGGTGAATCAGTTAATATCCTGACGGTTCCAGTAATACTTGTAAGAAAACTGTCTAATTGCGGTATAAGTCTTAAAATACGCATTTAGAGTTTCCAGAAATGATTTCAAACTTGTAATAAGCACTTGAAATAAAAGTAAGTAGGTTCTTACTACATACCCTGCCGTTTTCAATCACTGACATTACCCGTGGAAAGCAGGGAAATGACCAGAAAACTGAAAATATTTACAACTCCGGGCACTTTAGGGAATGTTTTTACTTGAATTTGCTTTCAAATACTAGGAATTCATGTTTATACAGCTCAAAATTAGGGTAGAAAGACTGTAAGTGAGGACTATACTGCTTATGTTTACAATTGAGGCCGAAATTCTCGAGCGTCTTATTGGTGAATCAGTTAATATCCTGACGGTTCCAGTACATACTTGTAAGAAAACTCTCTAATTGTGGTATAAGTCTTAAAATACGCATTTAGAGTTTCCAGAAATGATTTCAAACTTGTAATAAGCACTTGAAATAAAAGTAAGTAGGTTCTTACTACATATCCTGCCGTTTTCAATCACTGACATTACCCGTGGAAAGCAGGGAAATGACCAGAAAACTGATAATATTTACAACTCCGGCCACTTTAGCGAGCGTTTTCACTTGAATTTGCTTTCAAATGTTAGGAATTCAAGTTTATACAGCTCAAAATTAGTGTAGAAAGACTGTAAGTGAGGACTATACTGCTTATGTTTACAATTGAGGCCGAAATTCTCGAGCGTCTTTTTGGTGAATCTGTTAATATCCTGACGGTTCCAGTACATACTTGTAAGAAAACTCTCTAATTGTGGTATAACTCCTAAAATACGCATTTAGAGTTTCCAGAAATGATTTCAAACTTGTAATAAGCACTTGAATTAAAAGTAAGTAGGTTCTTAATACATACCCTGCCGTGTTCAATCACTGACATTACCCGTGGCATGCTGGGAAATGACCTGAAAACTGATAATACTTACAACTCGGGGCACTTTAGGGAGTGTTTTCACTTGAATTTGCTTTCAAATACTAGGAATTCATGTTTCTACAGCTCAAAATTAGTGTAGAAAGACTGTAAGTGAGGACTATACTGCTTATGTTTACAATTGAGGCCGAATTTCTCAAGCGTCTTTTTGGTGAATCAGTTAATATCCTGATGGATCCAGTACATACTTGTAAGAAACGCTGTAATTGTGGTATAACTCTTAAAATATACATTTAGATTTTCCAGAAATGATTTCAAACTTGTAATAACCACTTGAAATAAAAGTAAGTAGGTTCTTACTACATACCCTGCCGTTTTCAATCACTGACATTACCCGTGAAAAGCAGGGAAATGACCAGAAAACTGATAATATTTACAACTCCGGCCACTTTAGCGAGCGTTTTCACTTGAATTTGCTTTCAAATATTAGGAATTCATGTTTATACAGCTCAAAATTAGTGTAGAAAGACTGTAAGTGAGGACTATACTGCTTATGTTTACAATTGAGACCGAATTTCTCAAGCGTCTTTTTGGTGAATCAGTTAATATCCTGATGGTTCGAGGACATACTTGTAAGAAACGCTGTAATTGTGGTATAACTCTTAAAATATACATTTAGAGTTTCCAGAAATGATTTCAAACTTGTAATAAGCACTTGAAATAAAAGTAAGTAGGTTCTTACTACATACCCTGCCGTTTTCAATCACTTACATTACCCGTGGAAAACAGGGAAATGACCAGAAAACTGAAAATATTTACAACTCCGGGCACTTTAGGGAGTGTTTTTACTTGAATTTTCTTTCAAATACTAGGAATTCATGTTTCTACAGCTCAAAATTAGTGTAGAAAGACTGTAAGTAAGGAGTATACTGCTTATGTTTACAATTGAGGCCGAATTTCTCGAGCGTCTTTTTGCTGAATCAGTGAATATCCTGATGGTTCCAGTACATACTTGTAAGAAACTTTCTAATTGTGGTATAACTCTTAAAATACGCATGTAGAGTTTCCAGAAATGATTTCAAACTTGTAATAAGCACTTGAAATAAAAGTAAGTAGGTTCTTACTACATACCCTGCCGTTTTCAATCACTGACATTACCCGTGGAAAGCAGGGAAATGACCAGAAAACTGATAATATTTACAACTCCGGCAACTTTACAGAGCGTTTTCACTTGAATTTCCTTTAAAATATTACGAATTCAAGTTTATACAGCTCAAAATTAGTGTAGAAAGACTGTAAGTAAGGACTATCCTGCTTATGTTTACAATTGAGGCCGAATTTCTCGAGCGTCTTTTTGCTGAATCAGTTAATATCCTGATGGTGTCAGTACATACTTGTAAGAAACTCTATAATTGTGGTATAACTCTTAAAATACGCATGTAGAGTTTCCAGAAATGATTTCAAACTTGTAATAAGCACTTGAAATAAAAGTAAGTAGGTTCTTACTACATACCCTGCCGTTTTCAATCACTGACATTACCCGTGGAAAGCAGGGAAATGACCAGAAAACTGATAATATTGACAACTCCGGCAACTTTACAGAGCGTTTTCACTTGAATTTCCTTTAAAATATTACGAATTCAAGTTTATACAGCTCAAAATTAGTGTAGAAAGACTGTAAGTGAGGACTATACTGCTTATGTTTACAATTGAGGCCGAAATTCTCGAGCGTCTTTTTGGTGAATCTCTTAATATCCTGACGGTTCCAGTACATACTTGTAAGAAAACTCTCTAATTGTGGTATAACTCTTAAAATACGCATTTAGAGTTTCCAGAAATGATTTCAAAATTGTAATAAGCACTTGAATTATAAGTAAGTAGGTTCTTAATACATACCATGCCGTGTTCAATCACTGACATTACCCGTGGAAAGCTGGGAAATGACATGAAAACTGATAATACTTACAACTCCGGGCACTTTAGGGAGTGTTTTCACTTGAATTTGCTTTCAAATACTAGGAATTCATGTTTATACAGCTCAAAATTAGTGTAGAAAGACTGTAAGTGAGGACTATACTGCTTATGTTTACAATTGAGGCCGAATTTCTCAAGCGTCTTTTTGGTCAATCAGTTAATATCCTGATGGCTCCAGTACATACTTGTAAGAAACGCTGTAATTGTGGTATAACTCTTAAAATATACATTTAGATTTTCCAGAAATGATTTCAAACTTGTAATAACCACTTGAAAGAAAAGTAAGTAGGTTCTTACTACATACCCTGCCGTTTTCAATCACTGACATTACCCGTGGAAAGCAGGGAAATGACCAGAAAACTGATAATATTTACAACTCCGGCAACTTTACAGAGCGTTTTCACTTGAATTTCCTTTAAAATATTACGAATTCAAGTTTATACAGCTCAAAATTAGTGTAGAAAGACTGTAAGTGAGGACAATACTGCTTATGTTTACAATTGAGGCCGAATTTCTCGAACGTCTTTTTGGTGAATCCGTTAATATCATGAGGGTTCCAGTACATACTTGTAAGAAAACTCTCTAATTGTGGTATAACTCTTAAAATATGCATTTAGAGTTTCCAGAAATGATTTAAAACTTGTAATAAGCACTTGAAATAAAAGTAAGTAGGTTCTTAATACATACCCTGCCGTGTTCAATCACTGACATTACCCGTGGAAAGCTGGGAAATGACCTGAAAACTGATAATACTTACAACTCCGGGCACTTTAGGGAGTGTTTTCACTTGAATTTGCTTTCAAATACTAGGAATTCATGTTTCTACAGCTCAAAATTAGTGTAGAAAGACTGTAAGTAAGGACTATACTGCTTATGTTTACAATTGAGGCCGAATTTCTCGAGCGTCTTTTTGCTGAATCAGTGAATATCCTGATGGTTCCAGTACATACTTGTAAGAAACTTTCTAATTGTGGTATAACTCTTAAAATACGCATGTAGAGTTTCCAGAAATGATTTCAAACTTGTAATAAGCACTTGAAATAAAAGTAAGTAGGTTCTTACTACATACCCTGCCGTTTTCAATCACTGACATTACCCGTGGAAAGCAGAAAAATGACCAGAAAACTGAAAATATTTACAACTCCGGGCACTTTAGGGAGTGTTTTCACTTGAATTTGCTATCAAATACTAGGAATTCATGTTTATACAGCTCAAAATTAGTGTAGAAAGACTGTAAGTGAGGACTATACTGCTCATGTTTATAATTGAGGCGGAATTTCTCGAGCGTCTGATTGGTGAATCAGGTAATATCCTGACGGTTCCAGTACATACTTGTAAGAAACTTTCTAATTGTGGTATAACTCTTAAAATACGCATTTAGAGTTTCCAGAAATGGTTTCAAACTTGTAATAAGCACTTGAAATAAAAGTAAGTAGGTTCTTACTACATACCCTGCCGTTTTCAATCACTGACATTACCCGTGGAAAGCAGGGAAATGACCAGAAAACTGATAATATTTACAACTCCGGCAACTTTACAGAGCGTTTTCACTTGAATTTCCTTTAAAATATTACGAATTCAAGTTTATACAGCTCAAAATTAGTGTAGAAAGACTGTAAGTGAGGACTATACTGCTTATGTTTACAATTGAGGCCGAATTTCTCAAGCGTCTTTTTGGTGAATCTGTTAATAACCTGACGGTTCCAGTACACACTTGCAAGAAAACTCTCTAATTGTGGTATAACTCTTAAAATACGCATTTAGAGTTTCCAGAAATGATTTCAAACTTGTAATAAGCACTTGAAATAAAAGTAAGTAGGATCTTAATACATACCATGCCGTGTTCAATCACTGACATTACCCGTGGAAAGCTGGGAAATGACCTGAAAACTGATACTACTTACAACTCCGGGCACTTTAGGGAGTGTTTTCACTTGAATTTGCTTTCAAATACTAGGAATTCATGTTTCTACAGCTCAAAATTAGTGTAGAAAGACTGTAAGTGAGGACTATACTGCTTATGTTTACAATTGAGGCCGAATTTCTCAAGCGTCTTTTTGGTGAATCAGTTAATATCCTGATGGTTCCAGTACATACTTGTAAGAAACGCTGTAATTGTGGTATAACTCTTAAAATATACATTTAGATTTTCCAGAAATGATTTCAAACTTGTAATAACCACTTGAAATAAAAGTAAGTAGGTTCTTACTACATACCCTGCCGTTTTCAATCACTGACATTACCCGTGGAAAGCAGGGAAATGACCAGAAAACTGAAAATATTTACAACTCCGGGCACTTTAGGGAGTGTTTTTACTTGAATTTGCTTTCAAATACTAGGAATTCATGTTTCTACAGCTCAAAATTAGTGTAGAAAGACTGTAAGTGACGAATATACTGCTTACGTTTACAATTGAGGCCGAATTTCTCAAGCGTCTTTTTGGTGAATCAGTTAATATCCTGATGGTTCCAGTACATACTTGTAAGAAACGCTGTAATTGTGGTATAACTCTTAAAATACGCATTTAGAGTTTCCAGAAATGATTTCAAACTTGTAATAAGCACTTGAAATAAAAGTAAGTAGGTTCTTACTACATACCCTGCCGTTTTCAATCACTGACATTACCCGTGGAAAGCAGGGAAATGACCAGAAAACTGATAATATTTACAACTCCGGCAACTTTACAGAGCGTTTTCACTTGAATTTCCTTTAAAATATTACGAATTCAAGTTTATACAGCTCAAAATTAGTGTAGAAAGACTGTAAGTAAGGACTATCCTGCTTATGTTTACAATTGAGGCCGAATTTCTCGAGCATCTTTTTGCTGAATCAGTTAATATCCTGATGGTGTCAGTACATACTTGTAAGAAACTCTATAATTGTGGTATAACTCTTAAAATACGCATGTAGAGTTTCCAGAAATGATTTCAAACTTGTAATAAGCACTTGAAATAAAAGTAAGTAGGTTCTTACTACATACCCTGCCGTTTTCAATCACTGACATTACCCGTGGAAAGCAAGGAAATGACCAGAAAACTGATAATATTGACAACTCCGGCAACTTTACAGAGCGTTTTCACTTGAATTTCCTTTAAAATATTACGAATTCAAGTTTATACAGCTCAAAATTAGTGTAGAAAGACTGTAAGTGAGGACTATACTGCTTATGTTTACAATTGAGGCCGAAATTCTCGAGCGTCTTTTTGGTGAATCTGTTAATATCCTGACGGTACCAGTACATACTTGTAAGAAAACTCTCTAATTGTGGTATAACTCTTAAAATACGCATTTAGAGTTTCCAGAAATGATTTCAAAATTGTAATAAGCACTTGAATTAAAAGTAAGTAGGTTCTTAATACATACCATGCCGTGTTCAATCACTGACATTACCCGTGGAAAGCTGGGAAATGACATGAAAACTGATAATACTTACAACTCCGGGCACTTTAGGGAGTGTTTTCACTTGAATTTGCTTTCAAATACTAGGAATTCATGTTTCTACAGCTCAAAATTAGTGTAGAAAGACTGTAAGTGAGGACTATACTGCTTATGTTTACAATTGAGGCCGAATTTCTCAAGCGTCTTTTCGGTGAATCAGTTAATATCCTGATGGTTCCAGTACATACTTGTAAGAAACGCTGTAATTGTGGTATAACTCTTAAAATATACATTTAGATTTTCCAGAAATGATTTCAAACTTGTAATAACCACTTGAAAGAAAAGTAAGTAGGTTCTTACTACATACCCTGCCGTTTTCAATCACTGACATTACCCGTGGAAAGCAGGGAAATGACCAGAAAACTGATAATATTTACAACTCCGGCAACTTTACAGAGCGTTTTCACTTGAATTTCCTTTAAAATATTACGAATTCAAGTTTATACAGCTCAAAATTAGTGTAGAAAGACTGTAAGTGAGGACAATACTGCTTATGTTTACAATTGAGGCCGAATTTCTCGAACGTCTTTTTGGTGAATCCGTTAATATCATGAGGGTTCCAGTACATACTTGTAAGAAAACTCTCTAATTGTGGTATAACTCTTAAAATATGCATTTAGAGTTTCCAGAAATGATTTAAAACTTGTAATAAGCACTTGAAATAAAAGTAAGTAGGTTCTTACTACATACCCTGCCGTTTTCAATCACTGACATTACCCGTGGAAAGCTGGGAAATGACCTGAAAACTGATAATACTTACAACTCCGGGCACATTAGGGAGTGTTTTCACTTGAATTTGCTTTCAAATACTAGGAATTCATGTTTCTACAGCTCAAAATTAGTGTAGAAAGACTGTAAGTAAGGACTATACTGCTTATGTTTACAATTGAGGCCGAATTTCTCGAGCGTCTTTTTGCTGAATCAGTGAATATCCTGATGGTTCCAGTACATACTTGTAAGAAACTTTCTAATTGTGGTATAACTCTTAAAATACGCATGTAGAGTTTCCAGAAATGATTTCAAACTTGTAATAAGCACTTGAAATAAAAGTAAGTAGGTTCTTATTACATACCCTGCCGTTTTCAATCACTGACATTACCCGTGGAAAGCAGAAAAATGACCAGAAAACTGAAAATATTTACAACTCCGGGCACTTTAGGGAGTGTTTTCACTTGAATTTGCTATCAAATACTAGGAATTCATGTTTATACAGCTCAAAATTAGTGTAGAAAGACTGTAAGTGAGGACTATACTGCTCATGTTTATAATTGAGGCGGAATTTCTCGAGCGTCTGATTGGTGAATCAGGTAATATCCTGACGGTTCCAGTACATACTTGTAAGAAACTTTCTAATTGTGGTATAACTCTTAAAATACGCATTTAGAGTTTCCAGAAATGGTTTCAAACTTGTAATAAGCACTTGAAATAAAAGTAAGTAGGTTCTTACTACATACCCTGCCGTTTTCAATCACTGACATTACCCGTGGAAAGCAGGGAAATGACCAGAAAACTGATAATATTTACAACTCCGGCAACTTTACAGAGCGTTTTCACTTGAATTTCCTTTAAAATATTACGAATTCAAGTTTATACAGCTCAAAATTAGTGTAGAAAGACTGTAAGTGAGGACTATACTGCTTATGTTTACAATTGAGGCCGAATTTCTCAAGCGTCTTTTTGGTGAATCTGTTAATAACCTGACGGTTCCAGTACACACTTGCAAGAAAACTCTCTAATTGTGGTATAACTCTTAAAATACGCATTTAGAGTTTCCAGAAATGATTTCAAACTTGTAATAAGCACTTGAAATAAAAGTAAGTAGGATCTTAATACATACCATGCCGTGTTCAATCACTGACATTACCCGTGGAAAGCTGGGAAATGACCTGAAAACTGATACTACTTACAACTCCGGGCACTTTAGGGAGTGTTTTCACTTGAATTTGCTTTCAAATACTAGGAATTCATGTTTCTACAGCTCAAAATTAGTGTAGAAAGACTGTAAGTGAGGACTATACTGCTTATGTTTACAATTGAGGCCGAATTTCTCAAGCGTCTTTTTGGTGAATCAGTTAATATCCTGATGGTTCCAGTACATACTTGTAAGAAACGCTGTAATTGTGGTATAACTCTTAAAATATACATTTAGATTTTCCAGAAATGATTTCAAACTTGTAATAACCACTTGAAATAAAAGTAAGTAGGTTCTTACTACATACCCTGCCGTTTTCAATCACTGACATTACCCGTGGAAAGCAGGGAAATGACCAGAAAACTGATAATATTTACAACTCCGGGAACTTTACAGAGCGTTTTCACTTGAATTTCCTTTAAAATATTACGAATTCAAGTTTATACAGCTCAAAATTAGTGTAGAAAGACTGTAAGTGAGGACAATACTGCTTATGTTTACAATTGAGGCCGAATTTCTCGAACGTCTTTTTGGTGAATCCGTTAATATCATGAGGGTTCCAGTACATACTTGTAAGAAAACTCTCTAATTGTGGTATAACTCTTAAAATATGCATTTAGAGTTTCCAGAAATGATTTAAAACTTGTAATAAGCACTTGAAATAAAAGTAAGTAGGTTCTTAATACATACCCTGCCGTGTTCAATCACTGACATTACCCGTGGAAAGCTGGGAAATGACCTGAAAACTGATAATACTTACAACTCCGGGCACTTTAGGGAGTGTTTTCACTTGAATTTGCTTTCAAATACTAGGAATTCATGTTTCTACAGCTCAAAATTAGTGTAGAAAGACTGTAAGTAAGGACTATACTGCTTATGTTTACAATTGAGGCCGAATTTCTCGAGCGTCTTTTTGCTGAATCAGTGAATATCCTGATGGTTCCAGTACATACTTGTAAGAAACTTTCTAATTGTGGTATAACTCTTAAAATACGCATGTAGAGTTTCCAGAAATGATTTCAAACTTGTATTAAGCACTTGAAATAAAAGTAAGTAGGTTCTTACTACATACCCTGCCGTTTTCAATCACTGACATTACCCGTGGAAAGCAGAAAAATGACCAGAAAACTGAAAATATTTACAACTCCGGGCACTTTAGGGAGTGTTTTCACTTGAATTTGCTATCAAATACTAGGAATTCATGTTTATACAGCTCAAAATTAGTGTAGAAAGACTGTAAGTGAGGACTATACTGCTCATGTTTATAATTGAGGCGGAATTTCTCGAGCGTCTGATTGGTGAATCAGGTAATATCCTGACGGTTCCAGTACATACTTGTAAGAAACTTTCTAATTGTGGTATAACTCTTAAAATACGCATTTAGAGTTTCCAGAAATGGTTTCAAACTTGTAATAAGCACTTGAAATAAAAGTAAGTAGGTTCTTACTACATACCCTGCCGTTTTCAATCACTGACATTACCCGTGGAAAGCAGGGAAATGACCAGAAAACTGATAATATTTACAACTCCGGCAACTTTACAGAGCGTTTTCACTTGAATTTCCTTTAAAATATTACGAATTCAAGTTTATACAGCTCAAAATTAGTGTAGAAAAACTGTAAGTGAGGACTATACTGCTTATGTTTACAATTGAGGCCGAATTTCTCAAGCGTCTTTTTGGTGAATCTGTTAATAACCTGACGGTTCCAGTACACACTTGCAAGAAAACTCTCTAATTGTGGTATAACTCTTAAAATACGCATTTAGAGTTTCCAGAAATGATTTCAAACTTGTAATAAGCACTTGAAATAAAATTAAGTAGGATCTTAATACATACCATGCCGTGTTCAATCACTGACATTACCCGTGGAAAGCTGGGAAATGACCTGAAAACTGATACTACTTACAACTCCGGGCACTTTAGGGAGTGTTTTCACTTGAATTTGCTTTCAAATACTAGGAATTCATGTTTCTACAGCTCAAAATTAGTGTAGAAAGACTGTAAGTGAGGACTATACTGCTTATGTTTACAATTGAGGCCGAATTTCTCAAGCGTCTTTTTGGTGAATCAGTTAATATCCTGATGGTTCCAGTACATACTTGTAAGAAACGCTGTAATTGTGGTATAACTCTTAAAATATACATTTAGATTTTCCAGAAATGATTTCAAACTTGTAATAACCACTTGAAATAAAAGTAAGTAGGTTCTTACTACATACCCTGCCGTTTTCAATCACTGACATTACCCGTGGAAAGCAGGGAAATGACCAGAAAACTGAAAATATTTACAACTCCGGGCACTTTAGGGAGTGTTTTTACTTGAATTTGCTTTCAAATACTAGGAATTCATGTTTCTACAGCTCAAAATTAGTGTAGAAAGACTGTAAGTGACGAATATACTGCTTACGTTTACAATTGAGGCCGAATTTCTCAAGCGTCTATTTGGTGAATCAGTTAATATCCTGATGGTTCCAGTACATACTTGTAAGAAACGCTGTAATTGTGGTATAACTCTTAAAATACGCATTTAGAGTTTCCAGAAATGATTTCAAACTTGTAATAAGCACTTGAAATAAAAGTAAGTAGGTTCTTACTACATACCCTGCCGTTTTCAATCACTGACATTACCCGTGGAAAGCAGGGAAATGACCAGAAAACTGATAATATTTACAACTCCGGCAACTTTACAGAGCGTTTTCACTTGAATTTCCTTTAAAATATTACGAATTCAAGTTTATACAGCTCAAAATTAGTGTAGAAAGACTGTAAGTAAGGACTATCCTGCTTATGTTTACAATTGAGGCCGAATTTCTCGAGCGTCTTTTTGCTGAATCAGTTAATATCCTGATGGTGTCAGTACATACTTGTAAGAAACTCTATAATTGTGGTATAACTCTTAAAATACGCATGTAGAGTTTCCAGAAATGATTTCAAACTTGTAATAAGCACTTGAAATAAAAGTAAGTAGGTTCTTACTACATACCCTGCCGTTTTCAATCACTGACATTACCCGTGGAAAGCAGGGAAATGACCAGAAAACTGATAATATTGACAACTCCGGCAACTTTACAGAGCGTTTTCACTTGAATTTCCTTTAAAATATTACGAATTCAAGTTTATACAGCTCAAAATTAGTGTAGAAAGACTGTAAGTGAGGACTATACTGCTTATGTTTACAATTGAGGCCGAAATTCTCGAGCGTCTTTTTGGTGAATCTGTTAATATCCTGACGGTTCCAGTACATACTTGTAAGAAAACTCTCTAATTGTGGTATAACTCTTAAAATACGCATTTAGAGTTTCCAGAAATGATTTCAAAATTGTAATAAGCACTTGAATTAAAAGTAAGTAGGTTCTTAATACATACCATGCCGTGTTCAATCACTGACATTACCCGTGGAAAGCTGGGAAATGACATGAAAACTGATAATACTTACAACTCCGGGCACTTTAGGGAGTGTTTTCACTTGAATTTGCTTTCAAATACTAGGAATTCATGTTTATACAGCTCAAAATTAGTGTAGAAAGACTGTAAGTGAGGACTATACTGCTTATGTTTACAATTGAGGCCGAATTTCTCAAGCGTCTTTTTGGTGAATCAGTTAATATCCTGATGGTTCCAGTAGATACTTGTAAGAAACGCTGTAATTGTGGTATAACTCTTAAAATATACATTTAGATTTTCCAGAAATGATTTCAAACTTGTAATAACCACTTGAAAGAAAAGTAAGTAGGTTCTTACTACATACCCTGCCGTTTTCAATCACTGACATTACCCGTGGAAAGCAGGGAAATGACCAGAAAACTGATAATATTTACAACTCCGGCAACTTTACAGAGCGTTTTCACTTGAATTTCCTTTAAAATATTACGAATTCAAGTTTATACAGCTCAAAATTAGTGTAGAAAGACTGTAAGTGAGGACAATACTGCTTATGTTTACAATTGAGGCCGAATTTCTCGAACGTCTTTTTGGTGAATCCGTTAATATCATGAGGGTTCCAGTACATACTTGTAAGAAAACTCTCTAATTGTGGTATAACTCTTAAAATATGCATTTAGAGTTTCCAGAAATGATTTAAAACTTGTAATAAGCACTTGAAATAACAGTAAGTAGGTTCTTAATACATACCCTGCCGTGTTCAATCACTGACATTACCCGTGGAAAGCTGGGAAATGACCTGAAAACTGATAATACTTACAACTCCGGGCACATTAGGGAGTGTTTTCACTTGAATTTGCTTTCAAATACTAGGAATTCATGTTTCTACAGCTCAAAATTAGTGTAGAAAGACTGTAAGTAAGGACTATACTGCTTATGTTTACAATTGAGGCCGAATTTCTCGAGCGTCTTTTTGCTGAATCAGTGAATATCCTGATGGTTCCAGTACATACTTGTAAGAAACTTTCTAATTGTGGTATAACTCTTAAAATACGCATGTAGAGTTTCCAGAAATGATTTCAAACTTGTAATAAGCACTTGAAATAAAAGTAAGTAGGTTCTTACTACATACCCTGCCGTTTTCAATCACTGACATTACCCGTGGAAAGCAGAAAAATGACCAGAAAACTGAAAATATTTACAACTCCGGGCACTTTAGGGAGTGTTTTCACTTGAATTTGCTATCAAATACTAGGAATTCATGTTTATACAGCTCAAAATTAGTGTAGAAAGACTGTAAGTGAGGACTATACTGCTCATGTTTATAATTGAGGCGGAATTTCTCGAGCGTCTGATTGGTGAATCAGGTAATATCCTGACGGTTCCAGTACATACTTGTAAGAAACTTTCTAATTGTGGTATAACTCTTAAAATACGCATTTAGAGTTTCCAGAAATGGTTTCAAACTTGTAATAAGCACTTGAAATAAAAGTAAGTAGGTTCTTACTACATACCCTGCCGTTTTCAATCACTGACATTACCCGTGGAAAGCAGGGAAATGACCAGAAAACTGATAATATTTACAACTCCGGCAACTTTACAGAGCGTTTTCACTTGAATTTCCATTAAAATATTACGAATTCAAGTTTATACAGCTAAAAATTAGTGTAGAAAGACTGTAAGTGAGGACTATACTGCTTATGTTTACAATTGAGGCCGAATTTCTCAAGCGTCTTTTTGGTGAATCTGTTAATAACCTGACGGTTCCAGTACACACTTGCAAGAAAACTCTCTAATTGTGGTATAACTCTTAAAATACGCATTTAGAGTTTCCAGAAATGATTTCAAACTTGTAATAAGCACTTGAAATAAAAGTAAGTAGGATCTTAATACATACCATGCCGTGTTCAATCACTGACATTACCCGTGGAAAGCTGGGAAATGACCTGAAAACTGATACTACTTACAACTCCGGGCACTTTAGGGAGTGTTTTCACTTGAATTTGCTTTCAAATACTAGGAATTCATGTTTCTACAGCTCAAAATTAGTGTAGAAAGACTGTAAGTGAGGACTATACTGCTTATGTTTACAATTGAGGCCGAATTTCTCAAGCGTCTTTTTGGTGAATCAGTTAATATCCTGATGGTTCCAGTACATACTTGTAAGAAACGCTGTAATTGTGGTATAACTCTTAAAATACGCATTTAGAGTTTCCAGAAATGATTTCAAACTTGTAATAAGCACTTGAAATAAAAGTAAGTAGGTTCTTACTACATACCCTGCCGTTTTCAATCACTGACATTACCCGTGGAAAGCAGGGAAATGACCAGAAAACTGAAAATATTTACAACTCCGGGCACTTTAGGGAGTGTTTTCACTTGAATTTGCTTTCAAATACTAGGAATTCATGTTTCTACAGCTCAAAATTAGTGTAGAAAGACTGTAAGTGACGAATATACTGCTTACGTTTACAATTGAGGCCTAATTTCTCAAGCGTCTTTTTGGTGAATCAGTTAATATCCTGATGGTTCCAGTACATACTTGTAAGAAACGCTGTAATTGTGGTATAACTCTTAAAATACGCATTTAGAGTTTCCAGAAATGATTTCAAACTTGTAATAAGCACTTGAAATAAAAGTAAGTAGGTTCTTACTACATACCCTGCCGTTTTCAATCACTGACATTACCCGTGGAAAGCAGGGAAATGACCAGAAAACTGAAAATATTTACAACTCCGGCCACTTTAGCGAGCGTTTTCACTTGAATTTGCTTTCAAATGTTAGGAATTCATGTTTATACAGCTCAAAATTAGTGTAGAAAGACTGTAAGTGAGGACTATACTGCTTATGTTTACAATTGAGGCCGAAATTCTCGAGCGTCTTTTTGGTGAATCTGTTAATATCCTGACGGTTCCAGTACATACTTGTAAGAAAACTCTCTAATTGTGGTATAACTCTTAAAATACGCATTTAGAGTTTCCAGAAATGATTTCAAACTTGTAATAAGCACTTGAATTAAAAGTAAGTACGTTCTTAATACATACCCTGCCGTGTTCAATCACTGACATTACCCGTGGCATGCTGGGAAATGACCTGAAAACTGATACTACTTACAACTCCGGGCACTTTAGGGAGTGTTTTCACTTGAATTTGCTTTCAAATACTAGGAATTCATGTTTCTACAGCTCAAAATTAGTGTAGAAAGACTGTAAGTGAGGACTATACTGCTTATGTTTACAATTGAGGCCGAATTTCTCAAGCGTCTTTTTGGTGAATCTGTTAATATCCTGATGGATCCAGTACATACTTGTAAGAAACGCTGTAATTGTGGTATATCTCTTAAAATATACATTTAGATTTTCCAGAAATGATTTCAAACTTGTAATAACCACTTGAAATAAAAGTAAGTAGGTTCTTACTACATACCCTGCCGTTTTCAATCACTGACATTACCCGTGGAAAGCAGGGAAATGACCAGAAAACTGAAAATATTTACAACTCCGGGCACTTTAGGGAGTGTTTTCACTTGAATTTGCTTTCAAATACTAGGAATTCAAGTTTATACAGCTCAAAATTAGTGTAGAAAGACTGTAAGTGAGGACTATACTGCTCATGTTTATAATTGAGGCGGAATTTCTCAAGCGTCTTATTGGTGAATCAGGTAATATCCTGACGGTTCCAGTACATACTTGTAAGAAACTTTCTAATTGTGGTATAACTCTTAAAATACGCATTTAGAGTTTCCAGAAATGGTTTCAAACTTGTAATAAGCACTTGAAATAAAAGTAAGTAGGTTCTTACTACATACCCTGCCGTTTTCAATCACTGACATTACCCGTGGAAAGCAGGGAAATGACCAGAAAACTGATAATATTTACAACTCCGGCAACTTTACAGAGCGTTTTCACTTGAATTTCCTTTAAAATATTACGAATTCAAGTTTATACAGCTCAAAATTAGTGTAGAAAGACTGTAAGTGAGGACAATACTGCTTATGTTTACAATTGAGGCCGAATTTCTCGAACGTCTTTTTGGTGAATCCGTTAATATCATGAGGGTTCCAGTACATACTTGTAAGAAAACTCTCTAATTGTGGTATAACTCTTAAAATATGCATTTAGAGTTTCCAGAAATGATTTAAAACTTGTAATAAGCACTTGAAATAAAAGTAAGTAGGTTCTTAATACATACCCTGCCGTGTTCAATCACTGACATTACCCGTGGAAAGCTGGGAAATGACCTGAAAACTGATAATACTTACAACTCCGGGCACATTAGGGAGTGTTTTCACTTGAATTTGCTTTCAAATACTAGGAATTCATGTTTCTACAGCTCAAAATTAGTGTAGAAAGACTGTAAGTAAGGACTATACTGCTTATGTTTACAATTGAGGCCGAATTTCTCGAGCGTCTTTTTGCTGAATCAGTGAATATCCTGATGGTTCCAGTACATACTTGTAAGAAACTTTCTAATTGTGGTATAACTCTTAAAATACGCATGTAGAGTTTCCAGAAATGATTTCAAACTTGTAATAAGCACTTGAAATAAAAGTAAGTAGGTTCTTACTACATACCCTGCCGTTTTCAATCACTGACATTACCCGTGGAAAGCAGAAAAATGACCAGAAAACTGAAAATATTTACAACTCCGGGCACTTTAGGGAGTGTTTTCACTTGAATTTGCTATCAAATACTAGGAATTCATGTTTATACAGCTCAAAATTAGTGTAGAAAGACTGTAAGTGAGGACTATACTGCTCATGTTTATAATTGAGGCGGAATTTCTCGAGCGTCTGATTGGTGAATCAGGTAATATCCTGACGGTTCCAGTACATACTTGTAAGAAACTTTCTAATTGTGGTATAACTCTTAAAATACGCATTTAGAGTTTCCAGAAATGGTTTCAAACTTGTAATAAGCACTTGAAATAAAAGTAAGTAGGTTCTTACTACATACCCTGCCGTTTTCAATCACTGACATTACCCGTGGAAAGCAGGGAAATGACAAGAAAACTGATAATATTTACAACTCCGGCAACTTTACAGAGCGTTTTCACTTGAATTTCCTTTAAAATATTACGAATTCAAGTTTATACAGCTCAAAATTAGTGTAGAAAGACTGTAAGTCAGGACTATACTGCTTATGTTTACAATTGAGGCCGAATTTCTCAAGCGTCTTTTTGGTGAATCTGTTAATAACCTGACGGTTCCAGTACACACTTGCAAGAAAACTCTCTAATTGTGGTATAACTCTTAAAATACGCATTTAGAGTTTCCAGAAATGATTTCAAACTTGTAATAAGCACTTGAAATAAAAGTAAGTAGGATCTTAATACATACCATGCCGTGTTCAATCACTGACATTACCCGTGGAAAGCTGGGAAATGACCTGAAAACTGATACTACTTACAACTCCGGGCACTTTCGGGAGTGTTTTCACTTGAATTTGCTTTCAAATACTAGGAATTCATGTTTCTACAGCTCAAAATTAGTGTAGAAAGACTGTAAGTGACGAATATACTGCTTATGTTTACAATTGAGGCCGAATTTCTCAAGCGACTTTTGGTGAATCAGTTAATATCCTGATGGTTCCAGTACATACTTGTAAGAAACGCTGTAATTGTGGTATAACTCTTAAAATATACATGTAGAGTTTCCAGAAATGATTTCAAACTTGTAATAAGCACTTGAAATAAAAGTAAGTAGGTTCTTACTACATACCCTGCCGTTTTCAATCACTGACATTACCCGTGGAAAGCAGGGAAATGACCAGAAAACTGAAAATATTTACAACTCCGGGCACTTTAGGGAGTGTTTTTACTTGAATTTGCTTTCAAATACTAGGAATTCATGTTTATACAGCTCAAAATTAGTGTAGAAAGACTGTAAGTGAGGACTATACTGCTTATGTTTAATTGAGGCTGAATTTCTCGAGCGTCTTTTTGGTGAATCAGTTAATATCCTGATGGTTCCAGTAATACTTGTAAGAAAACTGTCTAATTGCGGTATAAGTCTTAAAATACGCATTTAGAGTTTCCAGAAATGATTTCAAACTTGTAATAAGCACTTGAAATAAAAGTAAGTAGGTTCTTACTACATACCCTGCGGTTTTCAATCACTGACATTACCCGTGGAAAGCAGGGAAATGACCAGAAAACTGATAATATTTACAACTCCGGCAACTTTACAGAGCTTTTTCACTTGAATTTCCTTTAAAATATTACGAATTCAAGTTTATACAGCTCAAAATTAGTGTAGAAAGACTGTAAGTAAGGACTATCCTGCTTATGTTTACAATTGAGGCCGAATTTCTCGAGCGTCTTTTTGCTGAATCAGTTAATATCCTGATGGTGTCAGTACATACTTGTAAGAAACTCTCTAATTGTGGTATAACTCTTAAAATACGCATGTAGAGTTTCCAGAAATGATTTCAAACTTGTAATAAGCACTTGAAATAAAAGTAAGTAGGTTCTTACTACATACCCTGCCGTTTTCAATCACTGACATTACCCGTGGAAAGCAGGGAAATGACCAGAAAACTGAAAATATTTACAACTCCGGCAACTTTACAGAGCGTTTTCACTTGAATTTCCTTTAAAATATTACGAATTCAAGTTTATACAGCTCAAAATTAGTGTAGAAAGAGTGTAAGTGAGGACTATTCTGCTTATGTTTACAATTGAGGCCGAAATTCTCGAGCGTCTTTTTGGTGAATCTGTTAATATCCTGACGGTTCCAGTACATACTTGTAAGAAAACTCTCTAATTGTGGTATAACTCTTAAAATACGCATTTAGAGTTTCCAGAAATAATTTCAAAATTGTAATAAGCACTTGAATTAAAAGTAAGTAGGTTCTTAATACATACCATGCCGTGTTCAATCACTGACATTACCCGTGGAAAGCTGGGAAATGACATGAAAACTGATAATACTTACAACTCCGGGCACTTTAGGGAGTGTTTTCACTTGAATTTGCTTTCAAATACTAGGAATTCATGTTTATACAGCTCAAAATTAGTGTAGAAAGACTGTAAGTGAGGACTATACTGCTTATGTTTACAATTGAGGCCGAATTTCTCAAGCGTCTTTTTGGTGAATCAGTTAATATCCTGATGGTTCCAGTACATACTTGTAAGAAACGCTGTAATTGTGGTATAACTCTTAAAATATACATTTAGATTTTCCAGAAATGATTTCAAACTTGTAATAACCACTTGAAAGAAAAGTAAGTAGGTTCTTACTACATACCCTGCCGTTTTCAATCACTGACATTACCCGTGGAAAGCAGGGAAATGACCAGAAAACTGAAAATATTTACAACTCCCGGCATTTAAGGGAGTGTTTTTACTTGAATTTGCTTTCAAATACTAGGAATTCATGTTTCTACAGCTCAAAATTAGTGTAGCAAGACTGTAAGTGACGACTATACTGCTTATGTTTACAATTGAGGCCGAATTTCTCAAGCGTCTTTTTGGTGAATCAGTTAATATCCTGACGGTTCCAGTAATACTTTTAAGAAAACTGTCTAATTGCGGTATAAGTCTTAAAATACGCATTTAGAGTTTCCAGAAATGATTTCAAACTTGTAATAAGCACTTGAAATAAAAGTAAGTAGGTTCTTACTACATACCCTGCCGTTTTCAATCACTGACATTACCCGTGGAAAGCAGGGAAATGACCAGAAAACTGATAATATTTACAACTCCGGCAACTTTACAGAGCGTTTTCACTTGAATTTCCTTTAAAATATTACGAATTCAAGTTTATACAGCTCAAAATTAGTGTAGAAAGACTGTAAGTGAGGACAATACTGCTTATGTTTACAATTGAGGCCGAATTTCTCGAGCGTCTTTTTGGTGAATCCGTTAATATCATGAGGGTTCCAGTACATACTTGTAAGAAAACTCTCTAATTGTGGTATAACTCTTAAAATATGCATTTAGAGTTTCCAGAAATGATTTAAAACTTGTAATGAGCACTGGAAATAAAAGTAAGTAGGTTCTTAATACATACCCTGCCGTGTTCAATCACTGACATTACCCGTGGAAAGCTGGGAATTGACCTGAAAACTGATAATACTTACAACTCCGGGCACATTAGGGAGTGTTTTCACTTGAGTTTGCTTTCAAATACTAGGAATTCATGTTTCTACAGCTCAAAATTAGTGTAGAAAGACTGTAAGTAAGGACTATACTGTTTATGTTTACAATTGAGGCCGAATTTCTCGAGCGTCTTTTTGCTGAATCAGTGAATATCCTGATGGTTCCAGTACATACTTGTAAGAAACTTTCTAATTGTGGTATAACTCTTAAAATACTCATGTAGAGTTTCCAGAAATGATTTCAAACTTGTAATAAGCACTTGAAATAAAAGTAAGTAGGTTCTTACTACATACCCTGCCGTTTTCAATCACTGACATTACCCGTGGAAAGCAGAAAAATGACCAGAAAACTGAAAATATTTACAACTCCGGGCACTTTAGGGAGTGTTTTCACTTGAATTTGCTTTCAAATACTAGGAATTCATGTTTATACAGCTCAAAATTAGTGTAGAAAGACTGTAATTGAGGACTATACTGCTCATGTTTATAATTGAGGCGGAATTTCTCGAGCGTCTGATTGGTGAATCAGGTAATATCCTGACGGTTCCAGTACATACTTGTAAGAAACTTTCTAATTGTGGTATAACTCTTAAAATACGCATTTAGAGTTTCCAGAAATGGTTTCAAAATTGTAATAAGCACTTGAAATAAAAGTAAGTTGGTTCTTACTACATACCCTGCCGTTTTCAATCACTGACATTACCCGTGGAAAGCAGGGAAATGACCAGAAAACTGATAATATTTACAACTCCGGCAACTTTACAGAGCGTTTTCACTTGAATTTCCTTTAAAGTATTACGAATTCAAGTTTATACAGCTCAAAATTAGTGTAGAAAGACTGTAAGTGAGGACTATACTGCTTATGTTTACAATTGAGGCCGAATTTCTCAAGCGTCTTTTTGGTGAATCTGTTAATAACCTGACGGTTCCAGTACACACTTGCAAGAAAACTCTCTAATTGTGGTATAACTCTTAAAATACGCATTTAGAGTTTCCAGAAATGATTTCAAACTTGTAATAAGCACTTGAAATAAAAGTAAGTAGGATCTTAATACATACCATGCCGTGTTCAATCACTGACATTACCCGTGGCATGCTGGGAAATGACCTGAAAACTGATACTACTTACAACTCCGGGCACTTTAGGGAGTGTTTTCACTTGAATTTGCTTTCAAATACTAGGAATTCATGTTTCTACAGCTCAAAATTAGTGTAGAAAGACTGTAAGTGAGGACTATACTGCTTATGTTTACAATTGAGGCCGAATTTCTCAAGCGTCTTTTTGGTGAATCAGTTAATATCCTGATGGTTCCAGTACATACTTGTAAGAAACGCTGTAATTGTGGTATAACTCTTAAAATATACATTTAGATTTTCCAGAAATGATTTCAAACTTGTAATAACCACTTGAAATAAAAGTAAGTAGGTTCTTACTACATACCCTGCCGTTTTCAGTCACTGACATTACCCGTGGAAAGCAGGGAAATGACCAGAAAACTGAAAATATTTACAACTCCGGGCACTTTAGGGAGTGTTTTTACTTGAATTTGCTTTCAAATACTAGGAATTCATGTTTCTACAGCTCAAAATTAGTGTAGAAAGACTGTAAGTGACGAATATACTGCTTATGTTTACAATTGAGGCCGAATTTCTCAAGCGTCTTTTTGGTGAATCAGTTAATATCCTGATGGTTCCAGTAATACTTGTAAGAAAACTGTCTAATTGCGGTATAAGTCTTAAAATACGCATTTAGAGTTTCCAGAAATGATTTCAAACTTATAATAAGCACTTGAAATAAAAGTAAGTAGGTTCTTACTACATACCCTACCGTTTTCAATCACTGATATTACCCGTGGAAAGCAGGGAAGTGACCAGAAAACTGATAATATTTACAACTCCGGCAACTTTACAGAGCGTTTTCACCTGAATTTCCTTTAAAATATTACGAATTCAAGTTTATACAGCTCAAAATTAGTGTAGAAAGACGGTAAGTGAGGACTATACTGCTTATGTTTACAATTGAGGCAGAATTTCTCAAGCGTCTTTTTGGTGAATCAGTTAATATCCTGATGGTTCCAGTACATACTTGTAAGAAACGCTGTAATTGTGGTATAACTCTTAAAATATACATTTAGATTTTCCAGAAATGATTTCAAACTTATAATAACCACTTGAAATAAAAGTAAGTAGGTTCTTACTACATACCCTGCCGTTTTCAATCACTGACATTACCCGTGGAAAGCAGGGAAATGACCAGAAAACTGAAAATATTTACAACTCCGGGCACTTTAGGGAGTGTTTTCACTTGAATTTGCTTTCAAATACTAGGAATTCATGTTTATACAGCTCAAAATTAGTGTAGAGAGACTGTAAGTGAGGACTATACTGCTCATGTTTATAATTGAGGCGGAATTTCTCGAGCGTCTTATTGGTGAATCAGGTAATATCCCGACGGTTCCAGTACATACTTGTAAGAAACTTTCTAATTGTGGTATAACTCTTAAAATACGCATTTAGAGTTTCCAGTAATGGTTTCAAACTTGTAATAAGCACTTGAAATAAAAGTAAGTAGGTTCTTACTACATACCCTGCCGTTTTCAATCACTGACATTACCCGTGGAAAGCAGGGAAATGACCAGAAAACTGATAATATTTACAACTCCAGCAACTTTACAGAGCGTTTTCACTTGAATTTCCTTTAAAATATAACGAATTCAAGTTTATACAGCTCAAAATTAGTGTAGAAAGACTGTAAGTGAGGACTATACTGCTTACGTTTACAATTGAGGCCGAATTTCTCAAGCGTCTTTTTGGTGAATCTGTTAATAACCTGACGGTTCCAGTACACACTTGCAAGAAAACTCTCTAATTGGGGTATAACTCTTAAAATACGCATTTAGAGTTTCCAGAAATGATTTCAAACTTGTAATAAGCACTTGAAATAAAAGTAAGTAGGTTCTTAATACATACCATGCCGTGTTCAATCACTGACATTACCCGTGGAAAGCTGGGAAATGACCTGAAAACTGATACTACTTACAACTCCGGGCACTTTAGGGAGTGTTTTCACTTGAATTTGCTTTCAAATACTAGGAATTCATGTTTCTACAGCTCAAAATTAGTGTAGAAAGACTGTAAGTGAGGACTATACTGCTTATGTTTACAATTGAGGCCGAATTTCTCAAGCGTCTTTTTGGTGAATCAGTTAATATCCTGATGGTTCCAGTACATACTTGTAAGAAACGCTGTAATTGTGGTATAACTCTTAAAATATACATTTAGATTTTCCAGAAATGATTTCAAACTTGTAATAACCACTTGAAATAAAAGTAAGTAGGTTAATACTACATACCCTGCCGTTTTCAATCACTGACATTACCCGTGGAAAGCAGGGAAATGACCAGAAAACTGAAAATATTTACAACTCCGGGCACTTTAGGGAGTGTTTTTACTTGAATTTGCTTTCAAATACTAGGAATTCATGTTTCTACAGCTCAAAATTAGTGTAGAAAGACTGTAAGTGACGAATATACTGCTTATGTTTACAATTGAGGCCGAATTTCTCAAGCGTCTTTTTGGTGAATCAGTTAATATCTTGATGGTTCCAGGACATACTTGTAAGAAACGCTGTAATTGTGGTATAACTCTTAAAATATACAAGTAGAGTTTCCAGTAATGATTTCAAACTTGTAATAAGCACTTGAAATAAAAGTAAGTAGGTTCTTACTACATACCCTGCCGTTTTCAATCACTGACATTACCCGTGGAAAGCAGGGAAATGACCAGAAAACTGAAAATATTTACAACTCCGGGCACTTTAGGGAGTGTTTTTACTTGAATTTGCTTTCAAATACTAGGAATTCATGTTTCTACAGCTCAAAATTAGTGTAGAAAGACTGTAAGTGAGGACTATACTGCTTATGTTTAATTGAGGCTGAATTTCTCGAGCGTCTTTTTGGTGAATCAGTTAATATCCTGATGGTTCCAGTAATACTTGTAAGAAAACTGTCTAATTGCGGTATAAGTCTTAAAATACGCATTTAGAGTTTCCAGAAATGATTTCAAACTTATAATAAGCACTTGAAATAAAAGTAAGTAGGTTCTTACTACATACCCTGCCGTTTTCAATCACTGACATTACCCGTGGAAAGCAGGGAAGTGACCAGAAAACTGATAATATTTACAACTCCGGCAACTTTACAGAGCGTTTTCACTTGAATTTCCTTTAAAATATTACGAATTCAAGTTTATACAGCTCAAAATTAGTGTAGAAAGACTGTAAGTGAGGACTATACTGCTTATGTTTACAATTGAGGCAGAATTTCTCAAGCGTCTTTTTGGTGAATCAGTTAATATCCTGATGGTTCCAGTACATACTTGTAAGAAACGCTGTAATTGTGGTATAACTCTTAAAATATACATTTAGATTTTCTAGAAATGATTTCAAACTTATAATAACCACTTAAAATAAAAGTAAGTAGGTTCTTACTACATACCCTGCCGTTTTCAATCACTGACATTACCCGTGGAAAGCAGGGAAATGACCAGAAAACTGAAAATATTTACAACTCCGGGCACTTTAGGGAGTGTTTTCACTTGAATTTGCTTTCAAATACTAGGAATTCATGTTTATACAGCTCAAAATTAGTGTAGAAAGACTGTAAGTGAGGACTATACTGCTCATGTTTATAATTGAGGCGGAATTTCTCGAGCGTCTTATTGGTGAATCAGGTAATATCCTGACGGTTCCAGTACATACTTGTAAGAAATTTTCTAATTGTGGTATAACTCTTAAAATACGCATTTAGAGTTTCCAGAAATGGTTTCAAACTTGTAATAAGCACTTGAAATAAAAGTAAGTAGGTTCTTACTACATACCCTGCCGTTTTCAATCACTGACATTACCCGTGGAAAGCAGGGAAATGACCAGAAAACTGATAATATTTACAACTCCGGCAACTTTACAGAGCGTTTTCACTTGAATTTCCTTTAAAATATTACGAATTCAAGTTTATACAGCTCAAAATTAGTGTAGAAAGACTGTAAGTGAGGACTATACTGCTTATGTTTACAATTGAGGCCGAATTTCTAAAGCGTCTTTTTGGTGAATCTGTTAATATCCTGACGGTTCCAGTACACACTTGCAAGAAAACTCTCTAATTGTGGTATAACTCTTAAAATACGCATTTAGAGTTTCCAGAAATGATTTCAAACTTGTAATAAGCACTTGAAATAAAAGTAAGTAGGTTCTTAATACATACCATGCCGTGTTCAATCACTGACATTACCCGTGGAAAGCTGGGAAATGACCTGAAAACTGATACTACTTACAACTCCGGGCACTTTACCGAGTGTTTTCACTTGAATTTGCTTTCAAATACTAGGAATTCATGTTTCTACAGCTCAAAATTAGTGTAGAAAGACTGTAAGTGAGGACTATACTGCTTATGTTTACAATTGAGGCCGAATTTCTCAAGCGTCTTTTTGGTGAATCAGTTAATATCCTGATGGTTCCAGTACATATTTGTAAGAAACGCTGTAATTGTGGTATAACTCTTAAAATATACATTTAGATTTTCCAGAAATGATTTCAAACTTGTAATAACCACTTGAAATAAAAGTAAGTAGGTTCTTACTACATACCCTGCCGTTTTCAATCACTGACATTACCCGTGGAAAGCAGGGAAATGACCAGAAAACTGAAAATATTTACAACTCCGGGCACTTTAGGGAGTGTTTTTACTTGAATTTGCTTTCAAATACTAGGAATTCATGTTTCTACAGCTCAAAATTAGTGTAGAAAGACTCTAAGTGACGAATATACTGCTTATGTTTACAATTGAGGCCGAATTTCTCAAGCGTCTTTTTGGTGAATCAGTTAATATCCTGATGGTACCAGTACATACTTGTAAGAAACGCTGTAATTGTGGTATAACTCTTAAAATATACATGTAGAGTTTCCAGAAATGATTAGAAAATTGTAATAAGCACTTGAAATAAAAGTAAGTAGGTTCTTACTACATACCCTGCCGTTTTCAATCACTGACATTACCCGTGGAAAGCAGGGAAATGACCAGAAAACTGAAAATATTTACAACTCCGGGCACTTTAGGGAGTGTTTTTACTTGAATTTGCTTTCAAGTACTAGGAATTCATGTTTCTACAGCTCAAAATTAGTGTAGAAAGACTGTAAGTGAGGTCTATACTGCTTATGTTTACAATTGAGGCCAAATTTCTCAAGTGTCTTTTTGGTGAATCAGGTAATATCCTGACGGTTCCAGTACATACTTGTAAGAAAACTGTCTAACTGCGGAATAAGTCTTAAAATACGCATTTAGAGTTTCCAGAAATGATTTCAAACTTGTAATAAGCACTTGAAATAAAAGTAAGTAGGTTCTTACTACATACCCTGCCGTTTTCAATCACTGACATTACCCGTGGAAAGCAGGGAAATGACCAGAAAACTGAAAATATTTACAACTCCCGGCATTTAAGGGAGTGTTTTTACTTGAATTTGCTTTCAAATACTAGGAATTCATGTTTCTACAGCTCAAAATTAGTGTAGCAAGACTGTAAGTGACGACTATACTGCTTATGTTTACAATTGAGGCCGAATTTCTCAAGCGTCTTTTTGGTGAATCAGTTAATATCCTGATGGTTCCAGTAATACTTGTAAGAAAACTGTCTAATTGCGGTATAAGTCTTAAAATACGCATTTAGAGTTTCCAGAAATGATTTCAAACTTGTAATAAGCACTTGAAATAAAAGTAAGTAGGTTCTTACTACATACCCTGCCGTTTTCAATCACTGACATTACCCGTGGAATGCAGGGAAATGACCAGAAAACTGATAATATTTACAACTCCGGCAACTTTACAGAGCGTTTTCACTTGAATTTCCTTTAAAATATTACGAATTCAAGTTTATACAGCTCAAAATTAGTGTAGAAAGACTGTAAGTAAGGACTATACTGCTTATGTTTACAATTGAGGCCGAATTTCTCGAGCGTCTTTTTGCTGAATCAGTTAATATCCTGATGGTGTCAGTACATACTTGTAAGAAACTCTCTAATTGTGGTATAAGTCTTAAAATACGCATGTAGAGTTTCCAGAAATGATTTCAAACTTGTAATAAGCACTTGAAATAAAAGTAAGTATGTTCTTACTACATACCGTGCCGTTTTCAATCACTGACATTACCCGTGGAAAGCAGGGAAATGACCAGAAAACTGATAATATTTACAACTCCGGCAACTTTACAGAGCGTTTTCACTTGAATTTCCTTTAAAATATTACGAATTCAAGTTTATACAGCTCAATATTAGTGTAGAAAGACTGTGAGGACTATACTGCTTATGTTTACAATTGAGGCCGAAATTCTCAAGCGTCTTTTTGGTGAATCTGTTAATATCCTGACGGTTCCAGTACATACTTGTAAGAAAACTCTCTAATTGTGGTATAACTCTTAAAATACGCATTTAGAGTTTCCAGAAATGATTTCAAACTTGTAATAAGCACTTGAATTAAAAGTAAGTAGGTTCTTAATACATACCATGCCGTTTTCAATCACTGACATTACTCGTGGAAAGCTGGGAAATGACCTGAAAACTGATAATACTTACAACTCCAGGCACTTTAGGGAGTGTTTTCACTTGAATTTGCTTTCAAATACTAGGAATTCATGTTTCTACAGCTCAAAATTAGTGTAGAAAGACTGTAAGTGAGGACTATACTGCTTATGTTTACAATTGAGGCCGAATTTCTCAAGCGTCTTTTTGGTGAATCAGTTAATATCCTGATGGTTCCAGTACATACTTGTAAGAAACGCTGTAATTGTGGTATAACTCTTAAAATATACATTTAGATTTTCCAGAAATGATTTCAAACTTGTAATAACCACTTGAAAGAAAAGTAAGTAGGTTCTTACTACATACCCTGCCGTTTTCAATCACTGACATTACCCGTGGAAAGCAGGGAAATGACCAGAAAACTGAAAATATTTACAACTCCCGGCATTTAAGGGAGTTTTTTTACTTGAATTTGCTTTCAAATACTAGGAATTCATGTTTCTACAGCTCAAAATTAGTGTAGCAAGACTGTAAGTGACGACTATACTGCTTATGTTTACAATTGAGGCCGAATTTCTCAAGCGTCTTTTTGGTGAATCAGTTAATATCCTGATGGTTCCAGTAATACTTGTAAGAAAACTGTCTAATTGCGGTATAAGTCTTAAAATACGCATTTAGAGTTTCCAGAAATGATTTCAAACTTGTAATAAGCACTTGAAATAAAAGTAAGTAGGTTCTTACTACATACCCTGCGGTTCTCAATCACTGACATTACCCGTGGAAAGCAGGGAAATGACCAGAAAACTGATAATATTTACAACTCCGGCCACTTTAGCGAGCGTTTTCACTTGAATTTGCTTTCAAATATTAGGAATTCATGTTTATACAGCTCAAAATTAGTGTAGAAAGACTGTAAGTGAGGACTATACTGCTTATGTTTACAATTGAGACCGAATTTCTCAAGCGTCTTTTTGGTGAATCAGTTAATATCCTGATGGTTCCAGGACATACTTGTAAGAAACGCTGTAATTGTGGTATAACTCTTAAAATATACATTTAGAGTTTCCAGAAATGATTTCAAACTTGTAATAAGCACTTGAAATAAAAGTAAGTAGGTTCTTACTACATACCCTGCCGTTTTCAATCACTGACATTACCCGTGGAAAGCAGGGAAATGACCAGAAAACTGATAATATTTACAACTCCGGCCACCTTAGCGAGCGTTTTCACTTGAATTTGCTTTCAAATATTAGGAATTCATGTTTATACAGCTCAAAATTAGTGTAGAAAGACTGTAAGTGAGGACTATACTGCTTATGTTTACAATTGAGGCCGAATTTCTCAAGCGTCTTTTTGGTGAATCAGTTAATATCCTCATGGTTCCAGTACATACTTGTAAGAAACGCTGTAATTGTGGTATAACTCTTAAAATATGCATTTAGGGTTTCCAGAAATGATTTCAAACTTGTAATAAGCACTTGAAATAAAAGTAAGTAGGTTCTTACTACATACTCTGCCATTTTCAATCACTGACATTACCCGTGGAAAGCAGGGAAATGACCAGAAAACTGAAAATATTTACAACTCCGGCCACTTTAGCGAGCGTTTTCACTTGAATTTGCTTTCAAATGTTAGGAATTCATGTTTATACAGCTCAAAATTAGTGTAGAAAGACTGTAAGTGAGGACTATACTGCTTATGTTTACAATTGAGGCCGAAATTCTCGAGCGTCTTTTTGGTGAATCTGTTAATATCCTGACGGTTCCAGTACATACTTGTAAGAAAACTCTCTAATTGTGGTATAACTCTTAAAATACGCATTTAGAGTTTCCAGAAATGATTTCAAACTTGTAATAAGCACTTGAATTAAAAGTAAGTAGGTTCTTAATACATACCCTGCCGTGTTCAATCACTGACATTACCCGTGGAATGCTGGGAAATGACCTGAAATCTGATAATACTTACAACTCCGGGCACTTTAGGGAGTGTTTTCACTTGAATTTGCTTTCAAATACTAGGAATTCATGTTTCTACAGCTCAAAATTAGTGTAGAAAGACTGTAAGTGAGGACTATACTGCTTATGTTTACAATTGAGGCCGAATTTCTCGAGCGTCTTTTGGCTGAATCAGTGAATATCCTGATGGTTCCAGTACATACTTGTAAGAAACTTTCTAATTGTGGTATAACTCTTAAAATACGCATGTAGAGTTTCCAGAAATGATTTCAAACTTGTAATAAGCACTTGAAATAAAAGTAAGTAGGTTCTTACTACATACCCTGCCGTTTTCAATCACTGACATTACCCGTGGAAAGCAGAAAAATGACCAGAAAACTGAAAATATTTACAACTCCGGGCACTTTAGGGAGTGTTTTCACTTGAATTTGCTATCAAATACTAGGAATTCATGTTTATACAGCTCAAAATTAGTGTAGAAAAACTGTAAGTGAGGACTATACTGCTCATGTTTATAATTGAGGCGGAATTTCTCGAGCGTCTGATTGGTGAATCAGGTAATATCCTGACCGTTCCAGTACATACTTGTAAGAAACTTTCTAATTGTGGTATAACTCTTAAAATACGCATTTAGAGTTTCCAGAAATGGTTTCAAACTTGTAATAAGCACTTGAAATAAAAGTAAGTAGGTTCTTACTACATACCCTGCCGTTTTCAATCACTGACATTACCCGTGGAAAGCAGGGAAATGACCAGAAAACTGATAATATTTACAACTCCGGCAACTTTACAGAGCGTTTTCACTTGAATTTCCTTTAAAATATTATGAATTCAAGTTTATACAGCTCAAAATTAGTGTAGAAAGACTGTAAGTCAGGACTATACTGCTTATGTTTACAATTGAGGCCGAATTTCTCAAGCGTCTTTTTGGTGAATCTGTTAATAACCTGACGGTTCCAGTACACACTTGCAAGAAAACTCTCTAATTGTGGTATAACTCTTAAAATATGCATTTAGAGTTTCCAGAAATGATTTCAAACTTGTAATAAGCACTTGAAATAAAAGTAAGTAGGATCTTAATACATACCATGCCGTGTTCAATCACTGACATTACCCGTGGAAAGCTGGGAAATGACCTGAAAACTGATACTACTTACAACTCCGGGCACTTTAGGGAGTGTTTTCACTTGAATTTGCTTTCAAATACTAGGAATTCATGTTTCTACAGCTCAAAATTAGTGTAGAAAGACTGTAAGTGACGAATATACTGCTTATGTTTACAATTGAGGCCGAATTTCTCAAGCGTCTTTTTGGTGAATCAGTTAATATCCTGATGGTTCCAGTACATACTTGTAAGAAACGCTGTAATTGTGGTGTAACTCTTAAAATATACATGTAGAGTTTCCAGAAATGATTTCAAACTTGTAATAAGCACTTGAAATAAAAGTAAGTAGGTTCTTACTACATACCCTGCCGTTTTCAATCACTGACATTACCCGTGGAAAGCAGGGAAATGACCAGAAAACTGATAATATTTACAACTCCGGCCACCTTAGCGAGCGTTTTCACTTGAATTTGCTTTCAAATATTAGGAATTCATGTTTATACAGCTCAAAATTAGTGTAGAAAGACTGTAAGTGAGGACTATACTGCTTATGTTTACAATTGAGGCCGAATTTCTCAAGCGTCTTTTTGGTGAATCAGTTAATATCCTCATGGTTCCAGTACATACTTGTAAGAAACGCTGTAATTGTGGTATAACTCTTAAAATATACATTTAGAGTTTCCAGAAATGATTTCAAACTTGTAATAAGCACTTGAAATAAAAGTAAGTAGGTTCTTACTACATACCCTGCCGTTTTCAATCACTGACATTACCCGTGGAAAGCAGGGAAATGACCAGAAAACTGAAAATATTTACAACTCCGGCCACTTTAGCGAGCGTTTTCACTTGAATTTGCTTTCAAATGTTAGGAATTCATGTTTATACAGCTCAAAATTAGTGTAGAAAGACTGTAAGTGAGGACTATACTGCTTATGTTTACAATTGAGGCCGAAATTCTCGAGCGTCTTTTTGGTGAATCTGTTAATATCCTGACGGTTCCAGTACATACTTGTAAGAAAACTCTCTAATTGTGGTATAACTCTTAAAATACGCATTTAGAGTTTCCAGAAATGATTTCAAAATTGTAATAAGCACTTGAATTAAAAGTAAGTAGGTTCTTAATACATACCCTGCCGTGTTCAATCACTGACATTACCCGTGGAATGCTGGGAAATGACCTGAAAACTGATAATACTTACAACTCCGGGCACTTTAGGGAGTGTTTTCACTTGAATTTGCTTTCAAATACTAGGAATTCATGTTTCTACAGCTCAAAATTAGTGTAGAAAGACTGTAAGTGAGGACTATACTGCTTATGTTTACAATTGAGGCCGAATTTCTCGAGCGTCTTTTTGCTGAATCAGTGAATATCCTGATGGTTCCAGTACATACTTGTAAGAAACTTTCTAATTGTGGTATAACTCTTAAAATACGCATTTAGAGTTTCCAGAAATGGTTTCAAACTTGTAATAAGCACTTGAAATAAAAGTAAGTAGGTTCTTACTACATACCCTGCCGTTTTCAAACACTGACATTACCCGTGGAAAGCAGGGAAATGACCAGAAAACTGATAATATTTACAACTCCGGCAACTTTACAGAGCGTTTTCACTTGAATTTCCTTTAAAATATTACGAATTCAAGTTTATACAGCTCAAAATTAGTGTAGAAAGACTGTAAGTCAGGACTATACTGCTTATGTTTACAATTGAGGCCGAATTTCTCAAGCGTCTTTTTGGTGAATCTGTTAATAACCTGACGGTTCCAGTACACACTTGCAAGAAAACTCTCTAATTGTGGTATAACTCTTAAAATATGCATTTAGAGTTTCCAGAAATGATTTCAAACTTGTAATAAGCACTTGAAATAAAAGTAAGTAGGATCTTAATACATACCATGCCGTGTTCAATCACTGACATTACCCGTGGAAAGCTGGGAAATGACCTGAAAACTGATACTACTTACAACTCCGGGCACTTTAGGGAGTGTTTTCACTTGAATTTGCTTTCAAATACTAGGAATTCATGTTTCTACAGCTCAAAATTAGTGTAGAAAGACTGTAAGTGACGAATATACTGCTTATGTTTACAATTGAGGCCGAATTTCTCAAGCGTCTTTTTGGTGAATCAGTTAATATCCTGATGGTTCCAGTACATACTTGTAAGAAACGCTGTAATTGTGGTGTAACTCTTAAAATATACATGTAGAGTTTCCAGAAATGATTTCAAACTTGTAATAAGCACTTGAAATAAAAGTAAGTAGGTTCTTACTACATACCCTGCCGTTTTCAATCACTGACATTACCCGTGGAAAGCAGGGAAATGACCAGAAAACTGATAATATTTACAACTCCGGCCACCTTAGCGAGCGTTTTCACTTGAATTTGCTTTCAAATATTAGGAATTCATGTTTATACAGCTCAAAATTAGTGTAGAAAGACTGTAAGTGAGGACTATACTGCTTATGTTTACAATTGAGGCCGAATTTCTCAAGCGTCTTTTTGGTGAATCAGTTAATATCCTCATGGTTCCAGTACATACTTGTAAGAAACGCTGTAATTGTGGTATAACTCTTAAAATATACATTTAGAGTTTCCAGAAATGATTTCAAACTTGTAATAAGCACTTGAAATAAAAGTAAGTAGGTTCTTACTACATACCCTGCCGTTTTCAATCACTGACATTACCCGTGGAAAGCAGGGAAATGACCAGAAAACTGAAAATATTTACAACTCCGGCCACTTTAGCGAGCGTTTTCACTTGAATTTGCTTTCAAATGTTAGGAATTCATGTTTATACAGCTCAAAATTAGTGTAGAAAGACTGTAAGTGAGGACTATACTGCTTATGTTTACAATTGAGGCCGAAATTCTCGAGCGTCTTTTTGGTGAATCTGTTAATATCCTGACGGTTCCAGTACATACTTGTAAGAAAACTCTCTAATTGTGGTATAACTCTTAAAATACGCATTTAGAGTTTCCAGAAATTATTTCAAACTTGTAATAAGCACTTGAATTAAAAGTAAGTAGGTTCTTAATACATACCCTGCCGTGTTCAATCACTGACATTACCCGTGGAATGCTGGGAAATGACCTGAAAACTGATAATACTTACAACTCCGGGCACTTTAGGGAGTGTTTTCACTTGAATTTGCTTTCAAATACTAGGAATTCATGTTTCTACAGCTCAAAATTAGTGTACAAAGACTGTAAGTGAGGACTATACTGCTTATGTTTACAAATGAGGCCGAATTTCTCGAGCGTCTTTTTGGTGAATCAGTGAATATCCTGATGGTTCCAGTACATACTTGTAAGAAACTTTCTAATTGTGGTATAACTCTTAAAATACGCATGTAGAGTTTCCAGAAATGATTTCAAACTTGTAATAAGCACTTGAAATAAAAGTAAGTAGGTTCTTACTACATACCCTGCCGTTTTCAATCACTGACATTACCCGTGGAAAGCAGAAAAATGACCAGAAAACTGAAAATATTTACAACTCCGGGCACTTTAGGGAGTGTTTTCACTTGAATTTGCTATCAAATACTAGGAATTCATGTTTATACAGCTCAAAATTAGTGTAGAAAGACTGTAAGTGAGGACTATACTGCTCATGTTTATAATTGAGGCGGAATTTCTCGAGCGTCTGATTGGTGAATCAGGTAATATCCTGACGGTTCCAGTACATACTTGTAAGAAACTTTCTAATTGTGGTATAACTCTTAAAATACGCATTTAGAGTTTCCAGAAATGGTTTCAAACTTGTAATAAGCACTTGAAATAAAAGTAAGTAGGTTCTTACTACATCCCCTGCCGTTTTCAATCACTGACATTACCCGTGGAAAGCAGGGAAATGACCAGAAAACTGATAATATTTACAACTCCGGCAACTTTACAGAGCGTTTTCACTTGAATTTCCTTTAAAATATTATGAATTCAAGTTTATACAGCTCAAAATTAGTGTAGAAAGACTGTAAGTCAGGACTATACTGCTTATGTTTACAATTGAGGCCGAATTTCTCAAGCGTCTTTTTGGTGAATCTGTTAATAACCTGACGGTTCCAGTACACACTTGCAAGAAAACTCTCTAATTGTGGTATAACTCTTAAAATATGCATTTAGAGTTTCCAGAAATGATTTCAAACTTGTAATAAGCACTTGAAATAAAAGTAAGTAGGATCTTAATACATACCATGCCGTGTTCAATCACTGACATTACCCGTGGAAAGCTGGGAAATGACCTGAAAACTGATACTACTTACAACTCCGGGCACTTTAGGGAGTGTTTTCACTTGAATTTGCTTTCAAATACTAGGAATTCATGTTTCTACAGCTCAAAATTAGTGTAGAAAGACTGTAAGTGACGAATATACTGCTTATGTTTACAATTGAGGCCGAATTTCTCAAGCGTCTTTTTGGTGAATCAGTTAATATCCTGATGGTTCCAGTACATACTTGTAAGAAACGCTGTAATTGTGGTGTAACTCTTAAAATATACATGTAGAGTTTCCAGAAATGATTTCAAACTTGTAATAAGCACTTGAAATAAAAGTAAGTAGGTTCTTACTACATACCCTGCCGTTTTCAATCACTGACATTACCCGTGGAAAGCAGGGAAATGACCAGAAAACTGATAATATTTACAACTCCGGCCACCTTAGCGAGCGTTTTCACTTGAATTTGCTTTCAAATATTAGGAATTCATGTTTATACAGCTCAAAATTAGTGTAGAAAGACTGTAAGTGAGGACTATACTGCTTATGTTTACAATTGAGGCCGAATTTCTCAAGCGTCTTTTTGGTGAATCAGTTAATATCCTGATGGTTCCAGTACATACTTGTAAGAAACGCTGTAATTGTGGTGTAACTCTTAAAATATACATGTAGAGTTTCCAGAAATGATTTCAAACTTGTAATAAGCACTTGAAATAAAAGTAAGTAGGTTCTTACTACATACCCTGCCGTTTTCAATCACTGACATTACCCGTGGAAAGCAAGGAAATGACCAGAAAACTGAAAATATTTACAACTCCGGCCACTTTAGCGAGCGTTTTCACTTGAATTTGCTTTCAAATGTTAGGAATTCATGTTTATACAGCTCAAAATTAGTGTAGAAAGACTGTAAGTGAGGACTATACTGCTTATGTTTACAATTGAGGCCGAATTTCTCGAGCGTCTTTTTGGTGAATCTGTTAATATCCTGACGGTTCCAGTACATACTTGTAAGAAAACTCTCTAATTGTGGTATAACTCTTAAAATACGCATTTAGAGTTTCCAGAAATGATTTCAAAATTGTAATAAGCACTTGAATTAAAAGTAAGTAGGTTCTTAATACATACCCTGCCGTGTTCAATCACTGACATTACCCGTGGAATGCTGGGAAATGACCTGAAAACTGATAATACTTACAACTCCGGGCACTTTAGGGAGTGTTTTCACTTGAATTTGCTTTCAAATACTAGGAATTCATGTTTCTACAGCTCAAAAATAGTGTAGAAAGACTGTAAGTGAGGACTATACTGCTTATGTTTACAATTGAGGCCGAATTTCTCGAGCGTCTTTTTGCTGAATCAGTGAATATCCTGATGGTTCCAGTACATACTTGTAAGAAACTTTCTAATTGTGGTATAACTCTTAAAATACGCATGTAGAGTTTCCAGAAATGATTTCAAACTTGTAATAAGCACTTGAAATAAAAGTAAGTAGGTTCTTACTACATACCCTGCCGTTTTCAATCACTGACATTACCCGTGGAAAGCAGAAAAATGACCAGAAAACTGAAAATATTTACAACTCCGGGCACTTTAGGGAGTGTTTTCACTTGAATTTGCTATCAAATACTAGGAATTCATGTTTATACAGCTCAAAATTAGTGTAGAAAGACTGTAAGTGAGGACTATACTGCTCATGTTTATAATTGAGGCGGAATTTCTCGAGCGTCTGATTGGTGAAACAGGTAATATCCTGACGGTTCCAGTACATACTTGTAAGAAACTTTCTAATTGTGGTATAACTCTTAAAATACGCATTTAGAGTTTCCAGAAATGGTTTCAAACTTGTAATAAGCACTTGAAATAAAAGTAAGTAGGTTCTTACTACATACCCTGCCGTTTTCAAACACTGACATTACCCGTGGAAAGCAGGGAAATGACCAGAAAACTGATAATATTTACAACTCCGGCAACTTTACAGAGCGTTTTCACTTGAATTTCCTTTAAAATATTACGAATTCAAGTTTATACAGCTCAAAATTAGTGTAGAAAGACTGTAAGTCAGGACTATACTGCTTATGTTTACAATTGAGGCCGAATTTCTCAAGCGTCTTTTTGGTGAATCTGTTAATAACCTGACGGTTCCAGTACACACTTGCAAGAAAACTCTCTAATTGTGGTATAACTCTTAAAATATGCATTTAGAGTTTCCAGAAATGATTTCAAACTTGTAATAAGCACTTGAAATAAAAGTAAGTAGGATCTTAATACATACCATGCCGTGTTCAATCACTGACATTACCCGTGGAAAGCTGGGAAATGACCTGAAAACTGATACTACTTACAACTCCGGGCACTTTAGGGAGTGTTTTCACTTGAATTTGCTTTCAAATACTAGGAATTCATGTTTCTACAGCTCAAAATTAGTGTAGAAAGACTGTAAGTGACGAATATACTGCTTATGTTTACAATTGAGGCCGAATTTCTCAAGCGTCTTTTTGGTGAATCAGTTAATATCCTGATGGTTCCAGTACATACTTGTAAGAAACGCTGTAATTGTGGTGTAACTCTTAAAATATACATGTAGAGTTTCCAGAAATGATTTCAAACTTGTAATAAGCACTTGAAATAAAAGTAAGTAGGTTCTTACTACATACCCTGCCGTTTTCAATCACTGACATTACCCGTGGAAAGCAGGGAAATGACCAGAAAACTGATAATATTTACAACTCCGGCCACCTTAGCGAGCGTTTTCACTTGAATTTGCTTTCAAATATTAGGAATTCATGTTTATACAGCTCAAAATTAGTGTAGAAAGACTGTAAGTGAGGACTATACTGCTTATGTTTACAATTGAGGCCGAATTTCTCAAGCGTCTTTTTGGTGAATCAGTTAATATCCTCATGGTTCCAGTACATACTTGTAAGAAACGCTGTAATTGTGGTATAACTCTTAAAATATACATTTAGAGTTTCCAGAAATGATTTCAAACTTGTAATAAGCACTTGAAATAAAAGTAAGTAGGTTCTTACTACATACCCTGCCGTTTTCAATCACTGACATTACCCGTGGAAAGCAGGGAAATGACCAGAAAACTGAAAATATTTACAACTCCGGCCACTTTAGCGAGCGTTTTCACTTGAATTTGCTTTCAAATGTTAGGAATTCATGTTTATACAGCTCAAAATTAGTGTAGAAAGACTATAAGTGAGGACTATACTGCTTATGTTTACAATTGAGGCCGAAATTCTCGAGCGTCTTTTTGGTGAATCTGTTAATATCCTGACGGTTCCAGTACATACTTGTAAGAAAACTCTCTAATTGTGGTATAACTCTTAAAATACGCATTTAGAGTTTCCAGAAATGATTTCAAACTTGTAATAAGCACTTGAATTAAAAGTAAGTAGGTTCTTAATACATACCCTGCCGTGTTCAATCACTGACATTACCCGTGGAATGCTGGGAAATGACCTGAAAACTGATAATACTTACAACTCCGGGCACTTTAGGGAGTGTTTTCACTTGAATTTGCTTTCAAATACTAGGAATTCATGTTTCTACTGCTCAAAATTAGTGTAGAAAGACTGTAAGTGAGGACTATACTGCTTATGTTTACAATTGAGGCCGAATTTCTCGAGCGTCTTTTTGGTGAATCAGTGAATATCCTGATGGTTCCAGTACATACTTGTAAGAAACTTTCTAATTGTGGTATAACTCTTAAAATACGCATGTAGAGTTTCCAGAAATGATTTCAAACTTGTAATAAGCACTTGAAATAAAAGTAAGTAGGTTCTTACTACATACCCTGCCGTTTTCAATCACTGACATTACCCGTGGAAAGCAGAAAAATGACCAGAAAACTGAAAATATTTACAACTCCGGGCACTTTAGGGAGTGTTTTCACTTGAATTTGCTATCAAATACTAGGAATTCATGTTTATACAGCTCAAAATTAGTGTAGAAAGACTGTAAGTGAGGACTATACTGCTCATGTTTATAATTGAGGCGGAATTTCTCGAGCGTCTGATTGGTGAATCAGGTAATATCCTGACGGTTCCAGTACATACTTGTAAGAAACTTTCTAATTGTGGTATAACTCTTAAAATACGCATTTAGAGTTTCCAGAAATGGTTTCAAACTTGTAATAAGCACTTGAAATAAAAGTAAGTAGGTTCTTACTACATCCCCTGTCGTTTTCAATCACTGACATTACCCGTGGAAAGCAGGGAAATGACCAGAAAACTGATAATATTTACAACTCCGGCAACTTTACAGAGCGTTTTCACTTGAATTTCCTTTAAAATATTACGAATTCAAGTTTATACAGCTCAAAATTAGTGTAGAAAGACTGTAAGTCAGGACTATACTGCTTATGTTTACAATTGAGGCCGAATTTCTCAAGCGTCTTTTTGGTGAATCTGTTAATAACCTGACGGTTCCAGTACACACTTGCAAGAAAACTCTCTAATTGTGGTATAACTCTTAAAATACGCATTTAGAGTTTCCAGAAATGATTTCAAACTTGTAATAAGCACTTGAAATAAAAGTAAGTAGGATCTTAATACATACCATGCCGTGTTCAATCACTGACATTACCCGTGGAAAGCTGGGAAATGACCTGAAAACTGATACTACTTACAACTCCGGGCACTTTAGGGAGTGTTTTCACTTGAATTTGCTTTCAAATACTAGGAATTCATGTTTCTACAGCTCAAAATTAGTGTAGAAAGACTGTAAGTGACGAATATACTGCTTATGTTTACAATTGAGGCCGAATTTCTCAAGCGTCTTTTTGGTGAATCAGTTAATATCCTGATGGTTCCAGTACATACTTGTAAGAAACGCTGTAATTGTGGTATAACTCTTAAAATATACATGTAGAGTTTCCAGAAATGATTTCAAACTTGTAATAAGCACTTGAAATAAAAGTAAGTAGGTTCTTTCTACATACCCTGCCGTTTTCAATCACTGACATTACCCGTGGAAAGCAGGGAAATGACCAGAAAACTGAAAATATTTACAACTCCGGGCACTTTAGGGAGTGTTTTTACTTGAAGTGCTTTCAAATACTAGGAATTCATGTTTCTACAGCTCAAAATTAGTGTAGAAAGACTGTAAGTGAGGACTATACTGCTCATGTTTATAATTGAGGCGGAATTTCTCGAGCGTCTTATTGGTGAATCAGGTAATATCCTGACGGTTCCAGTACATACTTGTAAGAAACTTTCTAATTGTGGTATAAGTCTTAAAATACGCATTTAGAGTTTCCAGAAATGGTTTCAAACTTGTAATAAGCACTTGAAATAAAAGTAAGTAGGTTCTTACTACATACCCTGCCGTGTTCAATCACTGACATTACCCGTGGCATGCTGGGAAATGACCTGAAAACTGATAATACTTACAACTCCGGGCACTTTAGGGAGTGTTTTCACTTGAATTTGCTTTCAAATACTAGGAATTCATGTTTATACAGCTCAAAATTAGTGTAGAAAGACTGTAAGTGAGGACTATACTGCTTATGTTTACAATTGAGACCGAATTTCTCAAGCGTCTTTTTGGTGAATCAGTTAATATCCTGATGGTTCCAGGACATACTTGTAAGAAACGCTGTAATTGTGGTATAACTCTTAAAATATACATTTAGAGTTTCCAGAAATGATTTCAAACTTGTAATAAGCACTTGAAATAAAAGTAAGTAGGTTCTTACTACATACCCTGCCGTTTTCAATCACTTACATTACCCGTGGAAAGCAGGGAAATGACCAGAAAACTGAAAATATTTACAACTCCGGGCACTTTAGGGAGTGTTTTTACTTGAATTTGCTTTCAAATACTAGGAATTCATGTTTCTACAGCTCAAAATTAGTGTAGAAAGACTGTAAGTGAGGACTATACTGCTTATGTTTACAATTGAGGCTGAATTTCTCGAGCGTCTTTTTGGTGAATCAGTTAATATCCTGATGGTTCCAGTAATACTTGTAAGAAAACTGTCTAATTGCGGTATAAGTCTTAAAATACGCATTTAGAGTTTCCAGAAATGATTTCAAACTTGTAATAAGCACTTGAAATAAAAGTAAGTAGGTTCTTACTACATACCCTGCCGTTTTCAATCACTGACATTACCCGTGGAAAGCAGGGAAATGACCAGAAAACTGATAATATTTACAACTCCGGCAACTTTACAGAGCGTTTTCACTTGAATTTCCTTTAAAATATTACGAATTCAAGTTTATACAGCTCAAAATTAGTGTAGAAAGACTGTAAGTAAGGACTATCCTGCTTATGTTTACAATTGAGGCCGAATTTCTCGAGCGTCTTTTTGCTGAATCAGTTAATATCCTGATGGTGTCAGTACATACTTGTAAGAAACTCTCTAATTGTGGTATAACTCTTAAAATACGCATGTAGAGTTTCCAGAAATGATTTCAAACTTGTAATAAGCACTTGAAATAAAAGTAAGTAGGTTCTTACTACATACCCTGCCGTTTTCAATCACTGACATTACCCGTGGAAAGCAGGGAAATGACCAGAAAACTGATAATATTTACAACTCCGGCAACTTTACAGAGCGTTTTCACTTGAATTTCCTTTAAAATATTACGAATTCAAGTTTATACAGCTCAAAATTAGTGTAGAAAGACTGTAAGTGAGGACTATACTGCTTATGTTTACAATTGAGGCCGAAATTCTCGAGCGTCTTTTTGGTGAATCTGTTAATATCCTGACGGTTCCAGTACATACTTGTAAGAAAACTCTCTAATTGTGGTATAACTCTTAAAATACGCATTTAGAGTTTCCAGAAATGATTTCAAAATTGTAATAAGCACTTGAATTAAAAGTAAGTAGGTTCTTAATACATACCATGCCGTGTTCAATCACTGACATTACCCGTGGAAAGCTGGGAAATGACATGAAAACTGATAATACTTACAACTCCGGGCACTTTAGGGAGTGTTTTCACTTGAATTTGCTTTCAAATACTAGGAATTCATGTTTATACAGCTCAAAATTAGTGTAGAAAGACTGTAAGTGAGGACTATACTGCTTATGTTTACAATTGAGGCCGAATTTCTCAAGCGTCTTTTTGGTGAATCAGTTAATATCCTGATGGTTCCAGTACATACTTGTAAGAAACGCTGTAATTGTGGTATAACTCTTAAAATATACATTTAGATTTTCCAGAAATGATTTCAAACTTGTAATAACCACTTGAAATAAAAGTAAGTAGGTTCTTACTACATACCCTGCCGTTTTCAGTCACTGACATTACCCGTGGAAAGCAGGGAAATGACCAGAAAACTGAAAATATTTACAACTCTGGGCACTTTAGGGAGTGTTTTTACTTGAATTTGCTTACAAATACTAGGAATTCATGTTTCTACAGCTCAAAATTAGTGTAGAAAGACTGTAAGTGACGAATATACTGCTTATGTTTACAATTGAGGCCGAATTTCTCAAGCGTCTTTTTGGTGAATCAGTTAATATCCTGATGGTTCCAGTAATACTTGTAAGAAAACTGTCTAATTGCGGTATAAGTCTTAAAATACGCATTTAGAGTTTCCAGAAATGATTTCAAACTTATAATAAGCACTTGAAATAAAAGTAAGTAGGTTCTTACTACATACCCTGCCGTTTTCAATCACTGATATTACCCGTGGAAAGCAGGGAAGTGACCAGAAAACTGATAATATTTACAACTCCGGCAACTTTACAGAGCGTTTTCACTTGAATTTCCTTTAAAATATTACGAATTCAAGTTTATACAGCTCAAAATTAGTGTAGAAAGACGGTAAGTGAGGACTATACTGCTTATGTTTACAATTGAGGCAGAATTTCTCAAGCGTCTTTTTGGTGAATCAGTTAATATCCTGATGGTTCCAGTACATACTTGTAAGAAACGCTGTAATTGTGGTATAACTCTTAAAATATACATTTAGATTTTCCAGAAATGATTTCAAACTTATAATAACCACTTGAAATAAAAGTAAGTAGGTTCTTACTACATACCCTGCCGTTTTCAATCACTGACATTACCCGTGGAAAGCAGGGAAATGACCAGAAAACTGAAAATATTTACAACTCCGGGCACTTTAGGGAGTGTTTTCACTTGAATTTGCTTTCAAATACTAGGAATTCATGTTTATACAGCTCAAAATTAGTGTAGAAAGACTGTAAGTGAGGACTATACTGCTCATGTTTATAATTGAGGCGGAATTTCTCGAAGGTCTTATTGGTGAATCAGGTAATATCCTGACGGTTCCAGTACATACTTGTAAGAAACTTTCTAATTGTGGTATAACTCTTAAAATACGCATTTAGAGTTTCCAGAAATGGTTTCAAACTTGTAATAAGCACTTGAAATAAAAGTAAGTAGGTTCTTACTACATACCCTGCCGTTTTCAATCACTGACATTACCCGTGGAAAGCAGGGAAATGACCAGAAAACTGATAATATTTACAACTCCAGCAACTTTACAGAGCGTTTTCACTTGAATTTCCTTTAAAATATAACGAATTCAAGTTTATACAGCTCAAAATTAGTGTAGAAAGACTTTAAGTGAGGTCTATACTGCTTATGTTTACAATTGAGGCCGAATTTCTCAAGCGTCTTTTTGGTGAATCTGTTAATAACCTGACGGTTCCAGTACACACTTGCAAGAAAACTCTCTAATTGGGGTATAACTCTTAAAATACGCATTTAGAGTTTCCAGAAATGATTTCAAACTTGTAATAAGCACTTGAAATAAAAGTAAGTAGGTTCTTAATACATACCATGCCGTGTTCAATCACTGACATTACCCGTGGAAAGCTGGGAAATGACCTGAAAACTGATACTACTTACAACTCCGGGCACTTTAGGGAGTGTTTTCACTTGAATTTGCTTTCAAATACTAGGAATTCATGTTTCTACAGCTCAAAATTAGTGTAGAAAGACTGTAAGTGAGGACTATACTGCTTATGTTTACAATTGAGGCCGAATTTCTCAAGCGTCTTTTTGGTGAATCAGTTAATATCCTGATGGTTCCAGTACATACTTGTAAGAAACGCTGTAATTGTGGTATAACTCTTAAAATATACATTTAGATTTTCAAGAAATGATTTCAAACTTGTAATAACCACTTGAAATAAAAGTAAGTAGGTTAATACTACATACCCTGCCGTTTTCAATCACTGACATTACCCGTGGAAAGCAGGGAAATGACCTGAAAACTGAAAATATTTACAACTCCGGGCACTTTAGGGAGTGTTTTTACTTGAATTTGCTTTCAAATACTAGGAATTCATGTTTCTACAGCTCAAAATTAGTGTAGAAAGACTGTAAGTGACGAATATACTGCTTATGTTTACAATTGAGGCCGAATTTCTCAAGTGTCTTTTTGGTGAATCAGGTAATATCCTGACGGTTCCAGTACATACTTGTAAGAAACGCTGTAATTGTGGTATAACTCTTAAAATATACATTTAGAGTTTCCAGAAATGATTTCAAACTTGTAATAAGCACTTGAAATAAAAGTAAGTAGGTTCTTACTACATACCCTGCCGTTTGCAATCACTGACATTACCCGTGGAAAGCAGGGATATGACCAGAAAACTGAAAATATTTACAACTCCGGGCACTTTAGGGAGTGTTTTTACTTGAATTTGCTTTCAAATACTAGGAATTCATGTTTCTACAGCTCAAAATTAGTGTAGAAAGACTGTAAGTAAGGACTATACTGCTTATGTTTAATTGAGGCTGAATTTCTCGAGCGTCTTTTTGGTGAATCAGTTAATATCCTGACGGTTCCAGTAATACTTGTAAGAAAACTGTCTAATTGCGGTATAAGTCTTAAAATACGCATTTAGAGTTTCCAGAAATGATTTCAAACTTATAATAAGCACTTGAAATAAAAGTAAGTAGGTTCTTACTACATACCCTGCCGTTTTCAATCACTGACATTACCCGTGGAAAGCAGGGAAATGGCCAGAAAAATGATAATATTTACAACTCCGGCAACTTTACAGAGCGTTTTCACTTGAATTTCCTTTAAAATATTACGAATTCAAGTTTATACAGCTCAAAATTAGTGTAGAAAGACTGTAAGTGAGGACTATACTGCTTATGTTTACAATTGAGGCAGAATTTCTCAAGCGTCTTTTTGGTGAATCAGTTAATATCCTGATGGTTCCAGTACATACTTGTAAGAAACGCTGTAATTGTGGTATAACTCTTAAAATATACATTTAGATTTTCTAGAAATGATTTCAAACTTATAATAACCACTTGAAATAAAAGTAAGTAGGTTCTTACTACATACCCTGCCGTTTTCAATCACTGACATTACCCGTGGAAAGCAGGGAAATGACCAGAAAACTGAAAATATTTACAACTCCGGGCACTTTAGGGAGTGTTTTCACTTGAATTTGCTTTCAAATACTAGGAATTCATGTTTATACAGCTCAAAATTAGTGTAGAAAGACTGTAAGTGAGGACTATACTGCTCATGTTTATAATTGAGGCGGAATTTCTCGAGCGTCTTATTGGTGAATCAGGTAATATCCTGACGGTTCCAGTACATACTTGTAAGAAACTTTCTAATTGTGGTATAACTCTTAAAATACGCATTTAGAGTTTCCAAAAATGGTTTCAAACTTGTAATAAGCACTTGAAATAAAAGTAAGTAGGTTCTTACTACATACCCTGCCGTTTTCAATCACTGACATTACCCGTGGAAGCAGGGAAATGGCGAGAAAACTGATAATATTTACAACTCCGGCAACTTTACAGAGCGTTTTCACTTGAATTTCCTTTAAAATATTACGAATTCAAGTTTATACAGCTCAAAATTAGTGTAGAAAGACTGTAAGTGAGGACTATACTGCTTATGTTTACAATTGAGGCCGAATTTCTAAAGCGTCTTTTTGGTGAATCTGTTAATATCCTGACGGTTCCAGTACACACTTGCAAGAAAACTCTCTAATTGTGGTATAATTCTTAAAATACGCATTTAGAGTTTCCAGAAATGATTTCAAACTTGTAATAAGCACTTGAAATAAAAGTAAGTAGGTTCTTACTACATACCCTGCCGTTTTCAATCACTGACATTACCCGTGGAAAGCAGGGAAATGACCAGAAAACTGAAAATATTTACAACTCCGGGCACTTTAGGGAGTGTTTTTACTTGAATTTGCTTTCAAGTACTAGGAATTCATGTTTCTACAGCTCAAAATTAGTGTAGAAAGACTGTAAGTGAGGACTATACTGCTTATGTTTACAATTGAGGCCGAATTTCTCAAGTGTCTTTTTGGTGAATCAGGTAATATCCTGACGGTTCCAGTACATACTTGTAAGAAACGCTGTAATTGTGGTATAACTCTTAAAATATACATTTAGAGTTTCCAGAAATGATTTCAAACTTGTAATAAGCACTTGAAATAAAAGTAAGTAGGTTCTTACTACATACCCTGCCGTTTTCAATCACTGACATTACCCGTGGAAAGCAGGGAAATGACCAGAAAACTGAAAATATTTACAACTCCGGGCACTTTAGGGAGTGTTTTTACTTGAATTTGCTTTCAAATACTAGGAATTCATGTTTCTACAGCTCAAAATTAGTGTAGAAAGACTGTAAGTGAGGACTATACTGCTTATGTTTACAATTGAGGCTGAATTTCTCGAGCGTCTTTTTGGTGAATCAGTTAATATCCTGACGGTTCCAGTAATACTTGTAAGAAAACTGTCTAATTGCGGAATAAGTCTTAAAATACGCATTTAGAGTTTCCAGAAATGATTTCAAACTTGTAATAAGCACTTGAAATAAAAGTAAGTAGGTTCTTACTACATACCCTGCCGTTTTCAATCACTGACATTACCCGTGGAAAGCAGGGAAATGACCAGAAAACTGATAATATTTACAACTCCGGCAACTTTACAGAGCGTTTTCACTTGAATTTCCTTTAAAATATTACGAATTCAAGTTTATACAGCTCAAAATTAGTGTAGAAAGACTGTAAGTGAGGACTATACTGCTTATGTTTACAATTGAGGCCGAATTTCTAAAGCGTCTTTTTGGTGAATCTGTTAATATCCTGACGGTTCCAGTACACACTTGCAAGAAAACTATCAAATTGTGGTATAACTCTTAAAATACGCATTTAGAGTTTCCAGAAATGATTTCAAACTTGTAATAAGCACTTGAAATAAAAGTAAGTAGGTTCTTACTACATACCCTGCCGTTTTCAATCACTGACATTACCCGTGGAAAGCAGGGAAATGACCAGAAAACTGAAAATATTTACAACTCCGGGCACTTTAGGGAGTGTTTTTACTTGAATTTGCTTTCAAGTACTAGGAATTCATGTTTCTACAGCTCAAAATTAGTGTAGAAAGACTGTAAGTGAGGACTATACTGCTTATGTTTACAATTGAGGCCGAATTTCTCAAGCGTCTTTTTGGTGAATCAGGTAATATCCTGACGGTTCCAGTACATACTTGTAAGAAACGCTGTAATTGTGGTATAACTCTTAAAATATACATTTAGAGTTTCCAGAAATGATTTCAAACTTGTAATAAGCACTTGAAATAAAAGTAAGTAGGTTCTTACTACATACCCTGCCGTTTTCAATCACTGACATTACCCGTGGAAAGCAGGGAAATGACCAGAAAACTGAATATATTTACAACTCCCGGCATTTAAGGGAGTGTTTTTACTTGAATTTGCTTTCAAATACTAGGAATTCATGTTTCTACAGCTCAAAATTAGTGTAGCAAGACTGTAAGTGACGACTATACTGCTTATGTTTACAATTGAGGCCGAATTTCTCAAGCGTCTTTTTGGTGAATCAGTTAATATCCTGATGGTTCCAGTAATACTTGTAAGAACACTGTCTAATTGCGGTATAAGTCTTAAAATACGCATTTAGAGTTTCCAGAAATGATTTCAAACTTGTAATAAGCACTTGAAATAAAAGTAAGTAGGTTCTTACTACATACCCTGCCGTTTTCAATCACTGACATTACCCGTGGAAAGCAGGGAAATGACCAGAAAACTGAAAATATTTACAACTCCGGGCACTTTAGGGAGTGTTTTCACTTGAATTTGCTTTCAAATACTAGCAATTCATGTTTATACAGGTCAAAATTAGTTTAGGAAGACTGTAAGTGAGGACTATACTCCTTATGTTTACAATTCAGGCCGAATTTCTCGAGCGTCTTTTTGGTGAATCAGTTAATATCCTGATGGTTCCAGTACATACTTGTAAGAAACTCTCTAATTGTGGTATAACTCTTAAAATACACATTTAGAGTTTCCAGAAATCATTTCCAACTTGTAAGAAGCACTTGAAATGAAAGTAATATGGTTCTTACTACATACCCAGCAGTTTTCAATCACTGACATTACCCGTGGAAAGCAGGGAAATGACCAGAAAACTGAAAATATTTACAACTCCGGCCACTTTACAGAGCGTTCTCACTTGAATTTGCTTTCAAATATTAGAAATTCATGTTTATACTGCTCAAAATTAGTGTAGAAAGACTGTAAGTGAGGACTATACTGCTTATGTTTACAATTGAAGCCGAATTTCTTGAGTGTCTTTCTGGTGAATCAGTTAATATCCTGACGGTTCCAGTACATACTTGTAAGAAAACTCTTAATTGTGGTATAACTCTTAAAATACGCATTTAGAGTTTCCAGAAATGATTTCAAACTTGTAATAAGCACTTGAATTAAAAGTAAGTAGGTTCTTAATACATACCATGCCGTTTTCAATCACTGACATTACCCGTGGAAAGCTGGGAAATGACCTGAAAACTGATAATACTTACAACTCCGGGCACTTTAGGGAGTGTTTTCACTTGAATTTGCTTTCAAATACTTGCAATTCATGTTTCTACATTTCAAAATTAGTGTAGAAAGACTGTAAGTGAGGACTATACTGCTTATGTTTACAATTGAGGCCGAATTTCTCAAGGGTCTTTTTGGTGAATCAGTTAATATCCTGATGGTTCCAGTACATACTTGTAAGAAACGCTGTAATTGTGGTATAACTCTTAAAATATACATTTAGATTTTCCAGAAATGATTTCAAACTTGTAATAACCACTTGAAAGAAAAGTAAGTAGGTTCTTACTACATACCCTGCCGTTTTCAATCACTGACATTACCCGTGGAAAGCAGGGAAATGACCAGAAAACTGAAAATATTTACAACTCCCGGCATTTAAGGGAGTTTTTTTACTTGAATTTGCTTTCAAATACTAGGAATTCATGTTTCTACAGCTCAAAATTAGTGTAGCAAGACTGTAAGTGACGACTATACTGCTTATGTTTACAATTGAGGCCGAATTACTCAAGCGTCTTTTTGGTGAATCAGTTAATATCCTGACGGTTCCAGTAATACTTGTAAGAAAACTGTCTAATTGCGGTATAAGTCTTAAAATACGCATTTAGAGTTTCCAGAAATGATTTCAAACTTGTAATAAGCACTTGAAATAAAAGTAAGTAGGTTCTTACTACATACTCTGCCGTTTTCAATCACTGAGATTACCCGTGGAAAGCAGGGAAATGACCAGAAAACTGATAATATTTACAACTCCGGCAACTTTACAGAGCGTTTTCACTTGAATTTCCTTTAAAATATTACGAATTCAAGTTTATACAGCTCAAAATTAGTGTAGAAAGACTGTAAGTGAGGACTATACTGCTTATGTTTACAATTGAGGCCGAATTCTAAAGCGTCTTTTTGGTGAATCTGTTAATATCCTGACGGTTCCAGTACACACTTGCAAGAAAACTATCTAATTGTGGTATAACTCTTAAAATACGCATTTAGAGTTTCCAGAAATGATTTCAAACTTGTAATAAGCACTTGAAATAAAAGTAAGTAGGTTCTTACTACATACCCTGCCGTTTTCAATCACTGACATTACCCGTGGAAAGCAGGGAAATGACCAGAAAACTGAAAATATTTACAACTCCGGGCACTTTAGGGAGTGTTTTTACTTGAATTTGCTTTCAAGTACTAGGAATTCATGTTTCTACAGCTCAAAATTAGTGTAGAAAGACTGTAAGTGAGTACTATACTGCTTATGTTTACAATTGAGGCCGAATTTCTCAAGCGTCTTTTTGGTGAATCAGGTAATATCCTGACGGTTCCAGTACATACTTGTAAGAAACGCTGTAATTGTGGTATAACTCTTAAAATATACATTTAGAGTTTCCAGAAATGATTTCAAACTTGTAATAAGCACTTGAAATAAAAGTAAGTAGGTTCTTACTACATACCCTGCCGTTTTCAATCACTGACATTACCCGTGGAAAGCAGGGAAATGACCAGAAAACTGAAAATATTTACAACTCCCGGCATTTAAGGGAGTGTTTTTACTTGAATTTGCTTTCAAATACTAGGAATTCATGTTTCTACAGCTCAAAATTAGTGTAGCAAGACTGTAAGTGACGACTATACTGCTTATGTTTACAATTGAGGCCGAATTTCTCAAGCGTCTTTTTGGTGAATCAGTTAATATCCTGATGGTTCCAGTAATACTTGTAAGAAAACTGTCTAATTGCGGTATAAGTCTTAAAATACGCATTTAGAGTTTCCAGAAATGATTTCAAACTTGTAATAAGCACTTGAAATAAAAGTAAGTAGGTTCTTACTACATACCCTGCCGTTTTCAATCACTGACATTACCCGTGGAAAGCAGGGAAATGACCAGAAAACTGAAAATATTTACAACTCCGGGCACTTTAGGGAGTGTTTTCACTTGAATTTGCTTTCAAATACTAGGAATTCATGTTTATACAGGTCAAAATTAGTTTAGGAAGACTGTAAGTGAGGACTATACTCCTTATGTTTACAATTCAGGCCGAATTTCTCGAGCGTCTTTTTGGTGAATCAGTTAATATCCTGATGGTTCCAGTACATACTTGTAAGAAACTCTCTAATTGTGGTATAACTCTTAAAATACACATTTAGAGTTTCCAGAAATCATTTCCAACTTGTAAGAAGCACTTGAAATGAAAGTAATATGGTTCTTACTACATACCCAGCAGTTTTCAATCACTGACATTACCCGTGGAAAGCAGGGAAATGACCAGAAAACTGATAATATTTACAACTCCGGCCACTTTACAGAGCGTTCTCACTTGAATTTGCTTTCAAATATTAGAAATTCATGTTTATACTGCTCAAAATTAGTGTAGAAAGACTGTAAGTGAGGACTATACTGCTTATGTTTACAATTGAAGCCGAATTTCTTGAGTGTCTTTCTGGTGAATCAGTTAATATACTGACGGTTCCAGTACATACTTGTAAGAAAACTCTTAATTGTGGTATAACTCTTAAAATACGCATTTAGAGTTTCCAGAAATGATTTCAAACTTGTAATAAGCACTTGAATTAAAAGTAAGTAGGTTCTTAATACATACCATGCCGTTTTCAATCACTGACATTACCCGTGGAAAGCTGGGAAATGACCTGAAAACTGATAATACTTACAACTCCGGGCACTTTAGGGAGTGTTTTCACTTGAATTTGCTTTCAAATACTAGCAATTCATGTTTCTACATTTCAAAATTAGTGTAGAAAGACTGTAAGTGAGGAGTATACTGCTTATGTTTACAATTGAGGCCAAATTTCTCAAGGGTCTTTTTGGTGAATCAGTTAATATCCTGATGGTTCCAGTACATACTTGTAAGAAACGCTGTAATTGTGGTATAACTCTTAAAATATACATTTAGATTTTCCAGAAATGATTTCAAACTTGTAATAACCACTTGAAAGAAAAGTAAGTAGGTTCTTACTACATACCCTGCCGTTTTCAATCACTGACATTACCCGTGGAAAGCAGGGAAATGACCAGAAAACTGAAAATATTTACAACTCCCGGCATTTAAGGGAGTTTTTTTACTTGAATTTGCTTTCAAATACTAGGAATTCATGTTTCTACAGCTCAAAATTAGTGTAGCAAGACTGTAAGTGACGACTATACTGCTTATGTTTACAATTGAGGCCGAATTACTCAAGCGTCTTTTTGGTGAATCAGTTAATATCCTGACGGTTCCAGTAATACTTGTAAGAAAACTGTCTAATTGCGGTATAAGTCTTAAAATACGCATTTAGAGTTTCCAGAAATGATTTCAAACTTGTAATAAGCACTTGAAATAAAAGTAAGTAGGTTCTTACTACATACCCTGCCGTTTTCAATCACTGACATTACCCCTGGAAAGCAGGGAAATGACCAGAAAACTGATAATATTTACAACTCCGGCCACTTTAGCGAGCGTTTTCACTTGAATTTGCTTTCAAATATTAGGAATTCATGTTTATACAGCTCAAAATTAGTGTAGAAAGCCTGTAAGTGAGGTCTATACTGCTTATGTTTACAATTGAGACCGAATTTCTCAAGCGTCTTTTTGGTGAATCAGTTAATATCCTGATGGTTCCAGGACATACTTGTAAGAAACGCTGTAATTGTGGTATAACTCTTAAAATATACATTTAGAGTTTCCAGAAATGATTACAAACTTGTAATAAGCACTTGAAATAAAAGTACGTAGGTTCTTACTACATACCCTGCCGTTTTCAATCACTGACATTACCCGTGGAAAGCAGGGAAATGACCAGAAAACTGAAAATATTTACAACTCCGGGCACTTTAGGGAGTGTTTTTACTTGAATTTGCTTTCAAGTACTAGGAATTCATGTTTCTACAGCTCAAAATTAGTGTAGAAAGACTGTAAGTGAGGACTATACTGCTTATGTTTACAATTGAGGCCGAATTTCTCAAGCGTCTTTTTGGTGAATCAGGTAATATCCTGACGGTTCCAGTACATACTTGTAAGAAACGCTGTAATTGTGGTATAACTCTTAAAATATACATTTAGAGTTTCCAGAAATGATTTCAAACTTGTAATAAGCACTTGAAATAAAAGTAAGTAGGTTCTTACTACATACCCTGCCGTTTTCAATCACTGACATTACCCGTGGAAAGCAGGGAAATGACCAGAAAACTGAAAATATTTACAACTCCCGGCATTTAAGGGAGTGTTTTTACTTGAATTTGCTTTCAAATACTAGGAATTCATGTTTCTACAGCTCAAAATTAGTGTAGCAAGACTGTAAGTGACGACTATACTGCTTATGTTTACAATTGAGGCCGAATTTCTCAAGCGTCTTTTTGGTGAATCAGTTAATATCCTGATGGTTCCAGTAATACTTGTAAGAAAACTGTCTAATTGCGGTATAAGTCTTAAAATACGCATTTAGAGTTTCCAGAAATGATTTCAAACTTGTAATAAGCACTTGAAATAAAAGTAAGTAGGTTCTTACTACATACCCTGCCGTTTTCAATCACTGACATTACCCGTGGAAAGCAGGGAAATGACCAGAAAACTGAAAATATTTACAACTCCGGGCACTTTAGGGAGTGTTTTCACTTGAATTTGCTTTCAAATACTAGGAATTCATGTTTATACAGGTCAAAATTAGTTTAGGAAGACTGTAAGTGAGGACTATACTCCTTATGTTTACAATTCAGGCCGAATTTCTCGAGCGTCTTTTTGGTGAATCAGTTAATATCCTGATGGTTCCAGTACATACTTGTAAGAAACTCTCTAATTGTGGTATAACTCTTAAAATACACATTTAGAGTTTCCAGAAATCATTTCCAACTTGTAAGAAGCACTTGAAATGAAAGTAATATGGTTCTTACTACATACCCAGCAGTTTTCAATCACTGACATTACCCGTGGAAAGCAGGGAAATGACCAGAAAACTGATAATATTTACAACTCCGGCCACTTTACAGAGCGTTCTCACTTGAATTTGCTTTCAAATATTAGAAATTCATGTTTATACTGCTCAAAATTAGTGTAGAAAGACTGTAAGTGAGGACTATACTGCTTATGTTTACAATTGAAGCCGAATTTCTTGAGTGTCTTTCTGGTGAATCAGTTAATATCCTGACGGTTCCAGTACATACTTGTAAGAAAACTCTTAATTGTGGTATAACTCTTAAAATACGCATTTAGAGTTTCCAGAAATGATTTCAAACTTGTAATAAGCACTTGAATTAAAAGTAAGTAGGTTCTTAATACATACCATGCCGTTTTCAATCACTGACATTACCCGTGGAAAGCTGGGAAATGACCTGAAAACTGATAATACTTACAACTCCGGGCACTTTAGGGAGTGTTTTCACTTGAATTTGCTTTCAAATACTAGCAATTCATGTTTCTACATTTCAAAATTAGTGTAGAAAGACTGTAAGTGAGGACTATACTGCTTATGTTTACAATTGAGGCCGAATTTCTCAAGGGTCTTTTTGGTGAATCAGTTAATATCCTGATGGTTCCAGTACATACTTGTAAGAAACGCTGTAATTGTGGTATAACTCTTAAAATATACATTTAGATTTTCCAGAAATGATTTCAAACTTGTAATAACCACTTGAAAGAAAAGTCAGTAGGTTCTTACTACATACCCTGCCGTTTTCAATCACTGACATTACCCGTGGAAAGCAGGGAAATGACCAGAAAACTGAAAATATTTACAACTCCCGGCATTTAAGGGAGTTTTTTTACTTGAATTTGCTTTCAAATACTAGGAATTCATGTTTCTACAGCTCAAAATTAGTGTAGCAAGACTGTAAGTGACGACTATACTGCTTATGTTTACAATTGAGGCCGAATTACTCAAGCGTCTTTTTGGTGAATCAGTTAATATCCTGACGGTTCCAGTAATACTTGTAAGAAAACTGTCTAATTGCGGTATAAGTCTTAAAATACGCATTTAGAGTTTCCAGAAATGATTTCAAACTTGTAATAAGCACTTGAAATAAAAGTAAGTAGGTTCTTACTACATACCCTGCCGTTTTCAATCACTGACATTACCCGTGGAAAGCAGGGAAATGACCAGAAAACTGATAATATTTACAACTCCGGCCACTTTAGCGAGCGTTTTCACTTGAATTTGCTTTCAAATATTAGGAATTCATGTTTATACAGCTCAAAATTAGTGTAGAAAGACTGTAAGTGAGGTCTATACTGCTTATGTTTACAATTGAGACCGAATTTCTCAAGCGTCTTTTTGGTGAATCAGTTAATATCCTGATGGTTCCAGGACATACTTGTAAGAAACGCTGTAATTGTGGTATAACTCTTAAAATATACATTTAGAGTTTCCAGAAATGATTACATACTTGTAATAAGCACTTGAAATAAAAGTACGTAGGTTCTTACTACATACCCTGCCGTTTTCAATCACTGACATTACCCGTGGAAAGCAGGGAAATGACCAGAAAACTGATAATATTTACAACTCCGGCCACCTTAGCGAGCGTTTTCACTTGAATTTGCTTTCAAATATTAGGAATTCATGTTTATACAGCTCAAAATTAGTGTAGAAAGACTGTAAGTGAGGACTATACTGCTTATGTTTACAATTGAGGCCGAATTTCTCAAGCGTCTTTTTGGTGAATCAGTTAATATCCTGATGGTTCCAGTACATACTTGTAAGAAACGCTGTAATTGTGGTATAACTCTTAAAATATACATTTAGAGTTTCCAGAAATGATTTCAAACTTGTAATAAGCACTTGAAATAAAAGTAAGTAGGTTCTTACTACATACCCTGCCGTTTTCAATCACTGACATTACCCGTGGAAAGCAGGGAAATGACCAGAAAACTGATAATATTTACAACTCCGGCAACTTTACAGAGCGTTTTCACTTGAATTTCCTTTAAAATATTACGAATTCAAGTTTATACAGCTCAAAATTAGTGTAGAAAGACTGTAAGTGAGGACTATACTGCTTATGTTTACAATTGAGGCCGAATTCTAAAGCGTCTTTTTGGTGAATCTGTTAATATCCTGACGGTTCCAGTACACACTTGCAAGAAAACTATCTAATTGTGGTATAACTCTTAAAATACGCATTTAGAGTTTCCAGAAATGATTTCAAACTTGTAATAAGCACTTGAAATAAAAGTAAGTAGGTTCTTACTACATACCCTGCCGTTTTCAATCACTGACATTACCCGTGGAAAGCAGGGAAATGACCAGAAAACTGAAAATATTTACAACTCCGGGCACTTTAGGGAGTGTTTTTACTTGAATTTGCTTTCAAGTACTAGGAATTCATGTTTCTACAGCTCAAAATTAGTGTAGAAAGACTGTAAGTGAGTACTATACTGCTTATGTTTACAATTGAGGCCGAATTTCTCAAGCGTCTTTTTGGTGAATCAGGTAATATCCTGACGGTTCCAGTACATACTTGTAAGAAACGCTGTAATTGTGGTATAACTCTTAAAATATACATTTAGAGTTTCCAGAAATGATTTCAAACTTGTAATAAGCACTTGAAATAAAAGTAAGTAGGTTCTTACTACATACCCTGCCGTTTTCAATCACTGACATTACCCGTGGAAAGCAGGGAAATGACCAGAAAACTGAAAATATTTACAACTCCCGGCATTTAAGGGAGTGTTTTTACTTGAATTTGCTTTCAAATACTAGGAATTCATGTTTCTACAGCTCAAAATTAGTGTAGCAAGACTGTAAGTGACGACTATACTGCTTATGTTTACAATTGAGGCCGAATTTCTCAAGCGTCTTTTTGGTGAATCAGTTAATATCCTGATGGTTCCAGTAATACTTGTAAGAAAACTGTCTAATTGCGGTATAAGTCTTAAAATACGCATTTAGAGTTTCCAGAAATGATTTCAAACTTGTAATAAGCACTTGAAATAAAAGTAAGTAGGTTCTTACTACATACCCTGCCGTTTTCAATCACTGACATTACCCGTGGAAAGCAGGGAAATGACCAGAAAACTGAAAATATTTACAACTCCGGGCACTTTAGGGAGTGTTTTCACTTGAATTTGCTTTCAAATACTAGGAATTCATGTTTATACAGGTCAAAATTAGTTTAGGAAGACTGTAAGTGAGGACTATACTCCTTATGTTTACAATTCAGGCCGAATTTCTCGAGCGTCTTTTTGGTGAATCAGTTAATATCCTGATGGTTCCAGTACATACTTGTAAGAAACTCTCTAATTGTGGTATAACTCTTAAAATACACATTTAGAGTTTCCAGAAATCATTTCCAACTTGTAAGAAGCACTTGAAATGAAAGTAATATGGTTCTTACTACATACCCAGCAGTTTTCAATCACTGACATTACCCGTGGAAAGCAGGGAAATGACCAGAAAACTGATAATATTTGCAACTCCGGCCACTTTACAGAGCGTTCTCACTTGAATTTGCTTTCAAATATTAGAAATTCATGTTTATACTGCTCAAAATTAGTGTAGAAAGACTGTAAGTGAGGACTATACTGCTTATGTTTACAATTGAAGCCGAATTTCTTGAGTGTCTTTCTGGTGAATCAGTTAATATCCTGACGGTTCCAGTACATACTTGTAAGAAAACTCTTAATTGTGGTATAACTCTTAAAATATGCATTTAGAGTTTCCAGAAATGATTTCAAACTTGTAATAAGCACTTGAATTAAAAGTAAGTATGTTCTTAATACATACCATGCCGTTTTCAATCACTGACATTACCCGTGGAAAGCTGGGAAATGACCTGAAAACTGATAATACTTACAACTCCGGGCACTTTAGGGAGTGTTTTCACTTGAATTTGCTTTCAAATACTAGCAATTCATGTTTCTACATTTCAAAATTAGTGTAGAAAGACTGTAAGTGAGGACTATACTGCTTATGTTTACAATTGAGGCCAAATTTCTCAAGGGTCTTTTTGGTGAATCAGTTAATATCCTGATGGTTCCAGTACATACTTGTAAGAAACGCTGTAATTGTGGTATAACTCTTAAAATATACATTTAGATTTTCCAGAAATGATTTCAAACTTGTAATAACCACTTGAAAGAAAAGTAAGTAGGTTCTTACTACATACCCTGCCGTTTTCAATCACTGACATTACCCGTGGAAAGCAGGGAAATGACCAGAAAACTGAAAATATTTACAACTCCCGGCATTTAAGGGAGTTTTTTTACTTGAATTTGCTTTCAAATACTAGGAATTCATGTTTCTACAGCTCAAAATTAGTGTAGCAAGACTGTAAGTGACGACTATACTGCTTATGTTTACAATTGAGGCCGAATTACTCAAGCGTCTTTTTGGTGAATCAGTTAATATCCTGACGGTTCCAGTAATACTTGTAAGAAAACTGTCTAATTGCGGTATAAGTCTTAAAATACGCATTTAGAGTTTCCAGAAATGATTTCAAACTTGTAATAAGCACTTGAAATAAAAGTAAGTAGGTTCTTACTACATACCCTGCCGTTTTCAATCACTGACATTACCCGTGGAAAGCAGGGAAATGACCAGAAAACTGATAATATTTACAACTCCGGCCACTTTAGCGAGCGTTTTCACTTGAATTTGCTTTCATATATTAGGAATTCATGTTTATACAGCTCAAAATTAGTGTAGAAAGACTGTAAGTGAGGTCTATACTGCTTATGTTTACAATTGAGACCGAATTTCTCAAGCGTCTTTTTGGTGAATCAGTTAATATCCTGATGGTTCCAGGACATACTTGTAAGAAACGCTGTAATTGTGGTATAACTCTTAAAATATACATTTAGAGTTTCCAGAAATGATTACAAACTTGTAATAAGCACTTGAAATAAAAGTACGTAGGTTCTTACTACATACCCTGCCGTTTTCAATCACTGACATTACCCGTGGAAAGCAGGGAAATGACCAGAAAACTGAAAATATTTACAACTCCGGGCACTTTAGGGAGTGTTTTTACTTGAATTTGCTTTCAAGTACTAGGAATTCATGTTTCTACAGCTCAAAATTAGTGTAGAAAGACTGTAAGTGAGGACTATACTGCTTATGTTTACAATTGAGGCCGAATTTCTCAAGCGTCTTTTTGGTGAATCAGGTAATATCCTGACGGTTACAGTACATACTTGTAAGAAACGCTGTAATTGTGGTATAACTCTTAAAATATACATTTAGAGTTTCCAGAAATGATTTCAAACTTGTAATAAGCACTTGAAATAAAAGTAAGTAGGTTCTTACTACATACCCTGCCGTTTTCAATCACTGACATTACCCGTGGAAAGCAGGGAAATGACCAGAAAACTGAAAATATTTACAACTCCCGGCATTTAAGGGAGTGTTTTTACTTGAATTTGCTTTCAAATACTAGGAATTCATGTTTCTACAGCTCAAAATTAGTGTAGCAAGACTGTAAGTGACGACTATACTGCTTATGTTTACAATTGAGGCCGAATTTCTCAAGCGTCTTTTTGGTGAATCAGTTAATATCCTGATGGTTCCAGTAATACTTGTAAGAAAACTGTCTAATTGCGGTATAAGTCTTAAAATACGCATTTAGAGTTTCCAGAAATGATTTCAAACTTGTAATAAGCACTTGAAATAAAAGTAAGTAGGTTCTTACTACATACCCTGCCGTTTTCAATCACTGACATTACCCGTGGAAAGCAGGGAAATGACCAGAAAACTGAAAATATTTACAACTCCGGGCACTTTAGGGAGTGTTTTCACTTGAATTTGCTTTCAAATACTAGGAATTCATGTTTATACAGGTCAAAATTAGTTTAGGAAGACTGTAAGTGAGGACTATACTCCTTATGTTTACAATTCAGGCCGAATTTCTCGAGCGTCTTTTTGGTGAATCAGTTAATATCCTGATGGTTCCAGTACATACTTGTAAGAAACTCTCTAATTGTGGTATAACTCTTAAAATACACATTTAGAGTTTCCAGAAATCATTTCCAACTTGTAAGAAGCACTTGAAATGAAAGTAATATGGTTCTTACTACATACCCAGCAGTTTTCAATCACTGACATTACCCGTGGAAAGCAGGGAAATGACCAGAAAACTGATAATATTTACAACTCTGGCCACTTTACAGAGCGTTCTCACTTGAATTTGCTTTCAAATATTAGAAATTCATGTTTATACTGCTCAAAATTAGTGTAGAAAGACTGTAAGTGAGGACTATACTGCTTATGTTTACAATTGAAGCCGAATTTCTTGAGTGTCTTTCTGGTGAATCAGTTAATATCCTGACGGTTCCAGTACATACTTGTAAGAAAACTCTTAATTGTGGTATAACTCTTAAAATACGCATTTAGAGTTTCCAGAAATGATTTCAAACTTGTAATAAGCACTTGAATTAAAAGTAAGTAGGTTCTTAATACATACCATGCCGTTTTCAATCACTGACATTACCCGTGGAAAGCTGGGAAATGACCTGAAAACTGATAATACTTACAACTCCGGGCACTTTAGGGAGTGTTTTCACTTGAATTTGCTTTCAAATACTAGCAATTCATGTTTCTACATTTCAAAATTAGTGTAGAAAGACTGTAAGTGAGGACTATACTGCTTATGTTTACAATTGAGGCCGAATTTCTCAAGGGTCTTTTTGGTGAATCAGTTAATATCCTGATGGTTCCAGTACATACTTGTAAGAAACGCTGTAATTGTGGTATAACTCTTAAAATATACATTTAGATTTTCCAGAAATGATTTCAAACTTGTAATAACCACTTGAAAGAAAAGTCAGTAGGTTCTTACTACATACCCTGCCGTTTTCAATCACTGACATTACCCGTGGAAAGCAGGGAAATGACCAGAAAACTGAAAATATTTACAACTCCCGGCATTTAAGGGAGTTTTTTTACTTGAATTTGCTTTCAAATACTAGGAATTCATGTTTCTACAGCTCAAAATTAGTGTAGCAAGACTGTAAGTGACGACTATACTGCTTATGTTTACAATTGAGGCCGAATTACTCAAGCGTCTTTTTGGTGAATCAGTTAATATCCTGACGGTTCCAGTAATACTTGTAAGAAAACTGTCTAATTGCGGTATAAGTCTTAAAATACGCATTTAGAGTTTCCAGAAATGATTTCAAACTTGTAATAAGCACTTGAAATAAAAGTAAGTAGGTTCTTACTACATACCCTGCCGTTTTCAATCACTGACATTACCCGTGGAAAGCAGGGAAATGACCAGAAAACTGATAATATTTACAACTCCGGCCACTTTAGCGAGCGTTTTCACTTGAATTTGCTTTCAAATATTAGGAATTCATGTTTATACAGCTCAAAATTAGTGTAGAAAGACTGTAAGTGAGGTCTATACTGCTTATGTTTACAATTGAGACCGAATTTCTCAAGCGTCTTTTTGGTGAATCAGTTAATATCCTGATGGTTCCAGGACATACTTGTAAGAAACGCTGTAATTGTGGTATAACTCTTAAAATATACATTTAGAGTTTCCAGAAATGATTACATACTTGTAATAAGCACTTGAAATAAAAGTACGTAGGTTCTTACTACATACCCTGCCGTTTTCAATCACTGACATTACCCGTGGAAAGCAGGGAAATGACCAGAAAACTGATAATATTTACAACTCCGGCCACCTTAGCGAGCGTTTTCACTTGAATTTGCTTTCAAATATTAGGAATTCATGTTTATACAGCTCAAAATTAGTGTAGAAAGACTGTAAGTGAGGACTATACTGCTTATGTTTACAATTGAGGCCGAATTTCTCAAGCGTCTTTTTGGTGAATCAGTTAATATCCTCATGGTTCCAGTACATACTTGTAAGAAACGCTGTAATTGTGGTATAACTCTTAAAATATACATTTAGAGTTTCCAGAAATGATTTCAAACTTGTAATAAGCACTTGAAATAAAAGTAAGTAGGTTCTTACTACATACCCTGCCGTTTTCAATCACTGACATTACCCGTGGAAAGCAGGGAAATGACCAGAAAACTGAAAATATTTACAACTCCGGCCACTTTAGCGAGCGTTTTCACTTGAATTTGCTTTCAAATGTTAGGAATTCATGTTTATACAGCTCAAAATTAGTGTAGAAAGACTGTAAGTGAGGACTATACTGCTTATGTTTACAATTGAGGCCTAAATTCTCGAGCGTCTTTTTGGTGAATCTGTTAATATCCTGACGGTTCCAGTACATACTTGTAAGAAAACTCTCTATTTGTGGTATAACTCTTAAAATACGCATTTAGAGTTTCCAGAAATGATTTCAAACTTGTAATAAGCACTTGAATTAAAAGTACGTAGGTTCTTAATACATACCCTGCCGTGTTCAATCACTGACATTACCCGTGGAATGCTGGGAAATGACCTGAAAACTGATAATACTTACAACTCCGGGCACTTTAGGGAGTGTTTTCACTTGAATTTGCTTTCAAATACTAGGAATTCATGTTTCTACAGCTCAAAATTAGTGTAGAAAGACTGTAAGTGAGGACTATACTGCTTATGTTTACAATTGAGGCCGAATTTCTCAAGCGTCTTTTTGGTGAATCAGTTAATATCCTGATGGATCCAGTACATACTTGTAAGAAACGCTGTAATTGTGGTATAACTCTTAAAATATACATTTAGATTTTCCAGAAATGATTTCAAACTTGTAATAACCACTTGAAATAAAAGTAAGTAGGTTCTTACTACATACCCTGCCGTTTTCAATCACTGACATTACACGTGGAAAGCAGGGAAATGACCAGAAAACTGAAAATATTTACAACTCCGGGCACTTTAGGGAGTGTTTTTACTTGAATTTGCTTTCAAATACTAGGAATTCATGTTTATACAGCTCAAAATTAGTGTAGAAAGACTGTAAGTGAGGACTATACTGCTCATGTTTATAATTGAGGCGGAATTTCTCGAGCGTCTTATTGGTGAATCAGGTAATATCCTGACGGTTCCAGTACATACTTGTAAGAAACTTTCTAATTGTGGTATAACTCTTAAAATACGCATTTAGAGTTTCCAGAAATGGTTTCAAACTTGTAATAAGCACTTGAAATAAAAGTAAGTAGGTTCTTACTACATACCCTGCCGTTTTCAATCACTGACATTACCCGTGGAAAGCAGGGAAATGACCAGAAAACTGATAATATTTACAACTCCGGCCACTTTAGCGAGCGTTTTCACTTGAATTTGCTTTCAAATATTAGGAATTCATGTTTATACAGCTCAAAATTAGTGTAGAAAGACTGTAAGTGAGGACTATACTGCTTATGTTTACAATTGAGACCGAATTTCTCAAGCGTCTTTTTGGTGAATCAGTTAATATCCTGATGGTTCCAGGACATACTTGTAAGAAACGCTGTAATTGTGGTATAACTCTTAAAATATACATTTAGAGTTTCCAGTAATGATTTCAAACTTGTAATAAGCACTTGAAATAAAAGTAAGTAGGTTCTTACTACATACCCTGCCGTTTTCAATCACTGACATTACCCGTGGAAAGCAGGGAAATGACCAGAAAACTGAAAATATTTACAACTCCGGGCACTTTAGGGAGTGTTTTTACTTGAATTTGCTTTCAAATACTAGGAATTCATGTTTCTACAACTCAAAATTAGTGTAGAAAGACTGTAAGTGAGGACTATACTGTTTATGTTTACAATTGAGGCTGAATTTCTCGAGCGTCTTTTTGGTGAATCAGTTAATATCCTGATGGTGTCAGTACATACTTGTAAGAAACTCTCTAATTGTGGTATAACTCTTAAAATACGCATGTAGAGTTTCCAGAAATGATTTCAAAATTGTAATAAGCACTTGAATTAAAAGTAAGTAGGTTCTTAATACATACAATGCCGTGTTCAATCACTGACATTACCCGTGGAAAGCTGGGAAATGACATGAAAACTGATAATACTTACAACTCCGGGCACTTTAGGGAGTGTTTTCACTTGAATTTGCTTTCAAATACTAGGAATTCATGTTTATACAGCTCAAAATTAGTGTAGAAAGACTGTAAGTGAGGACTATACTGCTTATGTTTACAATTGAGGCCGAAATTCTCAAGCGTCTTTTTGGTGAATCAGTTAATATCCTGATGGTTCCAGTACATACTTGTAAGAAACGCTGTAATTGTGGTATAACTCTTAAAATATACATTTAGATTTTCCAGAAATGATTTCAAACTTGTAATAACCACTTGAAATAAAAGTAAGTAGGTTCTTACTACATACCCTGCCGTTTTCAATCACTGACATTACCCGTGGAAAGCAGGGAAATGACCAGAAAACTGAAAATATTTACAACTCCCGGCATTTAAGGGAGTGTTTTTACTTGAATTTGCTTTCAAATACTAGGAATTCATGTTTCTACAGCTCAAAATTAGTGTAGCAAGACTGTAAGTGACGACTATACTGCTTATGTTTACAATTGAGGACGAATTTCTCAAGCGTCTTTTTGGTGAATCAGTTAATATCCTGACGGTTCAAGTAATACTTGTAAGAAAACTGTCTAATTGCGGTATAAGTCTTAAAATACGCATTTAGAGTTTCCAGAAATGATTTCAAACTTGTAATAAGCACTTGAAATAAAAGTAAGTAGGTTCTTACTACATACCCTGCCGTTTTCAATCACTGACATTACCCGTGGAAAGCAGGGAAATGACCAGAAAACTGAAAATATTTACAACTCCGGCCACTTTAGCGAGCGTTTTCACTTGAATTTGCTTTCAAATGTTAGGAATTCATGTTTATACAGCTCAAAATTAGTGTAGAAAGACTGTAAGTGAGGACTATACTGCTTATGTTTACAATTGAGGCCTAAATTCTCGAGCGTCTTTTTGGTGAATCTGTTAATATCCTGACGGTTCCAGTACATACTTGTAAGAAAACTCTCTAATTGTGGTATAACTCTTAAAATACGCATTTAGAGTTTCCAGAAATGATTTCAAACTTGTAATAAGCACTTGAAATAAAAGTAAGTAGGTTCTTAATACATACCCTGCCGTGTTCAATCACTGACATTACCCGTGGAATGCTGGGAAATGACCTGAAAACTGATAATACTTACAACTCCGGGCACTTTAGGGAGTGTTTTCACTTGAATTTGCTTTCAAATACTAGGAATTCATGTTTCTACAGCTCAAAATTAGTGTAGAAAGACTGTAAGTGAGGACTATACTGCTTATGTTTACAATTGAGGCCGAATTTCTCAAGCGTCTTTTTGGTGAATCAGTTAATATCCTGATGGATCCAGTACATACTTGTAAGAAACGCTGTAATTGTGGTATAACTCTTAAAATATACATTTAGATTTTCCAGAAATGATTTCAAACTTGTAATAACCACTTGAAATAAAAGTAAGTAGGTTCTTACTACATACCCTGCCGTTTTCAATCACTGACATTACACGTGGAAAGCAGGGAAATGACCAGAAAACTGAAAATATTTACAACTCCGGTCACTTTAGGGAGTGTTTTTACTTGAATTTGCTTTCAAATACTAGGAATTCATGTTTATACAGCTCAAAATTAGTGTAGAAAGACTGTAAGTGAGGACTATACTGCTCATGTTTATAATTGAGGCGGAATTTCTCGAGCGTCTTATTGGTGAATCAGGTAATATCCTGACGGTTCCAGTACATACTTGTAAGAAACTTTCTAATTGTGGTATAACTCTTAAAATACGCATTTAGAGTTTCCAGAAATGGTTTCAAACTTGTAATAAGCACTTGAAATAAAAGTAAGTAGGTTCTTACTACATACCCTGCCGTTTTCAATCACTGACATTACCCGTGGAAAGCAGGGAAATGACCAGAAAACTGGTAATATTTACAACTCCGGCCACTTTAGCGAGCGTTTTCACTTGAATTTGCTTTCAAATATTAGGAATTCATGTTTATACAGCTCAAAATTAGTGTAGAAAGACTGTAAGTGAGGACTATACTGCTTATGTTTACAATTGAGACCGAATTTCTCAAGCGTCTTTTTGGTGAATCAGTTAATATCCTGATGGTTCCAGGACATACTTGTAAGAAACGCTGTAATTGTGGTATAACTCTTAAAATATACATTTAGAGTTTCCAGTAATGATTTCAAACTTGTAATAAGCACTTGAAATAAAAGTAAGTAGGTTCTTACTACATACCCTGCCGTTTTCAATCACTGACATTACCCGTGGAAAGCAGGGAAATGACCAGAAAACTGAAAATATTTACAACTACGGGCACTTTAGGGAGTGTTTTTACTTGAATTTGCTTTCAAATACTAGGAATTCATGTTTCTACAACTCAAAATTAGTGTAGAAAGACTGTAAGTGAGGACTATACTGCTTATGTTTACAATTGAGGCTGAATTTCTCGAGCGTCTTTTTGGTGAATCAGTTAATATCCTGATGGTGTCAGTACATACTTGTAAGAAACTCTCTAATTGTGGTATAACTCTTAAAATACGCATGTAGAGTTTCCAGAAATGATTTCAAAATTGTAATAAGCACTTGAATTAAAAGTAAGTAGCTTCTTAATACATACAATGCCGTGTTCAATCACTGACATTACCCGTGGAAAGCTGGGAAATGACATGAAAACTGATAATACTTACAACTCCGGGCACTTTAGGGAGTGTTTTCACTTGAATTTGCTTTCAAATACTAGGAATTCATGTTTATACAGCTCAAAATTAGTGTAGAAAGACTGTAAGTGAGGACTATACTGCTTATGTTTACAATTGAGGCCGAAATTCTCAAGCGTCTTTTTGGTGAATCAGTTAATATCCTGATGGTTCCAGTACATACTTGTAAGAAACGCTGTAATTGTGGTATAACTCTTAAAATATACATTTAGATTTTCCAGAAATGATTTCAAACTTGTAATAACCACTTGAAATAAAAGTAAGTAGGTTCTTACTACATACCCTGCCGTTTTCAATCACTGACATTACCCGTGGAAAGCAGGGAAATGACCAGAAAACTGAAAATATTTACAACTCCCGGCATTTAAGGGAGTGTTTTTACTTGAATTTGCTTTCAAATACTAGGAATTCATGTTTCTACAGCTCAAAATTAGTGTAGCAAGACTGTAAGTGACGACTATACTGCTTATGTTTACAATTGAGGACGAATTTCTCAAGCGTCTTTTTGGTGAATCAGTTAATATCCTGACGGTTCAAGTAATACTTGTAAGAAAACTGTCTAATTGCGGTATAAGTCTTAAAATACGCATTTAGAGTTTCCAGAAATGATTTCAAACTTGTAATAAGCACTTGAAATAAAAGTAAGTAGGTTCTTACTACATACCCTGCCGTTTTCAATCACTGACATTACCCGTGGAAAGCAGGGAAATGACCAGAAAACTGATAATATTTACAACTCCGGCAACTTTACAGAGCGTTTTCACTTGAATTTCCTTTAAAATATTACGAATTCAAGTTTATACAGCTCAAAATTAGTGTAGAAAGACTGTAAGTGAGGACAATACTGCTTATGTTTACAATTGAGGCCGAATTTCTCGAGCGTCTTTTTGGTGAATCCGTTAATATCATGAGGGTTCCAGTACATACTTGTAAGAAAACTCTCTAATTGTGGTATAACTCTTAAAATATGCATTTAGAGTTTCCAGAAATGATTTAAAACTTGTAATAAGCACTTGAAATAAAAGTAAGTAGGTTCTTAATACATACCCTGCCGTGTTCAATCACTGACATTACCCGTGGAAAGCTGGGAAATGACCTGAAAACTGATAATACTTACAACTCCGGGCACATTAGGGAGTGTTTTCACTTGAATTTGCTTTCAAATACTAGGAATTCATGTTTCTACAGCTCAAAATTAGTGTAGAAAGACTGTAAGTAAGGACTATACTGCTTATGTTTACAATTGAGGCCGAATTTCTCGAGCGTCTTTTTGCTGAATCAGTGAATATCCTGATGGTTCAGGTACATACTTGTAAGAAACTTTCTAATTGTGGTATAACTCTTAAAATACGCATGTAGAGTTTCCAGAAATGATTTCAAACTTGTAATAAGCACTTGAAATAAAAGTAAGTAGGTTCTTACTACATACCCTGCCGTTTTCAATCACTGACATTCCCCGTGGAAAGCAGGGAAATGACCAGAAAACTGAAAATATTTACAACTCCGGGCATTTTAGGGAGTGTTTTCACTTGAATTTGCTTTCAAATACTAGGAATTCATGTTTATACAGCTCAAAATTAGTGTAGAAAGACTGTAAGTGAGGACTATACTGCTCATGTTTATAATTGAGGCGGAATTTCTCGAGCGTCTTATTGGTGAATCAGGTAATATCCTGACGGTTCCAGTACATACTTGTAAGAAACTTTCTAATTGTGGTATAACTCTTAAAATACGCATTTAGAGTTTCCAGAAATGGTTTCAAACTTGTAATAAGCACTTGAAATAAAAGTAAGTAGGTTCTTACTACATACCCTGCCGTTTTCAATCACTGACATTACCCGTGGAAAGCAGGGAAATGACCAGAAAACTGATAATATTTACAACTCCGGCAACTTTACAGAGCGTTTTCACTTGAATTTCCTTTAAAATATTACGAATTCAAGTTTATACAGCTCAAAATTAGTGTAGAAAGACTGTAAGTGAGGACTATACTGCTTATGTTTACAATTGAGGCCGAATTTCTGAAGCTTCTTTTTGGTGAATCTGTTAATAACCTGACGGTTCCAGTACACACTTGCAAGAAAACTCTCTAATTGTGGTATAACTCTTAAAATACGCATTTAGAGTTTCCAGAAATGATTTCAAACTTGTAATAAGCACTTGAAATAAAAGTAAGTAGGTTCTTAATACATACCATGCCGTGTTCAATCACTGACATTACCCGTGGAAAGCTGGGAAATGACCTGAAAACTGATACTACTTACAACTCCGGGCACTTTAGGGAGTGTTTTCACTTGAATTTGCTTTCAAATACTAGGAATTCATGTTTCTACAGCTCAAAATTAGTGTAGAAAGACTGTAAGTGAGGACTATACTGCTTATGTTTACAATTGAGGCCGAATTTCTCAAGCGTCTTTTTGGTGAATCAGTTAATATCCTGATGGTTCCAGTACATACTTGTAAGAAACGCTGTAATTGTGGTATAACTCTTAAAATATACATTTAGATTTTCCAGAAATGATTTCAAACTTGTAATAACCACTTGAAATAAAAGTAAGTAGGTTCTTACTTCATACCCTGCCGTTTTCAATCACTGACATTACCCGTGGAAAGCAAGGAAATGACCAGAAAACTGAAAATATTTACAACTCCGGGCACTTTAGGGAGTGTTTTTACTTGAATTTGCTTTCAAATACTAGGAATTCATGTTTCTACAGCTCAAAATTAGTGTAGAAAGACTGTAAGTGACGAATATACTGCTTATGTTTACAATTGAGGCCGAATTTCTCAAGCGTCTTTTTGGTGAATCAGTTAATATCCTGATGGTTCCAGTACATACTTGTAAGAAACGCTGTAATTGTGGTATAACTCTTAAAATATACATGTAGAGTTTCCAGAAATGATTTCAAACTTGTAATAAGCACTTGAAATAAAAGTAAGTAGGTTCTTACTACATACCCTGCCGTTTTCAATCACTGACATTACCCGTGGAAAGCAGGGAAATGACCAGAAAACTGAAAATATTTACAACTCCGGGCACTTTAGGGAGTGTTTTTACTTGAATTTGCTTTCAAATACTAGGAATTCATGTTTCTACAGCTCAAAATTAGTGTAGAAAGACTGTAAGTGAGGACTATACTGCTTATGTTTAATTGAGGCTGAATTTCTCGAGCGTCTTTTTGGTGAATCAGTTAATATCCTGATGGTTCCAGTAATACTTGTAAGAAAACTGTCTAACTGCGGTATAAGTCTTAAAATACGCATTTAGAGTTTCCAGAAATGATTTCAAACTTATAATAAGCACTTGAAATAAAAGTAAGTAGGTTCTTACTACATACCCTGCCGTTTTCAATCACTGACATTACCCGTGGAAAGCAGGGAAGTGACCAGAAAACTGATAATATTTACAACTCCGGCAACTTTACAGAGCGTTTTCACTTGAATTTCCTTTAAAATATTACGAATTCAAGTTTATACAGCTCAAAATTAGTGTAGAAAGACTGTAAGTGAGGACTATACTGCTTATGTTTAAAATTGAGGCAGAATTTCTCAAGCGTCTTTTTGGTGAATCAGTTAATATCCTGATGGTTCCAGTACATACTTGTAAGAAACGCTGTAATTGTGGTATAACTCTTAAAATATACATTTAGATTTTCCAGAAATGATTTCAAACTTATAATAACCACTTGAAATAAAAGTAAGTAGGTTCTTACTACATACCCTGCCGTTTTCAATCGCTGACTTTACCCGTGGAAAGCAGGGAAATGACCAGAAAACTGAAAATATTTACAACTCCGGGCACTTTAGGGAGTGTTTTCACTTGAATTTGCTTTCAAATACTAGGAATTCATGTTTATACAGCTCAAAATTAGTGTAGAAAGACTGTAAGTGAGGACTATACTGCTCATGTTTATAATTGAGGCGGAATTTCTCGAGCGTCTTATTGGTGAATCAGGTAATATCCTGACGGTTCCAGTACATACTTGTAAGAAACTTTCTAATTGTGGTATAACTCTTAAAATACGCATTTAGAGTTTCCAGAAATGGTTTCAAACTTGTAATAAGCACTTGAAATAAAAGTAAGTAGGTTCTTACTACATACCCTGTCGTTTTCAATCACTGACATTACCCGTGGAAAGCAGGGAAATGACCAGAAAACTGATAATATTTACAACTCCGGCAACTTTACAGAGCGTTTTCACTTGAATTTCCTTTAAAATATTACGAATTCAAGTTTATACAGCTCAAAATTAGTGTAGAAAGACTGTAAGTGAGGACTATACTGCTTATGTTTACAATTGAGGCCGAATTTCAAAAGCGTCTTTTTGGTGAATCTGTTAATATCCTGACGGTTCCAGTACACACTTGCAAGAAAACTCTCTAATTGTGGTATAACTCTTAAAATACGCATTTAGAGTTTCCAGAAATGATTTCAAACTTGTAATAAGCACTTGAAATAAAAGTAAGTAGGTTCTTAATACATACCATGCCGTGTTCAATCACTGACATTACCCGTGGAAAGCTGGGAAATGACCTGAAAACTGATACTACTTACAACTCCGGGCACTTTAGGGAGTGTTTTCACTTGAATTTGCTTTCAAATACTAGGAATTCATGTTTCTACAGCTCAAAATTAGTGTAGAAAGACTGTAAGTGAGGACTATACTGCTTATGTTTACAATTGAGGCCGAATTTCTCAAGCGTCTTTTTGGTGAATCAGTTAATATCCTGATGGTTCCATTACATACTTGTAAGAAACGCTGTAATTGTGGTATAACTCTTAAAATATACATGTAGAGTTTCCAGAAATGATTTCAAACTTGTAATAAGCACTTGAAATAAAAGTAAGTAGGTTCTTACTACATACCCTGCCGTTTTCAATCACTGACATTACCCGTGGAAAGCAGGGAAATGACCAGAAAACTGAAAATATTTACAACTCCGGGCACTTTAGGGAGTGTTTTTACTTGAATTTGCTTTCAAGTACTAGGAATTCATGTTTCTACAGCTCAAAATTAGTGTAGAAAGACTGTAAGTGAGGACTATACTGCTTATGTTTACAATTGAGGCCGAATTTCTCAAGCGTCTTTTTGGTGAATCAGGTAATATCCTGACGGTTCCAGTACATACTTGTAAGAAACGCTGTAATTGTGGTATAACTCTTAAAATATACATTTAGAGTTTCCAGAAATGATTTCAAACTTGTAATAAGCACTTGAAATAAAAGTAAGTAGGTTCTTACTACATACCCTGCCGTTTTCAATCACTGACATTACCCGTGGAAAGCAGGGAAATGACCAGAAAACTGAAAATATTTACAACTCCGGGCACTTTAGGGAGTGTTTTTACTTGAATTTGCTTTCAAATACTAGGAATTCATGTTTCTACAGCTCAAAATTAGTGTAGAAAGACTGTAAGTGAGGACTATACTGCTTATGTTTACAATTGAGGCTGAATTTCTCGAGCGGCTTTTTGGTGTATCAGTTAATATCCTGACGGTTCCAGTAATACTTGTAAGAAAACTGTCTAATTGCGGAATAAGTCTTAAAATACGCATTTAGAGTTTCCAGAAATGATTTCAAACTTGTAATAAGCACTTGAAATAAAAGTAAGTAGGTTCTTACTACATACCCTGCCGTTTTCAATCACTGACATTACCCGTGGAAAGCAGGGAAATGACCAGAAAACTGATAATATTTACAACTCCGGCAACTTTACAGAGCGTTTTCACTTGAATTTCCTTTAAAATATTACGAATTCAAGTTTATACAGCTCAAAATTAGTGTAGAAAGACTGTAAGTGAGGACTATACTGCTTATGTTTACAATTGAGGCCGAATTTCTAAAGCCTCTTTTTGGTGAATCTGTTAATATCCTGACGGTTCCAGTACACACTTGCAAGAAAACTCTCTAATTGAGGTATAACTCTTAAAATACGCATTTAGAGTTTCCAGAAATGATTTCAAACTTGTAATAAGCACTTGAAATAAAAGTAAGTAGGTTCTTAATACATACCATGCCGTGTTCAATCACTGACATTACCCGTGGAAAGCTGGGAAATGACCTGAAAACTGATACTACTTACAACTCCGGGCACTTTAGGGAGTGTTTTCACTTGAATTTGCTTTCAAATACTAGGAATTCATGTTTCTACAGCTCAAAATTAGTGTAGAAAGACTGTAAGTCAGGACTATACTGCTTATGTTTACAATTGAGGCCGAATTTCTCAAGCGTCTTTTTGGTGAATCAGTTAATATCCTGATGGTTCCAGTACATACTTGTAAGAAACGCTGTAATTGTGGTATAACTCTTAAAATATACATTTAGATTTTCCAGAAATGATTTCAAACTTGTAATAACCACTTGAAATAAAAGTAAGTAGGTTCTTACTACATACCCTGCCGTTTTCAATCACTGACATTACCCGTGGAAAGCAGGGAAATGACCAGAAAACTGAAAATATTTACAACTCCGGGCACTTTAGGGAGTGTTTTTACTTGAATTTGCTTTCAAATACTAGGAATTCATGTTTCTACAGCTCAAAATTAGTGTAGAAAGACTGTAAGTGACGAATATACTGCTTATGTTTACAATTGAGGCCGAATTTCTCAAGCGTCTTTTTGGTGAATCAGTTAATATCCTGATGGTTCCAGTACATACTTGTAAGAAACGCTGTAATTGTGGTATAACTCTTAAAATATACATGTAGAGTTTCCAGAAATGATTTCAAACTTGTAATAAGCACTTGAAATAAAAGTAAGTAGGTTCTTACTACATACCCTGCCGTTTTCAATCACTGACATTACCCGTGGAAAGCAGGGAAATGACCAGAAAACTGAAAATATTTACAACTCCGGGCACTTTAGGGAGTGTTTTTACTTGAATTTGCTTTCAAGTACTAGGAATTCATGTTTCTACAGCTCAAAATTAGTGTAGAAAGACTGTAAGTGAGGACTATACTGCTTATGTTTACAATTGAGGCCGAATTTCTCAAGCGTCTTTTTGGTGAATCAGGTAATATCCTGACGGTTCCAGTACATACTTGTAAGAAACGCTGTAATTGTGGTATAACTCTTAAAATATACATTTAGAGTTTCCAGAAATGATTTCAAACTTGTAATAAGCACTTGAAATAAAAGTAAGTAGGTTCTTACTACATACCCTGCCGTTTTCAATCACTGACATTACCCGTGGAAAGCAGGGAAATGACCAGAAAACTGAAAATATTTACAACTCCGGGCACTTTAGGGAGTGTTTTTACTTGAATTTGCTTTCAAATACTAGGAATTCATGTTTCTACAGCTCAAAATTAGTGTAGAAAGACTGTAAGTGAGGACTATACTGCTTATGTTTACAATTGAGGCTGAATTTCTCAAGCGTCTTTTTGGTGAATCAGTTAATATCCTGATGGTTCCAGTACATACTTGTAAGAAACGCTGTAATTGTGGTATAACTCTTAAAATATACATTTAGATTTTCCAGAAATGATTTCAAACTTATAATAACCACTTGAAATAAAAGTAAGTAGGTTCTTACTACATACCCTGCCGTTTTCAATCGCTGACTTTACCCGTGGAAAGCAGGGAAATGACCAGAAAACTGAAAATATTTACAACTCCGGGCACTATAGGGAGTGTTTTCACTTGAATTTGCTTTCAAATACTAGGAATTCATGTTTATACAGCTCAAAATTAGTGTAGAAAGACTGTAAGTGAGGACTATACTGCTCATGTTTATAATTGAGGCGGAATTTCTCGAGCGTCTTATTGGTGGATCAGGTAATATCCTGACGGTTCCAGTACATACTTGTAAGAAACTTTCTAATTGTGGTATAACTCTTAAAATACGCATTTAGAGTTTCCAGAAATGGTTTCAAACTTGTAATAAGCACTTGAAATAAAAGTAAGTAGGTTCTTACTACATACCCTGTCGTTTTCAATCACTGACATTACCCGTGGAAAGCAGGGAAATGACCAGAAAACTGATAATATTTACAACTCCGGCAACTTTACAGAGCGTTTTCACTTGAATTTCCTTTAAAATATTACGAATTCAAGTTTATACAGCTCAAAATTAGTGTAGAAAGACTGTAAGTGAGGACTATACTGCTTATGTTTACAATTGAGGCCGAATTTCAAAAGCGTCTTTTTGGTGAATCTGTTAATATCCTGACGGTTCCAGTACACACTTGCAAGAAAACTCTCTAATTGTGGTATAACTCTTAAAATACGCATTTAGAGTTTCCAGAAATGATTTCAAACTTGTAATAAGCACTTGAAATAAAAGTAAGTAGGTTCTTAATACATACCATGCCGTGTTCAATCACTGACATTACCCGTGGAAAGCTGGGAAATGACCTGAAAACTGATACTACTTACAACTCCGGGCACTTTAGGGAGTGTTTTCACTTGAATTTGCTTTCAAATACTAGGAATTCATGTTTCTACAGCTCAAAATTAGTGTAGAAAGACTGTAAGTGAGGACTATACTGCTTATGTTTACAATTGAGGCCGAATTTCTCAAGCGTCTTTTTGGTGAATCAGTTAATATCCTGATGGTTCCATTACATACTTGTAAGAAACGCTGTAATTGTGGTATAACTCTTAAAATATACATGTAGAGTTTCCAGAAATGATTTCAAACTTGTAATAAGCACTTGAAATAAAAGTAAGTAGGTTCTTACTACATACCCTGCCGTTTTCAATCACTGACATTACCAGTGGAAAGCAGGGAAATGACCAGAAAACTGAAAATATTTACAACTCCGGGCACTTTAGGGAGTGTTTTTACTTGAATTTGCTTTCAAGTACTAGGAATTCATGTTTCTACAGCTCAAAATTAGTGTAGAAAGACTGTAAGAGAGGACTATACTGCTTATGTTTACAATTGAGGCCGAATTTCTCAAGCGTCTTTTTGGTGAATCAGGTAATATCCTGACGGTTCCAGTACATACTTGTAAGAAACGCTGTAATTGTGGTATAACTCTTAAAATATACATTTAGAGTTTCCAGAAATGATTTCAAACTTGTAATAAGCACTTGAAATAAAAGTAAGTAGGTTCTTACTACATACCCTGCCGTTTTCAATCACTGACATTACCCGTGGAAAGCAGGGAAATGACCAGAAAACTGAAAATATTTACAACTCCGGGCACTTTAGGGAGTGTTTTTACTTGAATTTGCTTTCAAATACTAGGAATTCATGTTTCTACAGCTCAAAATTAGTGTAGAAAGACTGTAAGTGAGGACTATACTGCTTATGTTTACAATTGAGGCTGAATTTCTCGAGCGGCTTTTTGGTGAATCAGTTAATATCCTGACGGTTCCAGTAATACTTGTAAGAAAACTGTCTAATTGCGGAATAAGTCTTAAAATACGCATTTAGAGTTTCCAGAAATGATTTCAAACTTGTAATAAGCACTTGAAATAAAAGTAAGTAGGTTCTTACTACATACCCTGCCGTTTTCAATCACTGACATTACCCGTGGAAAGCAGGGAAATGACCAGAAAACTGATAATATTTACAACTCCGGCAACTTTACAGAGCGTTTTCACTTGAATTTCCTTTAAAATATTACGAATTCAAGTTTATACAGCTCAAAATTAGTGTAGAAAGACTGTAAGTGAGGACTATACTGCTTATGTTTACAATTGAGGCCGAATTTCTAAAGCGTCTTTTTGGTGAATCTGTTAATATCCTGACGGTTCCAGTACACACTTGCAAGAAAACTCTCTAATTGAGGTATAACTCTTAAAATACGCATTTAGAGTTTCCAGAAATGATTTCAAACTTGTAATAAGCACTTGAAATAAAAGTAAGTAGGTTCTTAATACATACCATGCCGTGTTCAATCACTGACATTACCCGTGGAAAGCTGGGAAATGACCTGAAAACTGATACTACTTACAACTCCGGGCACTTTAGGGAGTGTTTTCACTTGAATTTGCTTTCAAATACTAGGAATTCATGTTTCTACAGCTCAAAATTAGTGTAGAAAGACTGTAAGTCAGGACTATACTGCTTATGTTTACAATTGAGGCCGAATTTCTCAAGCGTCTTTTTGGTGAATCAGTTAATATCCTGATGGTTCCAGTACATACTTGTAAGAAACGCTGTAATTGTGGTATAACTCTTAAAATATACATTTAGATTTTCCAGAAATGATTTCAAACTTGTAATAACCACTTGAAATAAAAGTAAGTAGGTTCTTACTACATACCCTGCCGTTTTCAATCACTGACATTACCCGTGGAAAGCAGGGAAATGACCAGAAAACTGAAAATATTTACAACTCCGGGCACTTTAGGGAGTGTTTTTACTTGAATTTGCTTTCAAATACTAGGAATTCATGTTTCTACAGCTCAAAATTAGTGTAGAAAGACTGTAAGTGACGAATATACTGCTTATGTTTACAATTGAGGCCGAATTTCTCAAGCGTCTTTTTGGTGAATCAGTTAATATCCTGATGGTTCCAGTACATACTTGTAAGAAACGCTGTAATTGTGGTATAACTCTTAAAATATACATGTAGAGTTTCCAGAAATGATTTCAAACTTGTAATAAGCACTTGAAATAAAAGTAAGTAGGTTCTTACTACATACCCTGCCGTTTTCAATCACTGACATTACCCGTGGAAAGCAGGGAAATGACCAGAAAACTGAAAATATTTACAACTCCGGGCACTTTAGGGAGTGTTTTTACTTGAATTTGCTTTCAAGTACTAGGAATTCATGTTTCTACAGCTCAAAATTAGTGTAGAAAGACTGTAAGTGAGGACTATACTGCTTATGTTTACAATTGAGGCCGAATTTCTCAAGCGTCTTTTTGGTGAATCAGGTAATATCCTGACGGTTCCAGTACATACTTGTAAGAAACGCTGTAATTGTGGTATAACTCTTAAAATATACATTTAGAGTTTCCAGAAATGATTTCAAACTTGTAATAAGCACTTGAAATAAAAGTAAGTAGGTTCTTACTACATACCCTGCCGTTTTCAATCACTGACATTACCCGTGGAAAGCAGGGAAATGACCAGAAAACTGAAAATATTTACAACTCCGGGCACTTTAGGGAGTGTTTTTACTTGAATTTGCTTTCAAATACTAGGAATTCATGTTTCTACAGCTCAAAATTAGTGTAGAAAGACTGTAAGTGAGGACTATACTGCTTATGTTTACAATTGAGGCTGAATTTCTTGAGCGTCTTTTTCGTGAATCAGTTAATATCCTGACGGTTCCAGTAATACTTGTAAGAAAACTGTCTAATTGCGGAATAAGTCTTAAAATACGCATTTAGAGTTTCCAGAAATGATTTCAAACTTGTAATAAGCACTTGAAATAAAACTAAGTAGGTTCTTACTACATACCCTGCCGTTTTCAATCACTGACATTACCCGTGGAAAGCAGGGAAATGACCAGAAAAGTGAAAATATTTACAACTCCCGGCATTTAAGGGAGTGTTTTTACTTGAATTTGCTTTCAAATACTAGGAATTCATGTTTCTACAGCTCAAAATTAGTGTAGCAAGACTGTAAGTGACGACTATACTGCTTATGTTTACAATTGAGGCCGAATTTCTCAAGCATCTTTTTGGTGAATCAGTTAATATCCTGATGGTTCCAGTAATACTTGTAAGAAAACTGTCTAATTGCGGTATAAGTCTTAAAATACGCATTTAGAGTTTCCAGAAATGATTTCAAACTTATAATAAGCACTTGAAATAAAAGTAAGTAGGTTCTTACTACATACCCTGCCGTTTTCAAACACTGACATTACCCGTGGAAAGCAGGGAAGTGACCAGAAAACTGATAATATTTACAACTCCGGCAACTTTACAGAGCGTTTTCACTTGAATTTCCTTTAAAATATTACGAATTCAAGTTTATACAGCTCAAAATTAGTGTAGAAAGACTGTAAGTGAGGACTATACTGCTTATGTTTACAATTGAGGCAGAATTTCTCAAGCGTCTTTTTGGTGAATCAGTTAATATCCTGATGGTTCCAGTACATACTTGTAAGAAACGCTGTAATTGTGGTATAACTCTTAAAATATACATTTAGATTTTCCAGAAATGATTTCAAACTTATAATAACCACTTGAAATAAAAGTAAGTAGGTTCTTACTACATACCCTGCCGTTTTCAATCACTGACATTACCCGTGGAAAGCAGGGAAATGACCAGAAAACTGAAAATATTTACAACTCCGGGCACTTTAGGGAGTGTTTTCACTTGAATTTGCTTTCAAATACTAGGAATTCATGTTTATACAGCTCAAAATTAGTGTAGAAAGACTGTAAGTGAGGACTATACTGCTCATGTTTATAATTGAGGCGGAATTTCTCGAGCGTCTTATTGGTGAATCAGGTAATATCCTGACGGTTCCAGTACATACTTGTAAGAAACTTTCTAATTGTGGTATAACTCTTAAAATACGCATTTAGAGTTTCCAGAAATGGTTTCAAACTTGTAATAAGCACTTGAAATAAAAGTAAGTAGGTTCTTACTACATACCCTGTCGTTTTCAATCACTGACATTACCCGTGGAAAGCAGGGAAATGACCAGAAAACTGATAATATTTACAACTCCGGCAACTTTACAGAGCGTTTTCACTTGAATTTCCTTTAAAATATTACGAATTCAAGTTTATACAGCTCAAAATTAGTGTAGAAAGACTGTAAGTGAGGACTATACTGCTTATGTTTACAATTGAGGCCGAATATCTAAAGCGTCTTTTTGGTGAATCTGTTAATATCCTGACGGTTCCAGTACACACTTGCAAGAAAACTGTCTAATTGTGGTATAACTCTTAAAATACGCATTTAGAGTTTCCAGAAATGATTTCAAACTTGTAATAAGCACTTGAAATAAAAGTAAGTAGGTTCTTAATACATACCATGCCGTGTTCAATCACTGACATTACCCGTGGAAAGCTGGGAAATGACCTTAAAACTGATACTACTTACAACTCCGGGCACTTTAGGGAGTGTTTTCACTTGAAATTGCTTTCAAATACTAGGAATTCATGTTTCTACAGCTCAAAATTAGTGTAGAAAGACTGTAAGTGAGGACTATACTGCTTATGTTTACAATTGAGGCCGAATTTCTCAAGCGTCTTTTTGGTGAATCAGTTAATATCCTGATGGTTCCAGTACATACTTGTAAGAAACGCTGTAATTGTGGTATAACTCTTAAAATATACATGTAGAGTTTCCAGAAATGATTTCAAACTTGTAATAAGCACTTGAAATAAAAGTAAGTAGGTTCTTACTACATACCCTGCCGTTTTCAATCACTGACATTACCCGTGGAAAGCAGGGAAATGACCAGAAAACTGAAAATATTTACAACTCCGGGCACTTTAGGGAGTGTTTTTACTTGAATTTGCTTTCAAGTACTAGGAATTCATGTTTCTACAGCTCAAAATTAGTGTAGAAAGACTGTAAGTGAGGACTATACTGCTTATGTTTACAATTGAGGCCGAATTTCTCAAGCGTCTTTTTGGTGAATCAGGTAATATCCTGACGGTTCCAGTACATACTTGTAAGAAACGCTGTAATTGTGGTATAACTCTTAAAATATACATTTAGAGTTTCCAGAAATGATTTCAAACTTGTAATAAGCACTTGAAATAAAAGTAAGTAGGTTCTTACTACATACCCTGCCGTTTTCAATCACTGACATTACCCGTGGAAAGCAGGGAAATGACCAGAAAACTGAAAATATTTACAACTCCGGGCACTTTAGGGAGTGTTTTTACTTGAATTTCCTTTCAAATACTAGGAGTTCATGTTTCTACAGCTCAAAATTAGTGTAGAAAGACTGTAAGTGAGGACTATACTGCTTATGTTTACAATTGAGGCTGAATTTCTCGAGCGTCTTTTTGGTGAATCAGTTAATATCCTGACGGTTCCAGTAATACTTGTAAGAAAACTGTCTAATTGCGGAATAAGTCTTAAAATACGCATTTAGAGTTTCCAGAAATGGTTTCAAACTTGTAATAAGCACTTGAAATAAAAGTAAGTAGGTTATTACTACATACCCTGCCGTTTTCAATCACTGACATTACCCGTGGAAAGCAGGGAAATGACCAGAAAACTGATAATATTTACAACTCCGGCAACTTTACAGAGCGTTTTCACTTGAATTTCCTTTAAAATATTACGAATTCAAGTTTATACAGCTCAAAATTAGTGTAGAAAGACTGTAAGTGAGGACTATACTGCTTATGTTTACAATTGAGGCCGAATTTCTCAAGCGTCTTTTTGGTGAATCTGTTAATATCCTGATGGTTCCAGTACATACTTGTAAGAAAACTCTCTAATTGTGGTATAACTCTTAAAATACGCATTTAGAGTTTCCAGAAATGATTTCAAACTTGTAATAAGCACTTGAAATAAAAGTAAGTAGGTTCTTAATACATACCATGCCGTGTTCAATCACTGAAATTAACCGTGGAAAGCTGGGAAATGACCTGAAAACTGATACTACTTACAACTCCCGGCACTTTAGGGAGTGTTTTCACTTGAATTTGCTTTCAAATACTAGGAATTCATGTTTCTACAGCTCAAAATTAGTGTAGAAAGACTGTAAGTGAGGACTATACTGCTTATGTTTACAATTGAGGCCGAATTTCTCAAGCGTCTTTTTGGTGAATCAGTTAATATCCTGATGGTTCCAGTAATACTTGTAAGAAAACTGTCTAATTGCGGTATAAGTCTTAAAATATGCATTTAGAGTTTCCAGAAATGATTTAAAACTTGTAATAAGCACTTGAAATAAAAGTAAGTAGGTTCTTAATACATACCCTGCCGTTTTCAATCACTGACATTACCCGTGGAAAGCAGGGAAATGACCAGAAAACTGAAAATATTTACAACTCCCGGCATTTAAGGGAGTGTTTTCACTTGAATTTGCTTTCAAATACTAGGAATTCATGTTTATACAGCTCAAAATTAGTGTAGAAAGACTGTAAGTGAGGACTATACTGCTCATGTTTATAATTGAGGCGGAATTTCTCGAGCGTCTTATTGGTGAATCAGGTAATATCCTGACGGTTCCAGTACATACTTGTAAGAAACTTTCTAATTGTGGTATAACTCTTAAAATACGCATGTAGAGTTTCCAGAAATGATTTCAAACTTGTAATAAGCACTTGAATTAAAAGTAAGTAGGTTCTTAATACATACCATGCCGTGTTCGATCACTGACATTACCCGTGGAAAGCTGGGAAATGACCTGAAAACTGATAATACTTACAACTCCGGGCACTTTAGGGAGTGTTTTCACTTGAATTTGCTTTCAAATACTAGGAATTCATGTTTCTACAGCTCAAAATTAGTGTAGAAAGACTGTAAGTGAGGACTATACTGCTTATGTTTACAATTGAGGCCGAATTTCTCAAGCGTCTTTTTGGTGAATCAGTTAATATAATGACGGTTCAGGTACATACTTGTAAGAAAACTCTCTAATTGTGGTATAACTCTTAAAATACGCATTTAGAGTTTCCAGAAATGATTTCAAACTTGTAATAAGCACTTGAAATAAAAGTAAGTAGGTTCTTACTACATACCCTGCCGTTTTCAATCACTGACATTACCCGTGGAAAGCAGGGAAATGACCAGAAAACTGATAATATTTACAACTCCGGCAACTTTACAGAGCGTTTTCACTTGAATTTCCTTTAAAATATTACGAATTCAAGTTTATACAGCTCAAAATTAGTGTAGAAAGACTGTAAGTGAGGACAATACTGCTTATGTTTACAATTGAGGCCGAATTTCTCGAGCGTCTTTTTGGTGAATCCGTTAATATCATGAGGGTTCCAGTACATACTTGTAAGAAAACTCTCTAATTGTGGTATAACTCTTAAAATATGCATTTAGAGTTTCCAGAAATGATTTAAAACTTGTAATAAGCACTTGAAATAAAAGTAAGTAGGTTCTTAATACATACCCTGCCGTGTTCAATCACTGACATTACCCGTGGAAAGCTGGGAAATGACCTGAAAACTGATAATACTTACAACTCCGGGCACATTAGGGAGTGTTTTCACTTGAATTTGCTTTCAAATACTAGGAATTCATGTTTCTACAGCTCAAAATTAGTGTAGAAAGACTGTAAGTAAGGACTATACTGCTTATATTTACAATTGAGGCCGAATTTCTCGAGCCTCTTTTTACTGAATCAGTGAATATCCTGATGGTTCCAGTACATACTTGTAAGAAACTCTCTAATTGTGGTATAACTCTTAAAATACGCATGTAGAGTTTCCAGAAATGATTTCAAACTTGTAATAAGCACTTGAAATAAAAGTAAGTAGGTTCTTACTACATACCCTGCCGTTTTCAATCACTGACATTACCCGTGGAAAGCAGGGAAATGACCAGAAAACTGAAAATATTTACAACTCCGGGCACTTTAGGGAGTGTTTTCACTTGAATTTGCTTTCAAATACTAGGAATTCATGTTTATACAGCTCAAAATTAGTGTAGAAAGACTGTAAGTGAGGACTATACTGCTCATGTTTATAATTGAGGCGGAATTTCTCGAGCGTCTTATTGGTGAATCAGGTAATATCCTGACGGTTCCAGTACATACTTGTAAGAAACTTTCTAATTGTGGTATAACTCTTAAAATACGCATTTAGAGTTTCCAGAAATGGTTTCAAACTTGTAATAAGCACTTGAAATAAAAGTAAGTAGGTTCTTACTACATACCCTGCCGTTTTCAATCACTGACATTACCCATGGAAAGCAGGGAAATGACCAGAAAACTGATAATATTTACAACTCCGGCAACTTTACAGAGCGTTTTCACTTGAATTTCCTTTAAAATATTACGAATTCAAGTTTATACAGCTCAAAATTAGTGTAGAAAGACTGTAAGTGAGGACTATACTGCTTATGTTTACAATTGAGGCCGAATTTCTCAAGCGTCTTTTTGGTGAATCTGTTAATATCCTGATGGTTCCAGTACATACTTGTAAGAAAACTCTCTAATTGTGGTATAACTCTTAAAATACGCATTTAGAGTTTCCAGAAATGATTTCAAACTTGTAATAAGCACTTGAAATAAAAGTAAGTAGGATCTTAATACATACCATGCCGTGTTCAATCACTGAAATTAACCGTGGAAAGCTGGGAAATGACCTGAAAACTGATACTACTTACAACTCCGGGCACTTTAGGGAGTGTTTTCACTTGAATTTGCTTTCAAATACTAGGAATTCATGTTTCTACAGCTCAAAATTAGTGTAGAAAGACTGTAAGTGAGGACTATACTGCTTATGTTTACAATTGAGACCGAATTTCTCAAGCGTCTTTTTGGTGAATCAGTTAATATCCTGATGGTTCCAGGACATACTTGTAAGAAACGCTGTAATTGTGGTATAACTCTTAAAATATACATTTAGAGTTTCCAGAAATGATTTCAAACTTGTAATAAGCACTTGAAATAAAAGTAAGTAGGTTCTTACTACATACCCTGCCGTTTTCAATCACTGACATTACCCGTGGAAAGCAGGGAAATGACCAGAAAACTGAAAATATTTACAACTCCGGGCACTTTAGGGAGTGTTTTTACTTGAATTTGCTTTCAAATACTAGGAATTCATGTTTCTACAGCTCAAAATTAGTGTAGAAAAACTGTAAGTGAGGACTATACTGCTTATGTTTACAATTGAGGCTGAATTTCTCAAGTGTCTTTTTGGTGAATCAGTTAATATCCTGATGGTTCCAGTAATACTTGTAAGAAAACTGTCTAATTGCGGTATAAGTCTTAAAATACGCATTTAGAGTTTCCAGAAATGATTTCAAACTTGTAATAAGCACTTGAAATAAAAGTAAGTAGGTTCTTACTACATACCCTGCCGTTTTCAATCACTGACATTACCCGTGGAAAGCAGGGAAATGACCAGAAAACTGATAATATTTACAACTCCGGCAACTTTACAGAGCGTTTTCACTTGAATTTCCTTTAAAATATTACGAATTCAAGTTTATACAGCTCAAAATTAGTGTAGAAAGACTGTAAGTGAGGACAATACTGCTTATGTTTACAATTGAGGCCGAATTTCTCGAGCGTCTTTTTGGTGAATCCGTTAATATCATGAGGGTTCCAGTACATACTTGTAAGAAAACTTTCTAATTGTGGTATAACTCTTAAAATATGCATTTAGAGTTTCCAGAAATGATTTAAAACTTGTAATAAGCACTTGAAATAAAAGTAAGTAGGTTCTTAATACATACCCTGCCGTTTTCAATCACTGACATTACCCGTGGAAAGCAGGGAAATGACCAGAAAACTGAAAATATTTACAACTCCGGGCACTTTAGGGAGTGTTTTCACTTGAATTTGCTTTCAAATACTAGGAATTCATGTTTATACAGCTCAAAATTAGTGTAGAAAGACTGTAAGTGAGGACTATACTGCTCATGTTTATAATTGAGGCGGAATTTCTCGAGCGTCTTATTGGTGAATCAGGTAATATCCTGACGGTTCCAGTACATACTTGTAAGAAACTTTCTAATTGTGGTATAACTCTTAAAATACGCATTTAGAGTTTCCAGAAATGGTTTCAAACTTGTAATAAGCACTTGAAATAAAAGTAAGTAGGTTATTACTACATACCCTGCCGTTTTCAATCACTGACATTACCCATGGAAAGCAGGGAAATGACCAGAAAACTGATAATATTTACAACTCCGGCAACTTTACAGAGCGTTTTCACTTGAATTTCCTTTAAAATATTACGAATTCAAGTTTATACAGCTCAAAATTAGTGTAGAAAGACTGTAAGTGAGGACTATACTGCTTATGTTTACAATTGAGGCCGAATTTCTCAAGCGTCTTTTTGGTGAATCTGTTAATATCCTGATGGTTCCAGTACATACTTGTAAGAAAACTCTCTAATTGTGGTATAACTCTTAAAATACGCATTTAGAGTTTCCAGAAATGATTTCAAACTTGTAATAAGCACTTGAAATAAAAGTAAGTAGGTTCTTAATACATACCATGCCGTGTTCAATCACTGAAATTAACCGTGGAAAGCTGGGAAATGACCTGAAAACTGATACTACTTACAACTCCCGGCACTTTAGGGAGTGTTTTCACTTGAATTTGCTTTCAAATACTAGGAATTCATGTTTCTACAGCTCAAAATTAGTGTAGAAAGACTGTAAGTGAGGACTATACTGCTTATGTTTACAATTGAGGCCGAATTTCTCAAGCGTCTTTTTGGTGAATCAGTTAATATCCTGATGGTTCCAGTAATACTTGTAAGAAAACTGTCTAATTGCGGTATAAGTCTTAAAATACGCATTTAGAGTTTCCAGAAATGATTTCAAACTTGTAATAAGCACTTGAAATAAAAGTAAGTAGGTTCTTACTACATACCCTGCCGTTTTCAATCACTGACATTACCCGTGGAAAGCAGGGAAATGACCAGAAAACTGATAATATTTACAACTCCGGCAACTTTACAGAGCGTTTTCACTTGAATTTCCTTTAAAATATTACGAATTCAAGTTTATACAGCTCAAAATTAGTGTAGAAAGACTGTAAGTGAGGACAATACTGCTTATGTTTACAATTGAGGCCGAATTTCTCGAGCGTCTTTTTGGTGAATCCGTTAATATCATGAGGGTTCCAGTACATACTTGTAAGAAAACTCTCTAATTGTGGTATAACTCTTAAAATATGCATTTAGAGTTTCCAGAAATGATTTAAAACTTGTAATAAGCACTTGAAATAAAAGTAAGTAGGTTCTTAATACATACCCTGCCGTTTTCAATCACTGACATTACCCGTGGAAAGCAGGGAAATGACCAGAAAACTGAAAATATTTACAACTCCGGGCACTTTAGGGAGTGTTTTCACTTGAATTTGCTTTCAAATACTAGGAATTCATGTTTATACAGCTCAAAATTAGTGTAGAAAGACTGTAAGTGAGGACTATACTGCTCATGTTTATAATTGAGGCGGAATTTCTCGAGCGTCTTATTGGTGAATCAGGTAATATCCTGACGGTTCCAGTACATACTTGTAAGAAACTTTCTAATTGTGGTATAACTCTTAAAATACGCATTTAGAGTTTCCAGAAATGGTTTCAAACTTGTAATAAGCACTTGAAATAAAAGTAAGTAGGTTATTACTACATACCCTGCCGTTTTCAATCACTGACATTACCCATGGAAAGCAGGGAAATGACCAGAAAACTGATAATATTTACAACTCCGGCAACTTTACAGAGCGTTTTCACTTGAATTTCCTTTAAAATATTACGAATTCAAGTTTATACAGCTCAAAATTAGTGTAGAAAGACTGTAAGTGAGGACTATACTGCTTATGTTTACAATTGAGGCCGAATTTCTCAAGCGTCTTTTTGGTGAATCTGTTAATATCCTGATGGTTCCAGTACATACTTGTAAGAAAACTCTCTAATTGTGGTATAACTCTTAAAATACGCATTTAGAGTTTCCAGAAATGATTTCAAACTTGTAATAAGCACTTGAAATAAAAGTAAGTAGGTTCTTAATACATACCATGCCGTGTTCAATCACTGAAATTAACCGTGGAAAGCTGGGAAATGACCTGAAAACTGATACTACTTACAACTCCCGGCACTTTAGGGAGTGTTTTCACTTGAATTTGCTTTCAAATACTAGGAATTCATGTTTCTACAGCTCAAAATTAGTGTAGAAAGACTGTAAGTGAGGACTATACTGCTTATGTTTACAATTGAGGCCGAATTTCTCAAGCGTCTTTTTGGTGAATCAGTTAATATCCTGATGGTTCCAGTAATACTTGTAAGAAAACTGTCTAATTGCGGTATAAGTCTTAAAATACGCATTTAGAGTTTCCAGAAATGATTTCAAACTTGTAATAAGCACTTGAAATAAAAGTAAGTAGGTTCTTACTACATACCCTGCCGTTTTCAATCACTGACATTACCCGTGGAAAGCAGGGAAATGACCAGAAAACTGATAATATTTACAACTCCGGCAACTTTACAGAGCGTTTTCACTTGAATTTCCTTTAAAATATTACGAATTCAAGTTTATACAGCTCAAAATTAGTGTAGAAAGACTGTAAGTGAGGACAATACTGCTTATGTTTACAATTGAGGCCGAATTTCTCGAGCGTCTTTTTGGTGAATCCGTTAATATCATGAGGGTTCCAGTACATACTTGTAAGAAAACTCTCTAATTGTGGTATAACTCTTAAAATATGCATTTAGAGTTTCCAGAAATGATTTAAAACTTGTAATAAGCACTTGAAATAAAAGTAAGTAGGTTCTTAATACATACCCTGCCGTGTTCAATCACTGACATTACCCGTGGAAAGCTGGGAAATGACCTGAAAACTGATAATACTTACAACTCCGGGCACATTAGGGAGTGTTTTCACTTGAATTTGCTTTCAAATACTAGGAATTCATGTTTCTACAGCTCAAAATTAGTGTAGAAAGACTGTAAGTAAGGACTATACTGCTTATATTTACAATTGAGGCCGAATTTCTCGAGCCTCTTTTTACTGAATCAGTGAATATCCTGATGGTTCCAGTACATACTTGTAAGAAACTTTCTAATTGTGGTATAACTCTTAAAATACGCATTTAGAGTTTCCAGAAATGGTTTCAAACTTGTAATAAGCACTTGAAATAAAAGTAAGTAGGTTCTTACTACATACCCTGCCGTTTTCAATCACTGACATTACCCATGGAAAGCAGGGAAATGACCAGAAAACTGATAATATTTACAACTCCGGCAACTTTACAGAGCGTTTTCACTTGAATTTCCTTTAAAATATTACGAATTCAAGTTTATACAGCTCAAAATTAGTGTAGAAAGACTGTAAGTGAGGACTATACTGCTTATGTTTACAATTGAGGCCGAATTTCTCAAGCGTCTTTTTGGTGAATCTGTTAATATCCTGATGGTTCCAGTACATACTTGTAAGAAAACTCTCTAATTGTGGTATAACTCTTAAAATACGCATTTAGAGTTTCCAGAAATGATTTCAAACTTGTAATAAGCACTTGAAATAAAAGTAAGTAGGATCTTAATACATACCATGCCGTGTTCAATCACTGAAATTAACCGTGGAAAGCTGGGAAATGACCTGAAAACTGATACTACTTACAACTCCGGGCACTTTAGGGAGTGTTTTCACTTGAATTTGCTTTCAAATACTAGGAATTCATGTTTCTACAGCTCAAAATTAGTGTAGAAAGACTGTAAGTGAGGACTATACTGCTTATGTTTACAATTGAGACCGAATTTCTCAAGCGTCTTTTTGGTGAATCAGTTAATATCCTGATGGTTCCAGGACATACTTGTAAGAAACGCTGTAATTGTGGTATAACTCTTAAAATATACATTTAGAGTTTCCAGAAATGATTTCAAACTTGTAATAAGCACTTGAAATAAAAGTAAGTAGGTTCTTACTACATACCCTGCCGTTTTCAATCACTGACATTACCCGTGGAAAGCAGGGAAATGACCAGAAAACTGAAAATATTTACAACTCCGGGCACTTTAGGGAGTGTTTTCACTTGAATTTGCTTTCAAATACTAGGAATTCATGTTTATACAGCTCAAAATTAGTGTAGAAAGACTGTAAGTGAGGACTATACTGCTCATGTTTATAATTGAGGCGGAATTTCTCGAGCGTCTTATTGGTGAATCAGGTAATATCCTGACGGTTCCAGTACATACTTGTAAGAAACTTTCTAATTGTGGTGTAACTCTTAAAATACGCATTTAGAGTTTCCAGAAATGGTTTCAAACTTGTAATAAGCACTTGAAATAAAAGTAAGTAGGTTATTACTACATACCCTGCCGTTTTCAATCACTGACATTACCCATGGAAAGCAGGGAAATGACCAGAAAACTGATAATATTTACAACTCCGGCAACTTTACAGAGCGTTTTCACTTGAATTTCCTTTAAAATATTACGAATTCAAGTTTATACAGCTCAAAATTTGTGTAGAAAGACTGTAAGTGAGGACTATACTGCTTATGTTTACAATTGAGGCCGAATTTCTCAAGCGTCTTTTTGGTGAATCTGTTAATATCCTGATGGTTCCAGTACATACTTGTAAGAAAACTCTCTAATTGTGGTATAACTCTTAAAATACGCATTTAGAGTTTCCAGAAATGATTTCAAACTTGTAATAAGCACTTGAAATAAAAGTAAGTAGGTTCTTAATACATACCATGCCGTGTTCAATCACTGAAATTAACCGTGGAAAGCTGGGAAATGACCTGAAAACTGATACTACTTACAACTCCGGGCACTTTAGGGAGTGTTTTCACTTGAATTTGCTTTCAAATACTAGGAATTCATGTTTCTACAGCTCAAAATTAGTGTAGAAAGACTGTAAGTGAGGACTATACTGCTTATGTTTACAATTGAGGCCGAATTTCTCAAGCGTCTTTTTGGTGAATCAGTTAATATCCTGATGGTTCCAGTAATACTTGTAAGAAAACTGTCTAATTGCGGTATAAGTCTTAAAATACGCATTTAGAGTTTCCAGAAATGATTTCAAACTTGTAATAAGCACTTGAAATAAAAGTAAGTAGGTTCTTACTACATACCCTGCCGTTTTCAATCACTGACATTACCCATGGAAAGCAGGGAAATGACCAGAAAACTGATAATATTTACAACTCCGGCCACTTTAGCGAGCGTTTTCACTTGAATTTGCTTTCAAATATTAGGAATTCATGTTTCTACAGCTCAAAATTAGTGTAGAAAGACTGTAAGTGAGGACTATACTGCTTATGTTTACAATTGAGGCTCGATTTCTCGAGCGTCATTTAGGTGAATCAGTTAATATCCTGATGGTTCCAGTAATACTTGTAAGAAAACTGTCTAATTGCGGTATAAGTCTTAAAATACGCATTTAGAGTTTCCAGAAATGATTTCAAACTTGTAATAAGCACTTGAAATAAAAGTAAGTAGGTTCTTACTACATACCCTGCCGTTTTCAATCACTGACATTACCCGTGGAAAGCAGGGAAATGACCAGAAAACTGATAATATTTACAACTCCGGCAACTTTACAGAGCGTTTTCACTTGAATTTCCTTTAAAATATTACGAATTCAAGTTTATACAGCTCAAAATTAGTGTAGAAAGACTGTAAGTGAGGACTATACTGCTTATGTTTACAATTGAGGCCGAATTTCTCAAGCGTCTTTTTGGTGAATCTGTTAATATCCTGATGGTTCCAGTACATACTTGTAAGAAAACTCTCTAATTGTGGTATAACTCTTAAAATACGCATTTAGAGTTTCCAGAAATGATTTCAAACTTGTAATAAGCACTTGAAATAAAAGTAAGTAGGTTCTTAATACATACCATGCCGTGTTCAATTACTGAAATTAACCGTGGAAAGCTGGGAAATGACCTGAAAACTGATACTACTTACAACTCCGGGCACTTTAGGGAGTGTTTTCACTTGAATTTGCTTTCAAATACTAGGAATTCATGTTTCTACAGCTCAAAATTAGTGTAGAAAGACTGTAAGTGAGGACTATACTGCTTATGTTTACAATTGAGGCCGAATTTCTCAAGCGTCTTTTTGGTGAATCAGTTAATATCCTGATGGTTCCAGTAATACTTGTAAGAAAACTGTCTAATTGCGGTATAAGTCTTAAAATACGCATTTAGCGTTTCCAGAAATGATTTCAAACTTGTAATAAGCACTTGAAATAAAAGTAAGTAGGTTCTTACTACATACCCTGCCGTTTTCAATCACTGACATTACCCGTGGAAAGCAGGGAAATGACCAGAAAACTGATAATATTTACAACTCCGGCCACTTTAGCGAGCGTTTTCACTTGAATTTGCTTTCAAATATTAGGAATTCATGTTTCTACAGCTCAAAATTAGTGTAGAAAGACTGTAAGTGAGGACTATACTGCTTATGTTTACAATTGAGGCTCGATTTCTCCAGCGTCTTTTTGGTGAATCAGTTAATATCCTGATGGTTCCAGGACATACTTGTAAGAAACGCTGTAATTGTGGTATAACTCTTAAAATATACATTTAGAGTTTCCAGAAATGATTTCAAACTTGTAATAACCACTTGAAATAAAAGTAAGTAGGTTCTTACTACATACCCTGCTGTTTTCAATCCCTGACATTACCCGTGGAAAGCAGGGAAATGACCAGAAAACTGATAATATTTACAACTCCGGTAACTTTACAGAGCGTTTTCACTTGAATTTCCTTTAAAATATTACGAATTCAAGTTTATACAGCTCAAAATTAGTGTAGAAAGACTGTAAGTAAGGACTATACTGCTTATGTTTACAATTGAGGCCGAATTTATCGAGCGTCTTTTTGCTGAATCAGTTAATATCCTGATGGTGTCAGTACATACTTGTAAGAAACTCTCTAATTGTGGTATAACTCTTAAAATACGCATGTAGAGTTTCCAGAAATGATTTCAAACTTGTAATAAGCACTTGAAATAAAAGTAAGTAGGTTCTTACTACATACCGTGCCGTTTTCAATCACTGACATTACCCATGGAAAGCAGGGAAATGACCAGAAAACTGATAATATTTACAACTCCGGCAACTTTACAGAGCGTTTTCACTTGAATTTCCTTTAAAATATTACGAATTCAAGTTTATACAGCTCAAAATTAGTGTAGAAAGACTGTAAGTGAGGACTATACTGCTTATGTTTTCAATTGAGGCCGAAATTCTCGAGCGTCTTTTTGGTGAATCTGTTAATATCCTGACGGTTCCAGTACATACTTGTAAGAAAACTCTCTAATTGTGGTATAACTCTTAAAATACGCATTTAGAGTTTCCAGAAATGATTTCAAACTTGTAATAACCACTTGAAAGAAAAGTAAGTAGGTTCTTACTACATACCCTGCCGTTTTCAATCACTGACATTACCCGTGGAAAGCAGGGAAATGACCAGAAAACTGAAAATATTTACAACTCCCGGGATTTAAGGGAGTGTTTTTACTTGAATTTGCTTTCAAATACTAGGAATTCATGTTTCTACAGCTCAAAATTAGTGTAGCAAGACTGTAAGTGACGACTATACTGCTTATGTTTACAATTGAGGCCGAATTTCTCAAGCGTCTTTTTGGTGAATCAGTTAATATCCTGATGGTTCCAGTACATACTTGTAAGAAACGCTGTAATTGTGGTATAACTCTTAAAATATACATTTAGATTTTCCAGAAATGATTTCAAACTTGTAATAACCACTTGAAAGAAAAGTAAGTAGGTTCTTACTACATACCCTGCCGTTTTCAATCACTGACATTACCCGTGGAAAGCAGGGAAATGACCTGAAAACTGAAAATATTTACAACTCCCGGCATTTAAGGGAGTGTTTTTACTTGAATTTGCTTTCAAATACTAGGAATTCATGTTTCTACAGCTCAAAATTAGTGTAGAAAGACTGTAAGTGAGGACTATACTGCTCATGTTTATAATTGAGGCGGAATTTCTCGAGCGTCTTATTGGTGAATCAGGTAATATCCTGACGGTTCCAGTACATACTTGTAAGAAACTCTCTAATTGTGGTATAACTCTTAAAATACGCATTTAGAGTTTCCAGAAATGGTTTCAAACTTGTAATAAGCACTTGAAATAAAAGTAAGTAGGTTCTTACTACATACCCTGCCGTTTTCAATCACTGACATTACCCGTGGAAAGCAGGGAAATGACCAGAAAACTGATAATATTTACAACTCCGGCAACTTTACAGAGCGTTTTCACTTGAATTTCCTTTAAAATATTACGAATTCAAGTTTATACAGCTCAAAATTAGTGTAGAAAGACTGTAAGTGAGGACAATACTGCTTATGTTTACAATTGAGGCCGAATTTCTCGAGCGTCTTTTTGGTGAATCCGTTAATATCATGAGGGTTCCAGTACATACTTGTAAGAAAACTCTCTAATTGTGGTATAACTCTTAAAATATGCATTTAGAGTTTCCAGAAATGATTTAAAACTTGTAATAAGCACTTGAAATAAAAGTAAGTAGGTTCTTAATACATACCCTGCCGTGTTCAATCACTGACATTACCCGTGGAAAGCTGGGAAATGACCTGAAAACTGATAATACTTACAACTCCGGGCACATTAGGGAGTGTTTTCACTTGAATTTGCTTTCAAATACTAGGAATTCATGTTTCTACAGCTCAAAATTAGTGTAGCAAGACTGTAAGTGACGACTATACTGCTTATATTTACAATTGAGGCCGAATTTCTCGAGCGTCTTTTTACTGAATCAGTGAATATCCTGATGGTTCCAGTACATACTTGTAAGAAACTCTCTAATTGTGGTATAACTCTTAAAATACGCATGTAGAGTTTCCAGAAATGATTTCAAACTTGTAATAAGCACTTGAAATAAAAGTAAGTAGGTTCTTAATACATACCCTGCCGTTTTCAATCACTGACATTACCCGTGGAAAGCAGGGAAATGACCAGAAAACTGAAAATATTTACAACTCCGGGCACTTTAGGGAGTGTTTTCACTTGAATTTGCTTTCAAATACTAGGAATTCATGTTTATACAGCTCAAAATTAGTGTAGAAAGACTGTAAGTGAGGACTATACTGCTCATGTTTATAATTGAGGCGGAATTTCTCGAGCGTCTTATTGGTGAATCAGGTAATATCCTGACGGTTCCAGTACATACTTGTAAGAAACTTTCTAATTGTGGTATAACTCTTAAAATACGCATTTAGAGTTTCCAGAAATGGTTTCAAACTTGTAATAAGCACTTGAAATAAAAGTAAGTAGGTTATTACTACATACCCTGCCGTTTTCAATCACTGACATTACCCATGGAAAGCAGGGAAATGACCAGAAAACTGATAATATTTACAAGTCCGGCAACTTTACAGAGCGTTTTCACTTGAATTTCCTTTAAAATATTACGAATTCAAGTTTATACAGCTCAAAATTAGTGTAGAAAGACTGTAAGTGAGGACTATACTGCTTATGTTTACAATTGAGGCCGAATTTCTCAAGCGTCTTTTTGGTGAATCTGTTAATATCCTGATGGTTCCAGTACATACTTGTAAGAAAACTCTCTAATTGTGGTATAACTCTTAATATACGCATTTAGAGTTTCCAGAAATGATTTCAAACTTGTAATAAGCACTTGAAATAAAAGTAAGTAGGTTCTTAATACATACCATGCCGTGTTCAATCACTGAAATTAACCGTGGAAAGCTGGGAAATGACCTGAAAACTGATACTACTTACAACTCCGGGCACTTTAGGGAGTGTTTTCACTTGAATTTGCTTTCAAATACTAGGAATTCATGTTTCTACAGCTCAAAATTAGTGTAGAAAGACTGTAAGTGAGGACTATACTGCTTATGTTTACAATTGAGGCCGAATTTCTCAAGCGTCTTTTTGGTGAATCAGTTAATATCCTGATGGTTCCAGTAATACTTGTAAGAAAACTGTCTAATTGCGGTATAAGTCTTAAAATACGTATTTAGAGTTTCCAGAAATGATTTCAAACTTGTAATAAGCACTTGAAATAAAAGTAAGTAGGTTCTTACTACATACCCTGCCGTTTTCAATCACTGACATTACCCATGGAAAGCAGGGAAATGACCAGAAAACTGATAATATTTACAACTCCGGCCACTTTAGGGAGCGTTTTCACTTGAATTTGCTTTCAAATATTAGGAATTCATGTTTCTACAGCTCAAAATTAGTGTAGAAAGACTGTAAGTGAGGACTATACTGCTTATGTTTACAATTGAGGCTCGATTTCTCGAGCGTCATTTAGGTGAATCAGTTAATATCCTGATGGTTCCAGTAATACTTGTAAGAAAACTGTCTAATTGCGGTATAAGTCTTAAAATAGGCATTTAGAGTTTCCAGAAATGATTTCAAACTTGTAATAAGCACTTGAAATAAAAGTAAGTAGGTTCTTACTACATACCCTGCCGTTTTCAATCACTGACATTACCCGTGGAAAGCAGGGAAATGACCAGAAAACTGATAATATTTACAACTCCGGCAACTTTACAGAGCGTTTTCACTTGAATTTCCTTTAAAATATTACGAATTCAAGTTTATACAGCTCAAAATTAGTGTAGAAAGACTGTAAGTGAGGACTATACTGCTTATGTTTACAATTGAGGCCGAATTTCTCAAGCGTCTTTTTGGTGAATCTGTTAATATCCTGATGGTTCCAGTACATACTTGTAAGAAAACTCTCTAATTGTGGTATAACTCTTAAAATACGCATTTAGAGTTTCCAGAAATGATTTCAAACTTGTAATAAGCACTTGAAATAAAAGTAAGTAGGTTCTTAATAGATACCATGCCGTGTTCAATTACTGAAATTAACCGTGGAAAGCTGGGAAATGACCTGAAAACTGATACTACTTACAACTCCGGGCACTTTAGGGAGTGTTTTCACTTGAATTTGCTTTCAAATACTAGGAATTCATGTTTCTACAGCTCAAAATTAGTGTAGAAAGACTGTAAGTGAGGACTATACTGCTTATGTTTACAATTGAGGCCGAATTTCTCAAGCGTCTTTTTGGTGAATCAGTTAATATCCTGATGGTTCCAGTAATACTTGTAAGAAAACTGTCTAATTGCGGTATAAGTCTTAAAATACGCATTTAGCGTTTCCAGAAATGATTTCAAACTTGTAATAAGCACTTGAAATAAAAGTAAGTAGGTTCTTACTACATACCCTGCCGTTTTCAATCACTGACATTACCCGTGGAAAGCAGGGAAATGACCAGAAAACTGATAATATTTACAACTCCGGCCACTTTAGCGAGCGTTTTCACTTCAATTTGCTTTCAAATATTAGGAATTCATGTTTCTACAGCTCAAAATTAGTGTAGAAAGACTGTAAGTGAGGACTCTACTGCTTATGTTTACAATTGAGGCTGAATTTCTCGAGCGTCTTTTTGGTGAATCAGTTAATATCCTGATGGTTCCAGGACATACTTGTAAGAAACGCTGTAATTGTGGTATAACTCTTAAAATATACATTTAGAGTTTCCAGAAATGATTTCAAACTTGTAATAAGCACTTGAAATAAAAGTAAGTAGGTTCTTACTACATACCCTGCCGTTTTCAATCACTGACATTACCCGTGGAAAGCAGGGAAATGACCAGAAAACTGATAATATTTACAACTCCGGCAACTTTACAGAGCGTTTTCACTTGAATTTCCTTTAAAATATTACGAATTCAAGTTTATACAGCTCAAAATTAGTGTAGAAAGACTGTAAGTAAGGACTATACTGCTTATGTTTACAATTGAGGCCGAATTTCTCGAGCGTCTTTTTGCTGAATCAGTTAATATCCTGATGGTGTCAGTACATACTTGTAAGAAACTCTCTAATTGTGGTATAACTCTTAAAATATGCATTTAGAGTTTCCAGAAATGATTTAAAACTTGTAATAAGCACTTGAAATAAAAGTAAGTAGGTTCTTAATACATACCCTGCCGTGTTCAATCACTGACATTACCCGTGGAAAGCTGGGAAATGACCTGAAAACTGATAATACTTACAACTCCGGGCACATTAGGGAGTGTTTTCACTTGAATTTGCTTTCAAATACTAGGAATTCATGTTTCTACAGCTCAAAATTAGTGTAGCAAGACTGTAAGTGACGACTATACTGCTTATATTTACAATTGAGGCCGAATTTCTCGAGCGTCTTTTTACTGAATCAGTGAATATCCTGATGGTTCCAGTACATACTTGTAAGAAACTCTCTAATTGTGGTATAACTCTTAAAATACGCATGTAGAGTTTCCAGAAATGATTTCAAACTTGTAATAAGCACTTGAAATAAAAGTAAGTAGGTTCTTAATACATACCCTGCCGTTTTCAATCACTGACATTACCCGTGGAAAGCAGGGAAATGACCAGAAAACTGAAAATATTTACAACTCCGGGCACTTTAGGGAGTGTTTTCACTTGAATTTGCTTTCAAATACTAGGAATTCATGTTTATATAGCTCAAAATTAGTGTAGAAAGACTGTAAGTGAGGACTATACTGCTCATGTTTATAATTGAGGCGGAATTTCTCGAGCGTCTTATTGGTGAATCAGGTAATATCCTGACGGTTCCAGTACATACTTGTAAGAAACTTTCTAATTGTGGTATAACTCTTAAAATACGCATTTAGAGTTTCCAGAAATGGTTTCAAACTTGTAATAAGCACTTGAAATAAAAGTAAGTAGGTTATTACTACATACCCTGCCGTTTTCAATCACTGACATTACCCATGGAAAGCAGGGAAATGACCAGAAAACTGATAATATTTACAACTCCGGCAACTTTACAGAGCGTTTTCACTTGAATTTCCTTTAAAATATTACGAATTCAAGTTTATACAGCTCAAAATTAGTGTAGAAAAACTGTAAGTGAGGACTATACTGCTTATGTTTACAATTGAGGCCGAATTTCTCAAGCGTCTTTTTGGTGAATCTGTTAATATCCTGATGGTTCCAGTACATACTTGTAAGAAAACTCTCTAATTGTGGTATAACTCTTAATATACGCATTTAGAGTTTCCAGAAATGATTTCAAACTTGTAATAAGCACTTGAAATAAAAGTAAGTAGGTTCTTAATACATACCATGCCGTGTTCAATCACTGAAATTAACCGTGGAAAGCTGGGAAATGACCTGAAAACTGATACTACTTACAACTCCGGGCACTTTAGGGAGTGTTTTCACTTGAATTTGCTTTCAAATACTAGGAATTCATGTTTCTACAGCTCAAAATTAGTGTAGAAAGACTGTAAGTGAGGACTGTACTGCTTATGTTTACAATTGAGGCCGAATTTCTCAAGCGTCTTTTTGGTGAATCAGTTAATATCCTGATGGTTCCAGTAATACTTGTAAGAAAACTGTCTAATTGCGGTATAAGTCTTAAAATACGCATTTAGAGTTTCCAGAAATGATTTCAAACTTGTAATAAGCACTTGAAATAAAAGTAAGTAGGTTCTTACTACATACCCTGCCGTTTTCAATCACTGACATTACCCATGGAAAGCAGGGAAATGACCAGAAAACTGATAATATTTACAACTCCGGCCACTTTAGGGAGCGTTTTCACTTGAATTTGCTTTCAAATATTAGGAATTCATGTTTCTACAGCTCAAAATTAGTGTAGAAAGACTGTAAGTGAGGACTATACTGCTTATGTTTACAATTGAGGCTCGATTTCTCGAGCGTCATTTAGGTGAATCAGTTAATATCCTGATGGTTCCAGTAATACTTGTAAGAAAACTGTCTAATTGCGGTATAAGTCTTAAAATAGGCATTTAGAGTTTCCAGAAATGATTTCAAACTTGTAATAAGCACTTGAAATAAAAGTAAGTAGGTTCTTACTACATACCCTGCCGTTTTCAATCACTGACATTACCCGTGGAAAGCAGGGAAATGACCAGAAAACTGATAATATTTACAACTCCGGCAACTTTACAGAGCGTTTTCACTTGAATTTCCTTTAAAATATTACGAATTCAAGTTTATACAGCTCAAAATTAGTGTAGAAAGACTGTAAGTGAGGACTATACTGCTTATGTTTACAATTGAGGCCGAATTTCTCAAGCGTCTTTTTGGTGAATCTGTTAATATCCTGATGGTTCCAGTACATACTTGTAAGAAAACTCTCTAATTGTGGTATAACTCTTAAAATACGCATTTAGAGTTTCCAGAAATGATTTCAAACTTGTAATAAGCACTTGAAATAAAAGTAAGTAGGTTCTTAATACATACCATGCCGTGTTCAATTACTGAAATTAACCGTGGAAAGCTGGGAAATGACCTGAAAACTGATACTACTTACAACTCCGGGCACTTTAGGGAGTGTTTTCACTTGAATTTGCTTTCAAATACTAGGAATTCATGTTTCTACAGCTCAAAATTAGTGTAGAAAGACTGTAAGTGAGGACTATACTGCTTATGTTTACAATTGAGGCCGAATTTCTCAAGCGTCTTTTTGGTGAATCAGTTAATATCCTGATGGTTCCAGTAATACTTGTAAGAAAACTGTATAATTGCGGTATAAGTCTTAAAATACGCATTTAGCGTTTCCAGAAATGATTTCAAACTTGTAATAAGCACTTGAAATAAAAGTAAGTAGGTTCTTACTACATACCCTGCCGTTTTCAATCACTGACATTACCCGTGGAAAGCAGGGAAATGACCAGAAAACTGATAATATTTACAACTCCGGCCACTTTAGCGAGCGTTTTCACTTCAATTTGCTTTCAAATATTAGGAATTCATGTTTCTACAGCTCAAAATTAGTGTAGAAAGACTGTAAGTGAGGACTATACTGCTTATGTTTACAATTGAGGCTCGATTTCTCCAGCGTCTTTTTGGTGAATCAGTTAATATCCTGATGGTTCCAGGACATACTTGTAAGAAACGCTGTAATTGTGGTATAACTCTTAAAATATACATTTAGAGTTTCCAGAAATGATTTCAAACTTGTAATAAGCACTTGAAATAAAAGTAAGTAGGTTCTTACTACATACCCTGCCGTTTTCAATCACTGACATTACCCGTGGAAAGCAGGGAAATGACCAGAAAACTGATAATATTTACAACTCCGGTAACTTTACAGAGCGTTTTCACTTGAATTTCCTTTAAAATATTACGAATTCAAGTTTATACAGCTCAAAATTAGTGTAGAAAGACTGTAAGTAAGGACTATACTGCTTATGTTTACAATTGAGAACGAATTTCTCGAGCGTCTTTTTGCTGAATCAGTTAATATCCTGATGGTGTCAGTACATACTTGTAAGAAACTCTCTAATTGTGGTATAACTCTTAAAATACGCATGTAGAGTTTCCAGAAATGATTTCAAACTTGTAATAAGCACTTGAAATAAAAGTAAGTAGGTTCTTACTACATACCGTGCCGTTTTCAATCACTGACATTACCCGTGGAAAGCAGGGAAATGACCAGAAAACTGATAATATTTACAACTCCGGCAACTTTACAGAGCGTTTTCACTTGAATTTCCTTTAAAATATTACGAATTCAAGTTTCTACAGCTCAAAATTAGTGTAGCAAGACTGTAAGTGAGGACTATACTGCTTATGTTTTCAATTGAGGCCGAAATTCTCGAGCGTCTTTTTGGTGAATCTGTTAATATCCTGACGGTTCCAGTACATACTTGTAAGAAAACTCTCTAATTGTGGTATAACTCTAAAAATACGCATTTAGAGTTTCCAGAAATGATTTCAAACTTGTAATAACCACTTGAAAGAAAAGTAAGTAGGTTCTTACTACATACCCTGCCGTTTTCAATCACTGACATTACCCGTGGAAAGCAGGGAAATGACCAGAAAACTGAAAATATTTACAACTCCCGGGATTTAAGGGAGTGTTTTTACTTGAATTTGCTTTCAAATACTAGGAATTCATGTTTCTACAGCTCAAAATTAGTGTAGCAAGACTGTAAGTGACGACTATACTGCTTATGTTTACAATTGAGGCCGAATTTCTCAAGCGTCTTTTTGGTGAATCAGTTAATATCCTGATGGTTCCAGTACATACTTGTAAGAAACGCTGTAATTGTGGTATAACTCTTAAAATATACATTTAGATTTTCCAGAAATGATTTCAAACTTGTAATAACCACTTGAAAGAAAAGTAAGTAGGTTCTTACTACATACCCTGCCGTTTTCAATCACTGACATTACCCGTGGAAAGCAGGGAAATGACCAGAAAACTGAAAATATTTACAACTCCCGGCATTTAAGGGAGTGTTTTTACTTGAATTTGCTTTCAAATACTAGGAATTCATGTTTCTACAGCTCAAAATTAGTGTAGAAAGACTGTAAGTGAGGACTATACTGCTCATGTTTATAATTGAGGCGGAATTTCTCGAGCGTCTTATTGGTGAATCAGGTAATATCCTGACGGTTCCAGTACATACTTGTAAGAAAACTGTCTAATTGCGGTATAAGTCTTAAAATACGCATTTAGAGTTTCCAGAAATGATTTCAAACTTGTAATAAGCACTTGAAATAAAAGTAAGTAGGTTCTTACTACATACCCTGCCGTTTTCAATCACTGACATTACCCATGGAAAGCAGGGAAATGACCAGAAAACTGATAATATTTACAACTCCGGCCACTTTAGGGAGCGTTTTCACTTGAATTTGCTTTCAAATATTAGGAATTCATGTTTCTACAGCTCAAAATTAGTGTAGAAAGACTGTGAGGACTATACTGCTTATGTTTACAATTGAGGCTCGATTTCTCGAGCGTCATTTAGGTGAATCAGTTAATATCCTGATGGTTCCAGTAATACTTGTAAGAAAACTGTCTAATTGCGGTATAAGTCTTAAAATAGGCATTTAGAGTTTCCAGAAATGATTTCAAACTTGTAATAAGCACTTGAAATAAAAGTAAGTAGGTTCTTACTACATACCCTGCCGTTTTCAATCACTGACATTACCCGTGGAAAGCAGGGAAATGACCAGAAAACTGATAATATTTACAACTCCGGCAACTTTACAGAGCGTTTTCACTTGAATTTCCTTTAAAATATTACGAATTCAAGTTTATACAGCTCAAAATTAGTGTAGAAAGACTGTAAGTGAGGACTATACTGCTTGTGTTTACAATTGAGGCCGAATTTCTCAAGCGTCTTTTTGGTGAATCTGTTAATATCCTGATGGTTCCAGTACATACTTGTAAGAAAACTCTCTAATTGTGGTATAACTCTTAAAATACGCATTTAGAGTTTCCAGAAATGATTTCAAACTTGTAATAAGCACTTGAAATAAAAGTAAGTAGGTTCTTAATACATACCATGCCGTGTTCAATTACTGAAATTAACCGTGGAAAGCTGGGAAATGACCTGAAAACTGATACTACTTACAACTCCGGGCACTTTAGGGAGCGTTTTCACTTGAATTTGCTTTCAAATACTAGGAATTCATGTTTCTACAGCTCAAAATTAGTGTAGAAAGACTGTAAGTGAGGACTATACTGCTTATGTTTTCAATTGAGGCCGAATTTCTCAAGCGTCTTTTTGGTGAATCAGTTAATATCCTGATGGTTCCAGTAATACTTGTAAGAAAACTGTCTAATTGCGGTATAAGTCTTAAAATACGCATTTAGCGTTTCCAGAAATGATTTCAAACTTGTAATAAGCACTTGAAATAAAAGTAAGTAGGTTCTTACTACATACCCTGCCGTTTTCAATCACTGACATTACCCGTGGAAAGCAGGGAAATGACCAGAAAACTGATAATATTTACAACTCCGGCCACTTTAGCGAGCGTTTTCACTTCAATTTGCTTTCAAATATTAGGAATTCATGTTTCTACAGCTCAAAATTAGTGTAGAAAGACTGTAAGTGAGGACTATACTGCTTATGTTTACAATTGAGGCTCGATTTCTCCAGCGTCTTTTTGGTGAATCAGTTAATATCCTGATGGTTCCAGGACATACTTGTAAGAAACGCTGTAATTGTGGTATAACTCTTAAAATATACATTTAGAGTTTCCAGAAATGATTTCAAACTTGTAATAAGCACTTGAAATAAAAGTAAGTAGGTTCTTACTACATACCCTGCCGTTTTCAATCACTGACATTACCCGTGGAAAGCAGGGAAATGACCAGAAAACTGATAATATTTACAACTCCGGCAACTTTACAGAGCGTTTTCACTTGAATTTCCTTTAAAATATTACGAATTCAAGTTTATACAGCTCAAAATTAGTGTAGAAAGACTGTAAGTAAGGACTATACTGCTTATGTTTACAATTGAGGCCGAATTTCTCGAGCGTCTTTTTGCTGAATCAGTTAATATCCTGATGGTGTCAGTACACACTTGTAAGAAACTCTCTAATTGTGGTATAACTCTTAAAATACGCATGTAGAGTTTCCAGAAATGATTTCAAACTTGTAATAAGCACTTGAAATAAAAGTAAGTAGGTTCTTACTACATACCCTGCCGTTTTCAATCACTGACATTACCCGTGGAAAGCAGGGAAATGACCAGAAAACTGATAATATTTACAACTCCGGCAACTTTACAGAGCGTTTTCACTTGAATTTCCTTTAAAATATTACGAATTCAAGTTTATACAGCTCAAAATTAGTGTAGAAAGACTGTAAGTGAGGACTATACTGCTTATGTTTTCAATTGAGGCCGAAATTCTCGAGCGTCTTTTTGGTGAATCTGTTAATATCCTGACGGTTCCAGTACATACTTGTAAGAAAACTCTCTAATTGTGGTATAACTCTTAAAATACGCATTTAGAGTTTCCAGAAATGATTTCAAACTTGTAATAACCACTTGAAAGAAAAGTAAGTAGGTTCTTACTACATACCCTGCCGTTTTCAATCACTGACATTACCCGTGGAAAGCAGGGAAATGACCAGAAAACTGAAAATATTTACAACTCCCGGGATTTAAGGGAGTGTTTTTACTTGAATTTGCTTTCAAATACTAGGAATTCATGTTTCTACAGCTCAAAATTAGTGTAGCAAGACTGTAAGTGACGACTATACTGCTTATGTTTACATTTGAGGCCGAATTTCTCAAGCGTCTTTTTGGTGAATCAGTTAATATCCTGATGGTTCCAGTACATACTTGTAAGAAACGCTGTAATTGTGGTATAACTCTTAAAATATACATTTAGATTTTCCAGAAATGATTTCAAACTTGTAATAACCACTTGAAAGAAAAGTAAGTAGGTTCTTACTACATACCCTGCCGTTTTCAATCACTGACATTACCCGTGGAAAGCAGGGAAATGACCAGAAAACTGAAAATATTTACAACTCCCGGCATTTAAGGGAGTGTTTTTACTTGAATTTGCTTTCAAATACTAGGAATTCATGTTTCTACAGCTCAAAATTAGTGTAGAAAGACTGTAAGTGAGGACTATACTGCTCATGTTTATAATTGAGGCGGAATTTCTCGAGCGTCTTATTGGTGAATCAGTTAATATCCTGACGGTTCCAGTACATACTTGTAAGAAAACGCTCTAATTGTGGTATACGTCTTAAAATACGCATTTAGAGTTTACAGAAATGATTTCAAACTTGTAATAAGCACTTGAAATAAAAGTAAGTAGGTTCTTACTACATACCCTGCAGTTTTCAATCACTGTTTTTACCCATGGAAAGCAGGGAAATGACCAGAAAACTGATAATATTTACAACTCCGGCCACTTTAGCGAGCATTTTCATTGAATTTGCTTTCAAATGTTAGGAATTCATGTTTATACAGCTCAAAATTAGTGTAGAAAGACTGTAAGTGAGGACTATACTGCTTATGTTTACAATTGAGGCTGAATTTCTCGAGCGTCTTTTTAGTGAATCAGTTAATATCCTGACTGTTCCATTAATACTTGTAAGAAAACTGTCTAATTGCGGTATAAGTCTTAAAATACGCATTTAGAGTTTCCAGAAATGATTTCAAACTTGTAATAAGCACTTGAAATAAAAGTAAGTAGGTTCTTACTACATACCCTGCCGTTTTCAATCACTGACATTACCCGTGGAAAGCAGGGAAATGACCAGAAAACTGATAATATTTACAACTCCGGAAACTTTCCAGAGCGTTTTCACTTGAATTTCCTTTAAAATATTACGAATTCAAGTTTATACAGCTCAAAAATAGTGTAGAAAGACTGTAAGTGAGGACTATACTGCTTATGTTTACAATTGAGGCCGAATTTCTCGAGCGTCTTTTTGGTGAATCTGTTAATATCCTGACGGTTCCAGTACATACTTTTAAGAAAACTCTCTAATTGTGGTATAACTCTTAAAATATGCATTTAGAGTTTCCAGAAATGATTTAAAACTTGTAAAGAGCACTTGAAATAAAAGTAAGTAGGTTCTTACTACATACCCTGCCGTTTTCAATCACTGACATTACCCGTGGAAAGCAGGGAAATCGCCAGAAAACTGATAATATTTACAACTCTGGCAACTTTAGCGAGCGTTTTCACTTGAATTTGCTTTCAAATATTAGGAATTCATGTTTATACAGCTCAAAATTAGTGTAGAAAGACTGTAAGTGAGGACTATATTGCTTATGTTTACAATTGAGGCTGAATTTCTCGAGCGTCTTTTTGGTGAATCAGTTAATATCCTGACGGTTCCAGTAATACTTGTAAGAAAACTGTCTAATTGCGGTATAAGTCTTAAAATACGCATTTAGAGTTTCCCGAAATGATTTCAAACTTGCAATAAGCACTTGAAATAAAAGTAAGTAGGTTCTTACGACATACCCTGCCGTTTTCAATCACTGACATTACCCGTGGAAAGCAGGGAAATGACCAGAATACTGATAATATTTACAACTCCGGCCACTTTAGCGAGCATTTTCACTAGAATTTGCTTTCAAGTGTTAGGAATTCATGTTTATACAGCTCAAAATTAGTGTAGAAAGACTGTAAGTGAGGACTATACTAGTTCTGTTTACAATTGAGGCCGAATTTCTCAAGCGTCTTTTTGGTGAATCAGTTAATATCCTGACGGTTCCAGTAATACTTGTAAAAAAACTGTCTAATTGCGGTATAAGTCTTAAAATACGCATTTAGAGTTTCCAGAAATGATTTCAAACTTGTAATAAGCACTTGAAATAAAAGTAAGTAGGTTCTTACTACATACCCTGCAGTTTTCAATCACTGTTTTTACCCATGGAAAGCAGGGAAATGACCAGAAAACTGATAATATTTACAACTCCGGCCACTTTAGCGAGCATTTTCATTGAATTTGCTTTCAAATGTTAGGAATTCATGTTTATACAGCTCAAAATTAGTGTAGAAAGACTGTAAGTGAGGACTATACTGCTTATGTTTACAATTGAGGCTGAATTTCTCGAGCGTCTTTTTAGTGAATCAGTTAATATCCTGACTGTTCCATTAATACTTGTAAGAAAACTGTCTAATTGCGGTATAAGTCTTAAAATACGCATTTAGAGTTTCCAGAAATGATTTCAAACTTGTAATAAGCACTTGAAATAAAAGTAAGTAGGTTCTTACTACATACCATGCCGTGTTCAATCACTGACATTACCCGTGGAAAGCTGGGAAATGACCTGAAAACTGATACTACTTACAACTCCGGGCACTTTAGGGAGTGTTTTCACTTGAATTTGCTTTCAAATACTAGGAATTCATGTTTCTACAGCTCAAAATTAGTGTAGAAAGACTGTAAGTGAGGACTATACTGCTTATGTTTCCAATTGAGGCCGAATTTCTCAAGCGTCTTTTCGGTGAATCAGTTAATATCCTGATGGTTCCAGTACATACTTGTAAGAAACGCTGTAATTGTGGTATAACTCTTAAAATATACATTTAGATTTTCCAGAAATGATTTCAAACTTGTAATAACCACTTGAAATAAAAGTAAGTAGGTTCTTACTACATACCCTGCCGTTTTCAATCACTGACATTACCCGTGGATAGCAGGGAAATGACCGGAAAACTGAAAATATTTACAACTCCGGGCACTTTAGGGAGTGTTTGTACTTGAATTTGCTTTCAAATACTAGGAATTCATGTTTCTACAGCTCAAAATTAGAGTAGAAAGACTGTAAGTGACGAATATACTGCTTATGTTTCCAATTGAGGCCGAATTTCTCAAGCGTCTTTTTGGTGAATCAGTTAATATCCTGATGGTTCCAGTACATACTTGTAAGAAACGCTGTAATTGTGGTATAACTCTTAAAATATACATGTAGAGTTTCCAGAAATGATTTCAAACTTGTAATAAGCACTTGAAATAAAAGTAAGTAGGTTCTTACTACATACCCTGCCGTTTTCAATCACTGACATTACCCGTGGAAAGCAGGGAAATGACCAGAAAACTGAAAATATTTACAACTCCGGGCACTTTAGGGAGTGTTTTTACTTGAATTTGCTTTCAAATACTAGGAATTCATGTTTCTACAGCTCAAAATTAGTGTACAAAGACTGTAAGTGAGGACTATACTGCTTATGTTTAATTGAGGCTGAATTTCTCGAGCGTCTTTTTGGTGAATCAGTTAATATCCTGATGGTTCCAGTAATACTTGTAAGAAAACTGTCAAATTGCGGTATAAGTCTTAAAATACGCATTTAGAGTTTCCAGAAATGATTTCAAACTTATAATAAGCACTTGAAATAAAAGTAAGTAGGTTCTTACTACATACCCTGGCGTTTTCAATCACTGACATTACCCGTGGAAAGCAGGGAAGTGACCAGAAAACTGATAATATTTACAACTCCGGCAACTTTACAGAGCGTTTTCACTTGAATTTGCTTTAAAATATTACGAATTCAAGTTTATACAGCTCAAAATTAGTGTAGAAAGACTGTAAGTGAGGACTATACTGCTTATGTTTACAATTGAGGCAGAATTTCTCAAGCGTCTTTTTGGTGAATCAGTTAATATCCTGATGGTTCCAGTACATACTTGTAAGAAACGCTGTAATTGTGGTATAACTCTTAAAATATACATTTAGATTTTCCAGAAATGATTTCAAACTTGTAATAACCACTTGAAATAAAAGTAAGTAGGTTCTTACTACATACCCTGCCGTTTTCAATCACTGACATTACCCGTGGAAAGCAGGGAAATGACAAGAAAACTGAAAATATTTACAACTCCGGGCACTTCAGGGAGTATTTTTACTTGAATTTGCTTTCAAATACTAGGAAATCATGTTTATACAGCTCAAAATTAGTGTAGAAAGACTGTAAGTGAGGACTATACTGCTTATGTTTACAATTGAGGCCGAATTTCTGAAGCGTCTTTTTGGTGAATCAGTTAATATCCTGACGGTTCCAGTAATACTTGAAAGAAAACTGTCTAATTGCGGTATAAGTCTTAAAATACGCATTTAGAGTTTCCAGAAATGATTTCAAACTTGTAATAAGCACTTGAAATAAAAGTAAGTAGGTTCGTACTACACACCCTGCCGTTTTCAATCACTGACATTACCCGTGGAAAGCAGGGAAATGACCAGAAAACTGATAGTATTTACAACTCCGGCCACTTTAGCGAGCGTTTTCACTTGAATTTGCTATCAAATATTAGGAATTCATGTTTATACAGCTCAAAATTAGTGTAGAAAGACTGTAAGTGAGGACTATACTGCTTATGTTTACAATTGAGGCCTAATTTCTCGAGCGTCTTATTGGTGAATCAGTTAATATCCTGACGGTTCCAGTACATACTTGTAAGAAAACGCTCTAATTGTGGTATACGTCTTAAAATACGCATTTAGAGTTTACAGAAATGATTTCAAACTTGTAATAAGCACTTGAAATAAAAGTAAGTAGGTTCTTACTACATACCCTGCAGTTTTCAATCACTGTTTTTACCCATGGAAAGCAGGGAAATGACCAGAAAACTGATAATATTTACAACTCCGGCCACTTTAGCGAGCATTTTCATTGAATTTGCTTTCAAATGTTAGGAATTCATGTTTATACAGCTCAAAATTAGTGTAGAAAGACTGTAAGTGAGGACTATACTGCTTATGTTTACAATTGAGGCTGAATTTCTCGAGCGTCTTTTTAGTGAATCAGTTAATATCCTGACTGTTCCATTAATACTTGTAAGAAAACTGTCTAATTGCGGTATAAGTCTTAAAATACGCATTTAGAGTTTCCAGAAATGATTTCAAACTTGTAATAAGCACTTGAAATAAAAGTAAGTAGGTTCTTACTACATACCCTGCCGTTTTCAATCACTGACATTACCCGTGGAAAGCAGGGAAATGACCAGAAAACTGATAATATTTACAACTCCGGAAACTTTCCAGAGCGTTTTCACTTGAATTTCCTTTAAAATATTACGAATTCAAGTTTATACAGCTCAAAAATAGTGTAGAAAGACTGTAAGTGAGGACTATACTGCTTATGTTTACAATTGAGGCCGAATTTCTCGAGCGTCTTTTTGGTGAATCTGTTAATATCCTGACGGTTCCAGTACATACTTTTAAGAAAACTCTCTAATTGTGGTATAACTCTTAAAATATGCATTTAGAGTTTCCAGAAATGATTTAAAACTTGTAAAGAGCACTTGAAATAAAAGTAAGTAGGTTCTTACTACATACCCTGCCGTTTTCAATCACTGACATTACCCGTGGAAAGCAGGGAAATCGCCAGAAAACTGATAATATTTACAACTCTGGCAACTTTAGCGAGCGTTTTCACTTGAATTTGCTTTCAAATATTAGGAATTCATGTTTATACAGCTCAAAATTAGTGTAGAAAGACTGTAAGTGAGGACTATATTGCTTATGTTTACAATTGAGGCTGAATTTCTCGAGCGTCTTTTTGGTGAATCAGTTAATATCCTGACGGTTCCAGTAATACTTGTAAGAAAACTGTCTAATTGCGGTATAAGTCTTAAAATACGCATTTAGAGTTTCCAGAAATGATTTCAAACTTGCAATAAGCACTTGAAATAAAAGTAAGTAGGTTCTTACGACATACCCTGCCGTTTTCAATCACTGACATTACCCGTGGAAAGCAGGGAAATGACCAGAATACTGATAATATTTACAACTCCGGCCACTTTAGCGAGCATTTTCACTAGAATTTGCTTTCAAGTGTTAGGAATTCATGTTTATACAGCTCAAAATTAGTGTAGAAAGACTGTAAGTGAGGACTATACTAGTTCTGTTTACAATTGAGGCCGAATTTCTCAAGCGTCTTTTTGGTGAATCAGTTAATATCCTGACGGTTCCAGTAATACTTGTAAAAAAACTGTCTAATTGCGGTATAAGTCTTAAAATACGCATTTAGAGTTTCCAGAAATGATTTCAAACTTGTAATAAGCACTTGAAATAAAAGTAAGTAAGTTTTTACTACATACTCTGCCGTTTTCAATCACTGACATTACCCGTGGAAAGCAGGGAAATGACCAGAAAACTGAAAATATTTACAACTCCGGGCACTTTAGGGAGTGTTTTTACTTGAATTTGCTTTCAAATACTAGGAATTCATGTTTATACAGCTCAAAATTAGTGTAGAAAGACTGTAAGTGAGGACTATACTGCTTATGTTTACAATTGAGGCCGAATTTCTCGAGCGTCTTATTGGTAAATCAGTTAATATCCTGACGGTTCCAGTACATACTTGTAAGAAAACGCTCTAATTGTGGTATACGTCTTAAAATACGCATTTAGAGTTTCCAGAAATGATTTCAAACTTGTAATAAGCACTTGAAATAAAAGTAAGTAGGTTCTTACTACATACCCCGCCGTTTTCAATCACTGACATTACCCGAGGAAAGCAGGGAAATGACCAGAAAACTGATAATATTTACAACTCCGGCTACTTTAGCGAGCGTTTTCACTTCATTTTGCTTTCAAATATTAGGAATTCATGTTTATACAGCTCAAAATTAGTGTAGAAAGACTGTAAGTGAGGACTCTACTGCTTATGTTTACAATTGAGGCTGAATTTCTCGAGCGTCTTTTTGGTGAATCAGTTAATATCCTGACGGTTCCAGTAATACTTGTAAGAAAACTGTCTAATTGCGGTATAAGTCTTAAAATACGCATTTAGAGTTTCCAGAAATGATTTCAAACTTGTAATAAGCACTTGAAATAAAAGTAAGTAGGTTCTTACTACATACCCTGCCGTTTTCAATCACTGACATTACCCATGGAAAGCAGGGAAATGACCAGAAAACTGATAATATTTACAACTCCGGCCACTTTAGCGAGCATTTTCATTGAATTTGCTTTCAAATGTTAGGAATTCATGTTTATACAGCTCAAAATTAGTGTAGAAAGACTGTAAGTGAGGACTATACTGCTTATGTTTACAATTGAGGCTGAATTTCTCGAGCGTCTTTTTAGTGAATCAGTTAATATCCTGACTGTTCCATTAATACTTGTAAGAAAACTGTCTAATTGCGGTATAAGTCTTAAAATACGCATTTAGAGTTTCCAGAAATGATTTCAAACTTGTAATAAGCACTTGAAATAAAAGTAAGTAGGTTCTTACTACATACCCTGCGGTTTTCAATCACTGACATTACCCGTGGAAAGCAGGGAAATGACCAGAAAACTGAAAATATTTACAACTCCGGGCACTTTAGGGAGTGTTTTTACTTGAATTTGCTTTCAAATACTAGGAATTCAAGTTTATACAGCTCAAAAATAGTGTAGAAAGACTGTAAGTGAGGACTATACTGCTTATGTTTACAATTGAGGCTGAATTTCTCGAGCGTCTTTTTGGTTAATCTGTTAATATCCTGACGGTTCCAGTACATACTTTTAAGAAAACTCTCTAATTGTGGTATAACTCTTAAAATACGCATTTAGAGTTTCCAGAAATGATTTCAAACTTGTAATAAGCACTTGAAATAAAAGTAAGTAGGTTCTTACTACATACCCTGCCGTTTTCAATCACTGACATTACCCGTGGAAAGCAGGGAAATGACCAGAAAACTGAAAATATTTACAACTCCGGGCACTTTAGGGAGTGTTTTTACTTGAATTTGCTTTCAAATACTAGGAATTCATGTTTCTACAGCTCAAAATTAGTGTAGAAAGACTGTAAGTGAGGACTATACTGCTTATGTTTAATTGAGGCTGAATTTCTCGAGCGTCTTTTTGGTGAATCAGTTAATATCCTGACGGTTCCAGTACATACTTGTAAGAATACTGTCTAATTGCGGTATAAGTCTTAAAATACGCACTTAGAGTTTCCAGAAATGATTTCAAACTTGTAATAAGCACTTGAAATAAAAGTAAGTAGGTTCTTACTACATACCCTGCCGTTTTCAATCACTGACATTACCCGTGGATAGCAGGGAAATGACCGGAAAACTGAAAATATTTACAACTCCGGGCACTTTAGGGAGTGTTTTTACTTGAATTTGCTTTCAAATACTAGGAATTCATGTTTCTACAGCTCAAAATTAGAGTAGAAAGACTGTAAGTGACGAATATACTGCTTATGTTTCCAATTGAGGCCGAATTTCTCAAGCGTCTTTTTGGTGAATCAGTTAATATCCTGATGGTTCCAGTACATACTTGTAAGAAACGCTGTAATTGTGGTATAACTCTTAAAATACACATGTAGAGTTTCCAGAAATGATTTCAAACTTGTAATAAGCACTTGAAATAAAAGTAAGTAGGTTCTTACTACATACCCTGCCGTTTTCAATCACTGACATTACCCGTGGAAAGCAGGGAAATGACCAGAAAACTGAAAATATTTACAACTCCGGGCACTTTAGGGAGTGTTTTTACTTGAATTTGCTTTCAAATACTAGGAATTCATGTTTCTACAGCTCAAAATTAGTGTAGAAAGACTGTAAGTGAGGACTATACTGCTTAGGTTTAATTGAGGCTGAATTTCTCGAGCGTCTTTTTGGTGAATCAGTTAATATCCTGATGGTTCCAGTAATACTTGTAAGAAAACTGTCTAATTGCGGTATAAGTCTTAAAATACGCATTTAGAGTTTCCAGAAATGATTTCAAACTTATAATAAGCACTTGAAATAAAAGTAAGTAGGTTCTTACTACATACCCTGGCGTTTTCAATCACTGACATTACCCGTGGAAAGCAGGGAAGTGACCAGAAAACTGATAATATTTACAACTCCGGCAACTTTACAGAGCGTTTTCACTTGAATTTCCTTTAAAATATTACGAATTCAAGTTTATACAGCTCAAAATTAGTGTAGAAAGACTGTAAGTGAGGACTATACTGCTTATGTTTACAATTGAGGCAGAATTTCTCAAGCGTCTTTTTGGTGAATCAGTTAATATCCTGATGGTTCCAGTACATACTTGTAAGAAACGCTGTAATTGTGGTATAACTCTTAAAATATACATTTAGATTTTCCAGAAATGATTTCAAACTTGTAATAACCACTTGAAATAAAAGTAAGTAGGTTCTTACTACATACCCTGCCGTTTTCAATCACTGACATTACCCGTGGAAAGCAGGGAAATGACAAGAAAACTGAAAATATTTACAACTCCGGGCACTTCAGGGAGTATTTTTACTTGAATTTGCTTTCAAATACTAGGAAATCATGTTTATACAGCTCAAAATTAGTGTAGAAAGACTGTAAGTGAGGACTATACTGCTTATGTTTACAATTGAGGCCGAATTTCTGAAGCGTCTTTTTGGTGAATCAGTTAATATCCTGACGGTTCCAGTAATACTTGAAAGAAAACTGTCTAATTGCGGTATAAGTCTTAAAATACGCATTTAGAGTTTCCAGAAATGATTTCAAACTTGTAATAAGCGCTTGAAATAAAAGTAAGTAGGTTCTTACTACATACCCTGCAGTTTTCAATCACTGTTTTTACCCATGGAAAGCAGGGAAATGACCAGAAAACTGAAAATATTTACAACTCCGGCCACTTTAGCGAGCATTTTCATTGAATTTGCTTTCAAATGTTAGGAATTCATGTTTATACAGCTCAAAATTAGTGTAGAAAGACTGTAAGTGAGGACTATACTGCTTATGTTTACAATTGAGGCTGAATTTCTCGAGCGTCTTTTTAGTGAATCAGTTAATATCCTGACTGTTCCATTAATACTTGTAAGAAAACTGTCTAATTGCGGTATAAGTCTTAAAATACGCATTTAGAGTTTCCAGAAATGATTTCAAACTTGTAATAAGCACTTGAAATAAAAGTAAGTAGGTTCTTACTACATACCCTGCCGTTTTCAATCACTGACATTACCCGTGGAAAGCAGGGAAATGACCAGAAAACTGATAATATTTACAACTCCGGAAACTTTCCAGAGCGTTTTCACTTGAATTTCCTTTAAAATATTACGAATTCAAGTTTATACAGCTCAAAAATAGTGTAGAAAGACTGTAAGTGAGGACTATACTGCTTATGTTTACAATTGAGGCCGAATTTCTCGAGCGTCTTTTTGGTGAATCTGTTAATATCCTGACGGTTCCAGTACATACTTTTAAGAAAACTCTCTAATTGTGGTATAACTCTTAAAATATGCATTTAGAGTTTCCAGAAATGATTTAAAACTTGTAAAGAGCACTTGAAATAAAAGTAAGTAGGTTCTTACTACATACCCTGCCGTTTTCAATCACTGACATTACCCGTGGAAAGCAGGGAAATCGCCAGAAAACTGATAATATTTACAACTCTGGCAACTTTAGCGAGCGTTTTCACTTGAATTTGCTTTCAAATATTAGGAATTCATGTTTATACAGCTCAAAATTAGTGTAGAAAGACTGTAAGTGAGGACTATATTGCTTATGTTTACAATTGAGGCTGAATTTCTCGAGCGTCTTTTTGGTGAATCAGTTAATATCCTGACGGTTCCAGTAATACTTGTAAGAAAACTGTCTAATTGCGGTATAAGTCTTAAAATACGCATTTAGAGTTTCCAGAAATGATTTCAAACTTGCAATAAGCACTTGAAATAAAAGTAAGTAGGTTCTTACTACATACCCTGCCGTTTTCAATCACTGACATTACCCGTGGAAAGCAGGGAAATGACCAGAATACTGATAATATTTACAACTCCGGCCACTTTAGCGAGCATTTTCACTAGAATTTGCTTTCAAGTGTTAGGAATTCATGTTTATACAGCTCAAAATTAGTGTAGAAAGACTGTAAGTGAGGACTATACTAGTTCTGTTTACAATTGAGGCCGAATTTCTCAAGCGTCTTTTTGGTGAATCAGTTAATATCCTGACGGTTCCAGTAATACTTGTAAAAAAACTGTCTAATTGCGGTATAAGTCTTAAAATACGCATTTAGAGTTTCCAGAAATGATTTCAAACTTGTAATAAGCACTTGAAATAAAAGTAAGTAAGTTTTTACTACATACTCTGCCGTTTTCAATCACTGACATTACCCGTGGAAAGCAGGGAAATGACCAGAAAACTGAAAATATTTACAACTCCGGGCACTTTAGGGAGTGTTTTTACTTGAATTTGCTTTCAAATACTAGGAATTCATGTTTATACAGCTCAAAATTAGTGTAGAAAGACTGTAAGTGAGGACTATACTGCTTATGTTTACAATTGAGGCCGAATTTCTCGAGCGTCTTATTGGTAAATCAGTTAATATCCTGACGGTTCCAGTACATACTTGTAAGAAAACGCTCTAATTGTGGTATACGTCTTAAAATACGCATTTAGAGTTTCCAGAAATGATTTCAAACTTGTAATAAGCACTTGAAATAAAAGTAAGTAGGTTCTTACTACATACCCCGCCGTTTTCAATCACTGACATTACCCGAGGAAAGCTGGGAAATGACCAGAAAACTGATAATATCTACAACTCCGGCTACTTTAGCGAGCGTTTTCACTTCATTTTGCTTTCAAATATTAGGAATCCATGTTTATACAGGTCAAAATTAGTGTAGAAAGACTGTAAGTGAGGACTCTACTGCTTATGTTTACAATTGAGGCTGAATTTCTCGAGCGTCTTTTTGGTGAATCAGTTAATATCCTGACGGTTCCAGTAATACTTGTAAGAAAACTGTCTAATTGCGGTATAAGTCTTAAAATACGCATTTAGAGTTTCCAGAAATGATTTCAAACTTGTAATAAGCACTTGAAATAAAAGTAAGTAGGTTCTTACTACATACCCTGCCGTTTTCAATCACTGACATTACCCATGGAAAGCAGGGAAATGACCAGAAAACTGATAATATTTACAACTCCGGCCACTTTAGCGAGCATTTTCATTGAATTTGCTTTCAAATGTTAGGAATTCATGTTTATACAGCTCAAAATTAGTGTAGAAATACTGTAAGTGAGGACTATACTGCTTATGTTTACAATTGAGGCTGAATTTCTCGAGCGTCTTTTTAGTGAATCAGTTAATATCCTGACTGTTCCATTAATACTTGTAAGAAAACTGTCTAATTGCGGTATAAGTCTTAAAATACGCATTTAGAGTTTCCAGAAATGATTTCAAACTTGTAATAAGCACTTGAAATAAATGTAAGTAGGTTCTTACTACATACCCTGCGGTTTTCAATCACTGACATTACCCGTGGAAAGCAGGGAAATGACCAGAAAACTGAAAATATTTACAACTCCGGGCACTTTAGGGAGTGTTTTTACTTGAATTTGCTTTCAAATACTAGGAATTCAAGTTTATACAGCTCAAAAATAGTGTAGAAAGACTGTAAGTGAGGACTATACTGCTTATGTTTACAATTGAGGCTGAATTTCTCGAGCGTCTTTTTGGTTAATCTGTTAATATCCTGACGGTTCCAGTACATACTTTTAAGAAAACTCTCTAATTGTGGTATAACTCTTAAAATACGCATTTAGAGTTTCCAGAAATGATTTCAAACTTGTAATAAGCACTTGAAATAAAAGTAAGTAGGTTCTTACTACATACCCTGCCGTTTTCAATCACTGACATTACCCGAGGAAAGCAGGGAAATGACCAGAAAACTGATAATATTTACAACTCCGGCCACTTTAGCGAGCATTTTCACTTGAATTTGCTTTCAAATGTTAGGAATTCATGTTTATACAGCTCAAAATTAGTGTAGAAAGACTGTAAGTGAGGACTATACTGCTTATGTTTAAAATTGAGGCTGAATTTCTCGAGCGTCTTTTTGGTGAATCAGTTAATATCCTGACTGTTCCATTAATACTAGTAAGAAAACTGTCTAATTGCGGTATAAGTCTTAAAATACGCATTTAGAGTTTCCAGAAATGATTTCAAACTTGTAATAAGCACTTGAAATAAAAGTAAGTAGGTTCTTACTACATACCCTGCCGTTTTCAATCACTGACATTACCCGTGGAAAGCAGGGAAATGACCAGAAAACTGATAATATTTACAACTTCGGCAAATTTACAGAGCGTTTTCACTTGAATTTCCTTAAAAATATTACGAATTCAAGTTTATACAGCTCAAAAAAAGTGTAGAAAGACTGTAAGTGAGGACTATACTGCTTATGTTTACAATTGAGGCTGAATTTCTCGAGCGTCTTATTGGTGAATCTGTTAATATCCTGACGGTTCCAGTACATACTTTTAAGAAAACTCTCAAATTGTGGTATAACTCTTAAAATATGCATTTAGAGTTTCCAGAAATGATTTAAAACTTGTAAAGAGCACTTGAAATAAAAGTAAGTAGGTTCTTACTACATACCCTGCCGTTTTCAATCACTGACATTACCCGTGGAAAGCAGGGAAATGACCAGAAAACTGAAAATATTTACAACTCCGGCCACTTTAGGGAGTGTTTTTACTTGAATTTGCTTTCAAATACTAGGAATTCATGTTTATACAGCTCAAAATTAGTGTAGAAAGACTGTAAGTGAGGACTATACTGCTTATGTTTACAATTGAGGCCGAATTTCTCGAGCGTCTTATTGGTGAATCAGTTAATATCCTGACGGTTCCAGTACATACTTGTAAGAAAACTCTAATTGTGGTATAAGTCTTAAAATACGCATTTAGAGTTTCCAGAAATGATTTCAAACTTGTAATAAGCACTTGAAATAAAAGTAAGTAGGTTCTTACTACATACCCTGCCGTTTTCAATCACTGACATTACCCGTGGAAAGCAGGGAAACGACCTGAAAACTGATAATATTTACAACTCCGGCCACTTTAGCGAGCGTTTTCACTTGAATTTGCTTTCAAATGTTAGGAATTCATGTTTATACAGCTCAAAATTAGTGTAGAAAGACTGTAAGTGAGGACTATACTGCTTATGTTTACAATTGAGGCTGATTTCTCGAGCGTCTTTTTGGGGAATCAGTTAATATCCTGACTGTTCCATTAATACTTGTAAGAAAACTGTCTAATTGCGGTATAAGTCTTAAAATACGGATTTAGAGTTTCCAGAAATGATTTCAAACTTGTAATAAGCACTTGAAATAAAAGTAAGTAGGTTCTTAATACATACCCTGCCGTGTTCAATCACTGACATTACCCGTGGAAAGCTGGGAAATGACCTGAAAACTGATAATACTTACAACTCCGGGCACTTTAGGGAGTGTTTTCACTTGAATTTGCTTTCAAATACTAGGAATTCAAGTTTATACAGCTCAAAATTAGTGTAGAAAGACTGTAATTGAGGACTATATTGCTCATGTTTATAATGGAGGCGGAATTTCTGGAGCGTCTTATTGGTGAATCAGGTAATATCCTGACGGTTCCAGTACATACTTGTAAGAAACTCTCTAATTGAGGTATAACTCTTAAAATATGCATTTGGAGTTTCCAAAAATGATTTCAAACTTGTAATAAGCACTTGAAATAAAAGTAAGTAGGTTCTTACTACATACCCTGCCGTTTTAAATCACTGACATTACCCGTGGAAAGCTGGGAAATGACCTGAAAACTGATAATACTTACAACTCCGGGCACTTTAGGGAGTGTTTTCACTTGAATTTGCTTTCAAATACTAGGAATTCATGTTTATACAGCTCAAAATTAGTGTAGAAAGACTGTAATTGAGGACTATATTGCTCATGTTTATAATGGAGGCGGAATTTCTCGAGCGTCTTATTGGTGAATCAGGTAATATCCTGACGGTTCCATTACATACTTGTAAGAAACTCTCTAATTGTGATATAACTCTTAAAATACGCATTTAGAGTTTCCAGAAATGATTTCAAACTTGTAATAAGCACTTGAAATAAAAGTAAGTAGGTTCTTACTACATACCCTGCCGTTTTCAATCACTGACATTACCCGAGGAAAGCAGGGAAATGACCAGAAAACTGATAATATTTACAACTCCGGCCACTTTAGCGAGCATTTTCACTTGAATTTGCTTTCAAATGTTAGGAATTCATGTTTATACAGCTCAAAATTAGTGTAGAAAGACTGTAAGTGAGGACTATACTGCTTATGTTTAAAATTGAGGCTGAATTTCTCGAGCGTCTTTTTGGTGAATCAGTTAATATCCTGACTGTTCCATTAATACTAGTAAGAAAACTGTCTAATTGCGGTATAAGTCTTAAAATACGCATTTAGAGTTTCCAGAAATGATTTCAAACTTGTAATAAGCACTTGAAATAAAAGTAAGTAGGTTCTTACTACATACCCTGCCGTTTTCAATCACTGACATTACCCGTGGAAAGCAGGGAAATGACCAGAAAACTGATAATATTTACAACTTCGGCAAATTTACAGAGCGTTTTCACTTGAATTTCCTTTAAAATATTACGAATTCAAGTTTATACAGCTCAAAAAAAGTGTAGAAAGACTGTAAGTGAGGACTATACTGCTTATGTTTACAATTGAGGCCGAATTTCTCGAGCGTCTTTTTGGTGAATCTGTTAGTATCCTGACGGTTCCACTACATACTTTTAAGAAAACTCTCTAATTGTGGTATAACTCTTAAAATATGCATTTAGAGTTTCCAGAAATGATTTAAAACTTGTAAAGAGCACTTGAAATAAAAGTAAGTAGGTTCTTACTACATACCCTGCCGTTTTCAATCACTGACATTACCCGTGGAAAGCAGGGAAATGACCAGAAAACTGAAAATATTTACAACTCCGGCCACTTTAGGGAGTGTTTTTACTTGAATTTGCTTTCAAATACTAGGAATTCATGTTTATACAGCTCAAAATTAGTGTAGAAAGACTGTAAGTGAGGACTATACTGCTTATGTTTACAATTGAGGCCGAATTTCTCGAGCGTCTTATTGGTGAATCAGTTAATATCCTGACGGTTCCAGTACATACTTGTAAGAAAACTCTAATTGTGGTATAAGTCTTAAAATACGCATTTAGAGTTTCCAGAAATGATTTCAAACTTGTAATAAGCACTTGAAATAAAAGTAAGTAGGTTCTTACTACATACCCTGCCGTTTTCAATCACTGACATTACCCGTGGAAAGCAGGGAAACGACCTGAAAACTGATAATATTTACAACTCCGGCCACTTTAGCTAGCGTTTTCACTTGAATTTGCTTTCAAATGTTAGGAAAACATGTTTATACAGCTCAAAATTAGTGTAGAAAGACTGTAAGTGAGGACTATACTGCTTATGTTTACAATTGAGGCTGAATTTCTCGAGCGTCTTTTTGTTGAATCAGGTAATATCCTGACGGTTCCAGTAATACTTGTAAGAAAACTGTCTAATTGCGGTATAAGTCTTAAAATACGCATTTAGAGTTTCCAGAAATGATTTCAAACTTGTAATAAGCACTTGAAATAAAAGTAAGTAGGTTCTTACTACATACCCTGCCGTTTTCAATCACTGACATTACCCGTGGAAAGCTGGGAAATGACCAGAAAACTGATAATATTTACAACTCCGGCAACTTTACAGAGCGTTTTCACTTGAATTTCCTTTAAAATATTACGAATTCAAGTTTATACAGCTCAAAATTAGTGTAGAAAGACTGTGAGGACTATTCTGCTTATGTTTACAATTGAGGCCGAATTTCTCGAGCGTCTTTTTGGTGAATCTGTTAATATCCTGACGGTTCCATTAATACTTGTAAGAAAACTGTCTAATTGCGGTATAAGTCTTAAAATACGCATTTAGAGTTTCCAGAAATGATTTCAAACTTGTAATAAGCTCTTGAAATAAAAGTAAGTAGGTTCTTAATACATACCCTGCCGTGTTCAATCACTGACATTACCCGTGGAAAGCAGGGAAATGACCAGAAAACTGATAATATTTACAACTCCGGCCACTTTAGCTAGCATTTTCACTTGAATTTGCTTTCAAATGTTAGGAATTCATGTTTATACAGCTCAAAATTAGTGTAGAAAGACTGTAAGTGAGGACTATACTGCTTATGTTTACAATTGAGGCTGAATTTCTCGAGCGTCTTTTTGGTGAATCAGTTAATATCCTGACTGTTCCATTAATACTTGTAAGAAAACTGTCTAATTGCGGTATAAGTCTTAAAATACGGATTTAGAGTTTCCAGAAATGATTTCAAACTTGTAATAAGCACTTGAAATAAAAGTAAGTAGGTTCTTAATACATACCCTGCCGTGTTCAATCACTGACATTACCCGTGGAAAGCTGGGAAATGACCTGAAAACTGATAATACTTACAACTCCGGGCACTTTAGGGAGTGTTTTCACTTGAATTTGCTATCAAATACTAGGAATTCATGTTTATACAGCTCAAAATTAGTGTAGAAAGACTGTAATTGAGGACTATATTGCTCATGTTTATAATGGAGGCGGAATTTCTCGAGCGTCTTATTGGTGAATCAGGTAATAACCTGACGGTTCCAGTACATACTTGTAAGAAACTCTCTAATTGTGGTATAACTCTTAAAATACGCATTTAGAGTTTCCAGAAATGATTTAAAACTTGTAAAGAGCACTTGAAATAAAAGTAAGTAGGTTCTTACTACATACCCTGCCGTTTTCAATCACTGACATTACCCGTGGAAAGCAGGGAAATGACCAGAAAACTGAAAATATTTACAACTCCGGCCACTTTAGGGAGTGTTTTTACTTGAATTTGCTTTCAAATACTAGGAATTCATGTTTATACAGCTCAAAATTAGTGTAGAAAGACTGTAAGTGAGGACTATACTGCTTATGTTTACAATTGAGGCCGAATTTCTCGAGCGTCTTATTGGTGAATCAGTTCATATCCTGACGGTTCCAGTACATACTTGTAAGAAAACTCTAATTGTGGTATAAGTCTTAAAATACGCATTTAGAGTTTCCAGAAATGATTTCAAACTTGTAATAAGCACTTGAAATAAAAGTAAGTAGGTTCTTACTACATACCCTGCCGTTTTCAATCACTGACATTACCCGTGGAAAGCAGGGAAACGACCTGAAAACTGATAATATTTACAACTCCGGCCACTTTAGCTAGCGTTTTCACTTGAATTTGCTTTCAAATGTTAGGAATTCATGTTTATACAGCTCAAAATTAGTGTAGAAAGACTGTAAGTGAGGACTATACTGCTTATGTTTACAATTGAGGCTGATTTCTCGAGCGTCTTTTTGTTGAATCAGGTAATATCCTGACGGTTCCAGTAATACTTGTAAGAAAACTGTCTAATTGCGGTATAAGTCTTAAAATACGCATTTAGAGTTTCCAGAAATGATTTCAAACTTGTAATAAGCACTTGAAATAAAAGTAAGTAGGTTCTTAATACATACCCTGCCGTGTTCAATCACTGACATTACCCGTGGAAAGCTGGGAAATGACCTGAAAACTGATAATACTTACAACTCCGGGCACTTTAGGGAGTGTTTTCACTTGAATTTGCTTTCAAATACTAGGAATTCAAGTTTATACAGCTCAAAATTAGTGTAGAAAGACTGTAATTGAGGACTATATTGCTCATGTTTATAATGGAGGCGGAATTTCTCGAGCGTCTTATTGGTGAATCAGGTAATATCCTGACGGTTCCAGTACATACTTGTAAGAAACTCTCTAATTGAGGTATAACTCTTAAAATATGCATTTAGAGTTTCCAGAAATGATTTCAAACTTGTAATAAGCACTTGAAATAAAAGAAAGTAGGTTCTTACTACATACCCTGCCGTTTTCAATCACTGACATTACCCGTGGAAAGCAGGGAAATGACCAGAAAACTGATAATATTTACAACTTCGGCAAATTTACAGAGCGTTTTCACTTGAATTTCCTTTAAAATATTACGAATTCAAGTTTATACAGCTCAAAAAAAGTGTAGAAAGACTGTAAGTGTGGACTATACTGCTTATGTTTACAATTGAGGCCGAATTTCTCGAGCGTCTTATTGGTGAATCAGTTAATATCCTGACGGTTCCAGTACATACTTGTAAGAAAACTCTAATTGTGGTATAAGTCTTAAAATACGCATTTAGAGTTTCCAGAAATGATTTCAAACTTGCAATAAGCACTTGAAATAAAAGTAAGTAGGTTCTTACTACATACCCTGCCGTTTTCAATCACTGACATTACCCGTGGAAAGCAGGGAAACGACCTGAAAACTGATAATATTTACAACTCCGGCCACTTTAGCTAGCGTTTTCACTTGAATTTGCTTTCAAATGTTAGGAATACATGTTTATACAGCTCAAAATTAGTGTAGAAAGACTGTAAATGAGGACTATACTGCTTATGTTTACAATTGAGGCTGAATTTCTCGAGCGTCTTTTTGTTGAATCAGGTAATATCCTGACGGTTCCAGTAATACTTGTAAGAAAACTGTATAATTGCGGTATAAGTCTTAAAATACGCATTTAGAGTTTCCAGAAATGATTTCAAACTTGTAATAAGCACTTGAAATAAAAGTAAGTAGGTTCTTACTACATACCCTGCCGTTTTCAATCACTGACATTACCCGTGGAAAGCTGGGAAATGACCAGAAAACTGATAATATTTACAACTCCGGCAACTTTACAGAGCGTTTTCACTTGAATTTCCTTTAAAATATTACGAATTCAAGTTTATACAGCTCAAAATTAGTGTAGAAAGACTGTGAGGACTATTCTGCTTATGTTTACAATTGAGGCCGAATTTCTCGAGCGTCTTTTTGGTGAATCTGTTAATATCCTGACGGTTCCATTAATACTTGTAAGAAAACTGTCTAATTGCGGTATAAGTCTTAAAATACGCATTTAGAGTTTCCAGAAATGATTTCAAACTTGTAATAAGCTCTTGAAATAAAAGTAAGTAGGTTCTTACTACATACCCTGCCGTTTTCAATAACTGACATTACCCGTGGAAAGCAGGGAAATGACCAGAAAACTGATAATATTTACAACTCCGGCCACTTTAGCTAGCATTTTCACTTGAATTTGCTTTCAAATGTTAGGAATTCATGTTTATACAGCTCAAAATTAGTGTAGAAAGACTGTAAGTGAGGACTATACTGCTTATGTTTACAATTGAGGCTGAATTTCTCGAGCGTCTTTTTGGTGAATCAGTTAATATCCTGACTGTTCCATTAATACTTGTAAGAAAACTGTCTAATTGCGGTATAAGTCTTAAAATACGCATTTAGAGTTTCCAGAAATGATTTCAAACTTGTAATAAGCACTTGAAATAAAAGTAAGTAGGTTCTTAATACATACCCTGCCGTGTTCAATCACTGACATTACCCGTGGAAAGCTGGGAAATGACCTGAAAACTGATAATACTTACAACTCCGGGCACTTTAGGGAGTGTTTTCACTTGAATTTGCTTTCAAATACTAGGAATTCAAGTTTATACAGCTCAAAATTAGTGTAGAAAGACTGTAATTGAGGACTATATTGCTCATGTTTATAATGGAGGCGGAATTTCTCGAGCGTCTTATTGGTGAATCAGGTAATATCCTGACGGTTCCAGTACATACTTTTAAGAAAACTCTCTAATTGTGGTATAACTCTTAAAATATGCATTTAGAGTTTCCAGAAATGATTTAAAACTTGTAATAAGCACTTGAAATAAAAGTAAGTAGGTTCTTACTACATACCCTGCCGTTTTCAATCACTGACATTACCCCTGGAAAGCAGGGAAATGACCAGAAAACTGAAAATATTTACAACTCCGGCCACTTTAGGGAGTGTTTTTACTTGAATTTGCTTTCAAATACTAGGAATTCATGTTTATACAGCTCAAAATTAGTGTAGAAAGACTGTAAGTGAGGACTATACTGCTTATGTTTACAATTGAGGCCGAATTTCTCGAGCGTCTTATTGGTGAATCAGTTAATATCCTGACGGTTCCAGTACATACTTGTAAGAAAACTCGAATTGTGGTATAAGTCTTAAAATACGCATTTAGAGTTTCCAGAAATGATTTCAAACTTGTAATAAGCACTTGAAATAAAAGTAAGTAGGTTCTTACTACATACCCTGCCGTTTTCAATCACTGACATTACCCGTGGAAAGCAGGGAAACGACCTGAAAACTGAAAATATTTACAACTCCGGCCACTTTAGCTAGCGTTTTCACTTGAATTTGCTTTCAAATGTTAGGAATACATGTTTATACAGCTCAAAATTAGTGTAGAAAGACTGTAAGTGAGGACTATACTGCTTATGTTTACAATTGAGGCTGAATTTCTCGAGCGTCTTTTTGTTGAATCAGGTAATATCCTGACGGTTCCAGTAATACTTGTAAGAAAACTGTCTAATTGCGGTATAAGTCTTAAAATACGCATTTAGAGTTTCCAGAAATGATTTCAAACTTGTAATAAGCACTTGAAATAAAAGTAAGTAGGTTCTTACTACATACCCTGCCGTTTTCAATCACTGACATTACCCGTGGAAAGCAGGGAAATGACCAGAAAACTGATAATATTTACAACTCCGGCCACTTTAGCGAGCATTTTCACTTGAATTTGCTTTCAAATGTTAGGAATTCATGTTTATACAGCTCAAAATTAGTGTAGAAAGACTGTAAGTGAGGACTATACTGCTTATGTTTACAATTGAGGCTGATTTCTCGAGCGTCTTTTTGGTGAATCAGTTAATATCCTGACTGTTCCATTAATACTTGTAAGAAAACTGTCTAATTGCGGTATAAGTCTTAAAATACGGATTTAGAGTTTCCAGAAATGATTTCAAACTTGTAATAAGCACTTGAAATAAAAGTAAGTAGGTTCTTAATACATACCCTGCCGTGTTCAATCACTGACATTACCCGTGGAAAGCTGGGAAATGACCTGAAAACTGATAATACTTACAACTCCGGGCACTTTAGGGAGTGTTTTCACTTGAATTTGCTTTCAAATACTAGGAATTCAAGTTTATACAGCTCAAAATTAGTGTAGAAAGACTGTAATTGAGGACTATATTGCTCATGTTTATAATGGAGGCGGAATTTCTCGAGCGTCTTATTGGTGAATCAGGTAATATCCTGACGGTTCCAGTACATACTTGTAAGAAACTCTCTAATTGAGGTATAACTCTTAAAATATGCATTTAGAGTTTCCAGAAATGATTTCAAACTTGTAATAAGCACTTGAAATAAAAGTAAGTAGGTTCTTACTACATACCCTGCCGTTTTCAATCACTGACATTACCCGAGGAAAGCAGGGAAATGACCAGAAAACTGATAATATTTACAACTCCGGCCACTTTAGCGAGCATTTTCACTTGAATTTGCTTTCAAATGTTAGGAATTCATGTTTATACAGCTCAAAATTAGTGTAGAAAGACTGTAAGTGAGGACTATACTGCTTATGTTTAAAATTGAGGCTGAATTTCTCGAGCGTCTTTTTGGTGAATCAGTTAATATCCTGACTGTTCCATTAATACTAGTAAGAAAACTGTCTAATTGCGGTATAAGTCTTAAAATACGCATTAAGAGTTTCCAGAAATGATTTCAAACTTGTAATAAGCACTTGAAAAAAAAGTAAGTAGGTTCTTACTACATACCCTGCCGTTTTCAATCACTGACTTTACCCGTGGAAAGCAGGGAAATGACCAGAAAACTGATAATATTTACAACTTCGGCAAATTTACAGAGCGTTTTCACTTGAATTTCCTTTAAAATATTACGAATTCAAGTTTATACAGCTCAAAAATAGTGTAGAAAGACTGTAAGTGAGGACTATACTGCTTATGTTTACAATTGAGGCCGAATTTCTCGAGCGTCTTTTCGGTGAATCTGTTAATATCCTGACGGTTCCACTACATACTTTTAAGAAAACTCTCTAATTGTGGTATAACTCTTAAAATATGCATTTAGAGTTTCCAGAAATGATTTAAAACTTGTAAAGAGCACTTGAAATAAAAGTAAGTAGGTTCTTACTACATACCCTGCCGTTTTCAATCACTGACATTACCCGTGGAAAGCAGGGAAATGACCAGAAAACTGAAAATATTTACAACTCCGGCCACTTTAGGGAGTGTTTTTACTTGAATTTGCTTTCAAATACTAGGAATTCATGTTTATACAGCTCAAAATTAGTGTAGAAAGACTGTAAGTGAGGACTATACTGCTTATGTTTACAATTGAGGCCGAATTTCTCGAGCGTCTTATTGGTGAATCAGTTAATATCCTGACGGTTCCAGTACATACTTGTAAGAAAACTCTAATTGTGGTATAAGTCTTAAAATACGCATTTAGAGTTTCCAGAAATGATTTCAAACTTGTAATAAGCACTTGAATTAAAAGTAAGTAGGTTCTTACTACATACCCTGCCGTTTTCAATCACTGACATTACCCGTGGAAAGCTGGGAAATGACCAGAAAACTGATAATATTTACAACTCCGGCAACTTTACAGAGCGTTTTCACTTGAATTTCCTTTAAAATATTACGAATTCAAGTTTATACAGCTCAAAATTAGTGTAGAAAGACTGTGAGGACTATTCTGCTTATGTTTACAATTGAGGCCGAATTTCTCGAGCGTCTTTTTGGTGAATCTGTTAATATCCTGACGGTTCCATTAATACTTGTAAGAAAACTGTCTAATTGCGGTATAAGTCTTAAAATACGCATTTAGAGTTTCCAGAAATGATTTCAAACTTGTAATAAGCTCTTGAAATAAAAGTAAGTAGGTTCTTACTACATACCCTGCCGTTTTCAATAACTGACATTACCCGTGGAAAGCAGGGAAATGACCAGAAAACTGATAATATTTACAACTCCGGCCACTTTAGCTAGCATTTTCACTTGAATTTGCTTTCAAATGTTAGGAATTCATGTTTATACAGCTCAAAATTAGTGTAGAAAGACTGTAAGTGAGGACTATACTGCTTATGTTTACAATTGAGGCTGAATTTCTCGAGCGTCTTTTTGGTGAATCAGTTAATATCCTGACTGTTCCATTAATACTTGTAAGAAAAGTGTCTAATTGCGGTATAAGTCTTAAAATACGGATTTAGAGTTTCCAGAAATGATTTCAAACTTGTAATAAGCACTTGAAATAAAAGTAAGTAGGTTCTTAATACATACCCTGCCGTGTTCAATCACTGACATTACCCGTGGAAAGCTGGGAAATGACCTGAAAACTGATAATACTTACAACTCCGGGCACTTTAGGGAGTGTTTTCACTTGAATTTGCTTTCAAATACTAGGAATTCATGTTTATACAGCTCAAAATTAGTGTAGAAAGACTGTAATTGAGGACTATATTGCTCATGTTTATAATGGAGGCGGAATTTCTCGAGCGTCTTATTGGTGAATCAGGTAATAACCTGACGGTTCCAGTACATACTTGTAAGAAACTCTCTAATTGTGGTATAACTCTTAAAATACGCATTTAGAGTTTCCAGAAATGATTTAAAACTTGTAAAGAGCACTTGAAATAAAAGTAAGTAGGTTCTTACTACATACCCTGCCGTTTTCAATCACTGACATTACCCGTGGAAAGCAGGGAAATGACCAGAAAACTGAAAATATTTACAACTCCGGCCACTTTAGGGAGTGTTTTTACTTGAATTTGCTTTCAAATACTAGGAATTCATGTTTATACAGCTCAAAATTAGTGTAGAAAGACTGTAAGTGAGGACTATACTGCTTATGTTTACAATTGAGGCCGAATTTCTCGAGCGTCTTATTGGTGAATCAGTTAATATCCTGACGGTTCCAGTACATACTTGTAAGAAAACTCTAATTGTGGTATAAGTCTTAAAATACGCATTTAGAGTTTCCAGAAATGATTTCAAACTTGTAATAAGCACTTGAAATAAAAGTAAGTAGGTTCTTACTACATACCCTGCCGTTTTCAATCACTGACATTACCCGTGGAAAGCAGGGAAACGACCTGAAAACTGATAATATTTACAACTCCGGCCACTTTAGCTAGCGTTTTCACTTGAATTTGCTTTCAAATGTTAGGAATTCATGTTTATACAGCTCAAAATTAGTGTAGAAAGACTGTAAGTGAGGACTATACTGCTTATGTTTACAATTGAGGCTGATTTCTCGAGCGTCTTTTTGTTGAATCAGGTAATATCCTGACGGTTCCAGTAATACTTGTAAGAAAACTGTCTAATTGCGGTATAAGTCTTAAAATACGCATTTAGAGATTCCAGAAATGATTTCAAACTTGTAATAAGCACTTGAAATAAAAGTAAGTAGGTTCTTAATACATACCCTGCCGTGTTCAATCACTGACATTACCCGTGGAAAGCTGGGAAATGACCTGAAAACTGATAATACTTACAACTCCGGGCACTTTAGGGAGTGTTTTCACTTGAATTTGCTTTCAAATACTAGGAATTCAAGTTTATACAGCTCAAAATTAGTGTAGAAAGACTGTAATTGAGGACTATATTGCTCATGTTTATAATGGAGGCGGAATTTCTCGAGCGTCTTATTGGTGAATCAGGTAATATCCTGACGGTTCCAGTACATACTTTTAAGAAAACTCTCTAATTGTGGTATAACTCTTAAAATATGCATTTAGATTTTCCAGAAATGATTTAAAACTTGTAATAAGCACTTGAAATAAAAGTAAGTAGGTTCTTACTACATACCCTGCCGTTTTCAATCACTGACATTACCCCTGGAAAGCAGGGAAATGACCAGAAAACTGAAAATATTTACAACTCCGGCCACTTTAGGGAGTGTTTTTACTTGAATTTGCTTTCAAATACTAGGAATTCATGTTTATACAGCTCAAAATTAGTGTGAAAGACTGTAAGTGAGGACTATACTGCTTATGTTTACAATTGAGGCCGAATTTCTCGAGCGTCTTATTGGTGAATCAGTTAATATCCTGACGGTTCCAGTACATACTTGTAAGAAAACTCTAATTGTGGTATAAGTCTTAAAATACGCATTTAGAGTTTCCAGAAATGATTTCAAACTTGTAATAAGCACTTGAAATAAAAGTAAGTAGGTTCTTACTACATACCCTGCCGTTTTCAATCACTGACATTACCCGTGGAAAGCAGGGAAACGACCTGAAAACTGATAATATTTACAACTCCGGCCACTTTAGCTAGCGTTTTCACTTGAATTTGCTTTCAAATGTTAGGAATACATGTTTATACAGCTCAAAATTAGTGTAGAAAGACTGTAAGTGAGGACTATACTGCTTATGTTTACAATTGAGGCTGAATTTCTCGAGCGTCTTTTTGTTGAATCAGGTAATATCCTGACGGTTCCAGTAATACTTGTAAGAAAACTGTCTAATTGCGGTATAAGTCTTAAAATACGCATTTAGAGTTTCCAGAAATGATTTCAAACTTGTAATAAGCACTTGAAATAAAAGTAAGTAGGTTCTTACTACATACCCTGCCGTTTTCAATCACTGACATTACCCGTGGAAAGAAGGGAAATGACCAGAAAACTGATAATATTTACAACTCCGGCCACTTTAGCGAGCATTTTCACTTGAATTTGCTTTCAAATGTTAGGAATTCATGTTTATACAGCTCAAAATTAGTGTAGAAAGACTGTAAGTGAGGACTATACTGCTTATGTTTACAATTGAGGCTGATTTCTCGAGCGTCTTTTTGGTGAATCAGTTAATATCCTGACTGTTCCATTAATACTTGTAAGAAAACTGTCTAATTGCGGTATAAGTCTTAAAATACGGATTTAGAGTTTCCAGAAATGATTTCAAACTTGTAATAAGCACTTGAAATAAAAGTAAGTAGGTTCTTAATACATACCCTGCCGTGTTCAATCACTGACATTACACGTGGAAAGCTGGGAAATGACCTGAAAACTGATAATACTTACAACTCCGGGCACTTTAGGGAGTGTTTTCACTTGAATTTGCTTTCAAATACTAGGAATTCAAGTTTATACAGCTCAAAATTAGTGTAGAAAGACTGTAATTGAGGACTATATTGCTCATGTTTATAATGGAGGCGGAATTTCTCGAGCGTCTTATTGGTGAATCAGGTAATATCCTGACGGTTCCAGTACATACTTGTAAGAAACTCTCTAATTGAGGTATAACTCTTAAAATATGCATTTAGAGTTTCCAGAAATGATTTCAAACTTGTAATAAGCACTTGAAATAAAAGTAAGTAGGTTCTTACTACATACCCTGCCGTTTTCAATCACTGACATTACCCGAGGAAAGCAGGGAAATGACCAGAAAACTGATAATATTTACAACTCCGGCCACTTTAGCGAGCATTTTCACCTGAATTTGCTTTCAAATGTTAGGAATTCATGTTTATACAGCTCAAAATTAGTGTAGAAAGACTGTAAGTGAGGACTATACTGCTTATGTTTAAAATTGAGGCTGAATTTCTCGAGCGTCTTTTTGGTGAATCAGTTAATATCCTGACTGTTCCATTAATACTAGTAAGAAAACTGTCTAATTGCGGTATAAGTCTTAAAATACGCATTAAGAGTTTCCAGAAATGATTTCAAACTTGTAATAAGCACTTGAAAAAAAAGTAAGTAGGTTCTTACTACATACCCTGCCGTTTTCAATCACTGACTTTACCCGTGGAAAGCAGGGAAATGACCAGAAAACTGATAATATTTACAACTTCGGCAAATTTACAGAGCGTTTTCACTTGAATTTCCTTTAAAATATTACGAATTCAAGTTTATACAGCTCAAAAATAGTGTAGAAAGACTGTAAGTGAGGACTATACTTCTTATGTTTACAATTGAGGCCAAATTTCTCGAGCGTCTTTTCGGTGAATCTGTTAATATCCTGACGGTTCCACTACATACTTTTAAGAAAACTCTCTAATTGTGGTATAAGTCTTAAAATACGCATTTAGAGTTTCCAGAAATGATTTCAAACTTGTAATAAGCACTTGAAATAAAAGTAAGTAGGTTCTTACTACATACCCTGCCGTTTTCAATCACTGACATTACCCGAGGAAAGCAGGGAAATGTCCAGAAAACTGATAATATTTACAACTCCGGCCACTTTAGCGAGCATTTTCACTTGAATTTGCTTTCAAATGTTAGGAATTCATGTTTAAACAGCTCAAAATTAGTGTAGAAAGACTGTAAGTGAGGACTATACTGCTTATGTTTAAAATTGAGGCTGAATTTCTCGAGCGTCTTTTTGGTGAATCAGTTAATATCCTGACTGTTCCATTAATACTAATAAGAAAACTGTCTAATTGCGGTATAAGTCTTAAAATACGCATTTAGAGTTTCCAGAAATGATTTCAAACTTGTAATAAGCACTTGAAATAAAAGTAAGTAGGTTCTTACTACATACCCTGCCGTTTTCAATCACTGACATTACCCGTGGAAAGCAGGGAAATGACCAGAAAACTGATAATATTTACAACTTCGGCAAATTTACAGAGCGTTTTCACTTGAATTTCCTTTAAAATATTACGAATTCAAGTTTATACAGCTCAAAAAAAGTGTAGAAAGACTGTAAGTGAGGACTATACTGCTTATGTTTACAATTGAGGCCGAATTTCTCGAGCGTCTTATTGGTGAATCAGTTAATATCCTGACGGTTCCAGTACATACTTGTAAGAAAACTCTAATTGTGGTATAAGTCTTAAAATACGCATTTAGAGTTTCCAGAAATGATTTCAAACTTGTAATAAGCACTTGAAATAAAAGTAAGTAGGTTCTTACTACATACCCTGCCGTTTTCAATCACTGACATTACCCGTGGAAAGCAGGGAAACGACCTGAAAACTGATAATATTTACAACTCCGGCCACTTTAGCTAGCGTTTTCACTTGAATTTGTTTCAAATGTTAGGAATACATGTTTATACAGCTCAAAATTAGTGTAGAAAGACTGTAAGTGAGGACTATACTGCTTATGTTTACAATTGAGGCTGAATTTCTCGAGCGTCTTTTTGTTGAATCAGGTAATATCCTGACGGTTCCAGTAATACTTGTAAGAAAACTGTCTAATTGCGGTATAAGTCTTAAAATAAGCATTTAGAGTTTCCAGAAATGATTTCAAACTTGTAATAAGCACTTGAAATAAAAGTAAGTAGGTTCTTACTACATACCCTGCCGTTTTCAATCACTGACATTACCTGTGGAAAGCAGGGAAACGACCTGAAAACTGATAATATTTACAACTCCGGCCACTTTAGATAGCGTTTTCACTTGAATTTGCTTTCAAATGTTAGGAATACATGTTTTTACAGCTCAAAATTAGTGTAGAAAGACTGTAAGTGAGGACTATACTGCTTATGTTTACAATTGAGGCTGATTTCTCGAGCGTCTTTTTGGTGAATCAGTTAATATCCTGACTGTTCCATTAATACTTGTAAGAAAACTGTCTAATTGCGGTATAAGTCTTAAAATACGGATTTAGAGTTTCCAGAAATGATTTCAAACTTGTAATAAGCACTTGAAATAAAAGTAAGTAGGTTCTTACTACATACCCTGCCGTTTTCAATCACTGACATAACCCGTGGAAAGCAGGGAAATGACCAGAAAACTGATAATATTTACAACTTCGGCAAATTTACAGAGCGTTTTCACTTGAATTTCCTTTAAAATATTACGAATTCAAGTTTATACAGCTCAAAATTAGTGTAGAAAGACTGTGAGGACTATTCTGCTTATGTTTACAATTGAGGCCGAATTTCTCGAGCGTCTTTTTGGTGAATCTGTTAATATCCTGACGGTTCCAGTAATACTTGTAAGAAAACTGTCTAATTGCGGTATAAGTCTTAAAATACGCATTTAGAGTTTCCAGAAATGATTTCAAACTTGTAATAAGCACTTGAAATAAAAGTAAGTAGGTTCTTACTACATACCCTGCCGTTTTCAATAACTGACATTACCGTGGAAAGCAGGGAAATGACCAGAAAACTGATAATATTTACAACTCCGGCCACTTTAGCTAGCATTTTCACTTGAATATGCTTTCAAATGTTAGGAATTCATGTTTATACAGCTCAAAATTAGTGTAGAAAGACTGTAAGTGAGGACTATACTGCTTATGTTTAAAATTGAGGCTGAATTTCTCGAGCGTCTTTTTGGTGAATCAGTTAATATCCTGACTGTTCCATTAATACTAGTAAGAAAACTGTCTAATTGCGGTATAAGTCTTAAAATACGCATTTAGAGTTTCCAGAAATGATTTCAAACTTGTAATAAGCACTTGAAATAAAAGTAAGTAGGTTCTTACTACATACCCTGCCGTTTTCAATCACTGACATTACCCGTGGAAAGCAGGGAAATGACCAGAAAACTGATAATATTTACAACTTCGGCAAATTTACAGAGCGTTTTCACTTGAATTTCCTTTAAAATATTACGAATTCAAGTTTATACAGCTCAAAAAAAGTGTAGAAAGACTGTAAGTGAGGACTATACTGCTTATGTTTACAATTGAGGCCGAATTTCTCGAGCGTCTTTTTGGTGAATCTGTTAATATCCTGACGGTTCCAGTACATACTTTTAAGAAAACTCTCTAATTGTGGTATAACTCTTAAAATATGCATTTAGAGTTTCCAGAAATGATTTAAAACTTGTAAAGAGCACTTGAAATAAAAGTAAGTAGGTTCTTACTACATACCCTGCCGTTTTCAATCACTGACATTACCCGTGGAAAGCAGGGAAATGACCAGAAAACTGAAAATATTTATAACTCCGGCAACTTTACAGAGCGTTTTCACTTGAATTTCCTTTAAAATATTACGAATTCAAGTTTATACAGCTCAAAATTAGTGTAGAAAGACTGTGAGGACTATTCTGCTTATGTTTACAATTGAGGCCGAATTTCTCGAGCGTCTTTTTGGTGAATCTGTTAATATCCTGACGGTTCCAGTAATACTTGTAAGAAAACTGTCTAATTGCGGTATAAGTCTTAAAATACGCATTTAGAGTTTCCAGAAATGATTTCAAACTTGTAATAAGCACTTGAAATAAAAGTAAGTAGGTTCTTACTACATACCCTGCCGTTTTCAATAACTGACATTACCGTGGAAAGCAGGGAAATGACCAGAAAACTGATAATATTTACAACTCCGGCCACTTTAGCTAGCATTTTCACTTGAATATGCTTTCAAATGTTAGGAATTCATGTTTATACAGCTCAAAATTAGTGTAGAAAGACTGTAAGTGAGGACTATACTGCTTATGTTTAAAATTGAGGCTGAATTTCTCGAGCGTCTTTTTGGTGAATCAGTTAATATCCTGACTGTTCCATTAATACTAGTAAGAAAACTGTCTAATTGCGGTATAAGTCTTAAAATACGCATTTAGAGTTTCCAGAAATGATTTCAAACTTGTAATAAGCACTTGAAATAAAAGTAAGTAGGTTCTTACTACATACCCTGCCGTTTTCAATCACTGACATTACCCGTGGAAAGCAGGGAAATGACCAGAAAACTGATAATATTTACAACTTCGGCAAATTTACAGAGCGTTTTCACTTGAATTTCCTTTAAAATATTACGAATTCAAGTTTATACAGCTCAAAAAAAGTGTAGAAAGACTGTAAGTGAGGACTATACTGCTTATGTTTACAATTGAGGCCGAATTTCTCGAGCGTCTTTTTGGTGAATCTGTTAATATCCTGACGGTTCCAGTACATACTTTTAAGAAAACTCTCTAATTGTGGTATAACTCTTAAAATATGCATTTAGAGTTTCCAGAAATGATTTAAAACTTGTAAAGAGCACTTGAAATAAAAGTAAGTAGGTTCTTACTACATACCCTGCCGTTTTCAATCACTGACATTACCCGTGGAAAGCAGGGAAATGACCAGAAAACTGAAAATATTTATAACTCCGGCAACTTTACAGAGCGTTTTCACTTGAATTTCCTTTAAAATATTACGAATTCAAGTTTATACAGCTCAAAATTAGTGTAGAAAGACTGTGAGGACTATTCTGCTTATGTTTACAATTGAGGCCGAATTTCTCGAGCGTCTTTTTGGTGAATCTGTTAATATCCTGACGGTTCCAGTAATACTTGTAAGAAAACTGTCTAATTGCGGTATAAGTCTTAAAATACGCATTTAGAGTTTCCAGAAATGATTTCAAACTTGTAATAAGCACTTGAAATAAAAGTAAGTAGGTTCTTACTACATACCCTGCCGTTTTCAATAACTGACATTACCGTGGAAAGCAGGGAAATGACCAGAAAACTGATAATATTTACAACTCCGGCCACTTTAGCTAGCATTTTCACTTGAATATGCTTTCAAATGTTAGGAATTCATGTTTATACAGCTCAAAATTAGTGTAGAAAGACTGTAAGTGAGGACTATACTGCTTATGTTTAAAATTGAGGCTGAATTTCTCGAGCGTCTTTTTGGTGAATCAGTTAATATCCTGACTGTTCCATTAATACTAGTAAGAAAACTGTCTAATTGCGGTATAAGTCTTAAAATACGCATTTAGAGTTTCCAGAAATGATTTCAAACTTGTAATAAGCACTTGAAATAAAAGTAAGTAGGTTCTTACTACATACCCTGCCGTTTTCAATCACTGACATTACCCGTGGAAAGCAGGGAAATGACCAGAAAACTGATAATATTTACAACTTCGGCAAATTTACAGAGCGTTTTCACTTGAATTTCCTTTAAAATATTACGAATTCAAGTTTATACAGCTCAAAAAAAGTGTAGAAAGACTGTAAGTGAGGACTATACTGCTTATGTTTACAATTGAGGCCGAATTTCTCGAGCGTCTTTTTGGTGAATCTGTTAATATCCTGACGGTTCCAGTACATACTTTTAAGAAAACTCTCTAATTGTGGTATAACTCTTAAAATATGCATTTAGAGTTTCCAGAAATGATATAAAACTTGTAAAGAGCACTTGAAATAAAAGTAAGTAGGTTCTTACTACATACCCTGCCGTTTTCAATCACTGACATTACCCGTGGAAAGAGGGAAATGACCAGAAAACTGAAAATATTTACAACTCCGGCCACTTTAGGGAGTGTTTTTACTTGAATTTGCTTTCAAATACTAGGAATTCATGTTTATACAGCTCAAAATTAGTGTAGAAAGACTGTCAGTGAGGACTATACTGCTTATGTTTACAATTGAGGCCGAATTTCTCGAGCGTCTTATTGGTGAATCAGTTAATATCCTGACGGTTCCAGTACATACTTGTAAGAAAACTCTAATTGTGGTATAAGTCTTAAAATACGCATTTAGAGTTTCCAGAAATGATTTCAAACTTGTAATAAGCACTTGAAATAAAAGTAAGTAGGTTCTTACTACATACCCTGCCGTTTTCAATCACTGACATTACCTGTGGAAAGCAGGGAAACGACCTGAAAACTGATAATATTTACAACTCCGGCCACTTTAGATAGCGTTTTCACTTGAATTTGCTTTCAAATGTTAGGAATACATGTTTATACAGCTCAAAATTAGTGTAGAAAGACTGTAAGTGAGGACTATACTGCTTATGTTTACAATTGAGGCTGATTTCTCGAGCGTCTTTTTGGTGAATCAGTTAATATCCTGACTGTTCCATTAATACTTGTAAGAAAACTGTCTAATTGCGGTATAAGTCTTAAAATACGCATTTAGAGTTTCCAGAAATGATTTCAAACTTGTAATAAGCACTTGAAATAAAAGTAAGTAGGTTCTTACTACATACCCTGCCGTTTTCAATCACTGACATTACCCGTGGAAAGCAGGGAAATGACCAGAAAACTGATAATATTTACAACTTCGGCAAATTTACAGAGCGTTTTCACTTGAATTTCCTTTAAAATATTACGAATTCAAGTTTATACAGCTCAAAAAAAGTGTAGAAAGACTGTAAGTGAGGACTATACTGCTTATGTTTACAATTGAGGCCGAATTTCTCGAGCGTCTTTTTGGTGAATCTGTTAATATCCTGACGGTTCCAGTACATACTTTTAAGAAAACTCTCTAATTGTGGTATAACTCTTAAAATATGCATTTAGAGTTTCCAGAAATGATTTAAAACTTGTAAAGAGCACTTGAAATAAAAGTAAGTAGGTTCTTACTACATACCCTGCCGTTTTCAATCACTGACATTACCCGTGGAAAGCAGGGAAATGACCAGAAAACTGAAAATATTTATAACTCCGGCAACTTTACAGAGCGTTTTCACTTGAATTTCCTTTAAAATATTACGAATTCAAGTTTATACAGCTCAAAATTAGTGTAGAAAGACTGTGAGGACTATTCTGCTTATGTTTACAATTGAGGCCGAATTTCTCGAGCGTCTTTTTGGTGAATCTGTTAATATCCTGACGGTTCCAGTAATACTTGTAAGAAAACTGTCTAATTGCGGTATAAGTCTTAAAATACGCATTTAGAGTTTCCAGAAATGATTTCAAACTTGTAATAAGCACTTGAAATAAAAGTAAGTAGGTTCTTACTACATACCCTGCCGTTTTCAATAACTGACATTACCGTGGAAAGCAGGGAAATGACCAGAAAACTGATAATATTTACAACTCCGGCCACTTTAGCTAGCATTTTCACTTGAATATGCTTTCAAATGTTAGGAATTCATGTTTATACAGCTCAAAATTAGTGTAGAAAGACTGTAAGTGAGGACTATACTGCTTATGTTTAAAATTGAGGCTGAATTTCTCGAGCGTCTTTTTGGTGAATCAGTTAATATCCTGACTGTTCCATTAATACTAGTAAGAAAACTGTCTAATTGCGGTATAAGTCTTAAAATACGCATTTAGAGTTTCCAGAAATGATTTCAAACTTGTAATAAGCACTTGAAATAAAAGTAAGTAGGTTCTTACTACATACCCTGCCGTTTTCAATCACTGACATTACCCGTGGAAAGCAGGGAAATGACCAGAAAACTGATAATATTTACAACTTCGGCAAATTTACAGAGCGTTTTCACTTGAATTTCCTTTAAAATATTACGAATTCAAGTTTATACAGCTCAAAAAAAGTGTAGAAAGACTGTAAGTGAGGACTATACTGCTTATGTTTACAATTGAGGCCGAATTTCTCGAGCGTCTTTTTGGTGAATCTGTTAATATCCTGACGGTTCCAGTACATACTTTTAAGAAAACTCTCTAATTGTGGTATAACTCTTAAAATATGCATTTAGAGTTTCCAGAAATGATTTAAAACTTGTAAAGAGCACTTGAAATAAAAGTAAGTAGGTTCTTACTACATACCCTGCCGTTTTCAATCACTGACATTACCCGTGGAAAGCAGGGAAATGACCAGAAAACTGAAAATATTTATAACTCCGGCAACTTTACAGAGCGTTTTCACTTGAATTTCCTTTAAAATATTACGAATTCAAGTTTATACAGCTCAAAATTAGTGTAGAAAGACTGGGAGGACTATTCTGCTTATGTTTACAATTGAGGCCGAATTTCTCGAGCGTCTTTTTGGTGAATCTGTTAATATCCTGACGGTTCCAGTAATACTTGTAAGAAAACTGTCTAATTGCGGTATAAGTCTTAAAATACGCATTTAGAGTTTCCAGAAATGATTTCAAACTTGTAATAAGCACTTGAAATAAAAGTAAGTAGGTTCTTACTACATACCCTGCCGTTTTCAATAACTGACATTACCGTGGAAAGCAGGGAAATGACCAGAAAACTGATAATATTTACAACTCCGGCCACTTTAGCTAGCATTTTCACTTGAATATGCTTTCAAATGTTAGGAATTCATGTTTATACAGCTCAAAATTAGTGTAGAAAGACTGTAAGTGAGGACTATACTGCTTATGTTTAAAATTGAGGCTGAATTTCTCGAGCGTCTTTTTGGTGAATCAGTTAATATCCTGACTGTTCCATTAATACTAGTAAGAAAACTGTCTAATTGCGGTATAAGTCTTAAAATACGCATTTAGAGTTTCCAGAAATGATTTCAAACTTGTAATAAGCACTTGAAATAAAAGTAAGTAGGTTCTTACTACATACCCTGCCGTTTTCAATCACTGACATTACCCGTGGAAAGCAGGGAAATGACCAGAAAACTGATAATATTTACAACTTCGGCAAATTTACAGAGCGTTTTCACTTGAATTTCCTTTAAAATATTACGAATTCAAGTTTATACAGCTCAAAAAAAGTGTAGAAAGACTGTAAGTGAGGACTATACTGCTTATGTTTACAATTGAGGCCGAATTTCTCGAGCGTCTTTTTGGTGAATCTGTTAATATCCTGACGGTTCCAGTACATACTTTTAAGAAAACTCTCTAATTGTGGTATAACTCTTAAAATATGCATTTAGAGTTTCCAGAAATGATATAAAACTTGTAAAGAGCACTTGAAATAAAAGTAAGTAGGTTCTTACTACATACCCTGCCGTTTTCAATCACTGACATTACCCGTGGAAAGAGGGAAATGACCAGAAAACTGAAAATATTTACAACTCCGGCCACTTTAGGGAGTGTTTTTACTTGAATTTGCTTTCAAATACTAGGAATTCATGTTTATACAGCTCAAAATTAGTGTAGAAAGACTGTCAGTGAGGACTATACTGCTTATGTTTACAATTGAGGCCGAATTTCTCGAGCGTCTTATTGGTGAATCAGTTAATATCCTGACGGTTCCAGTACATACTTGTAAGAAAACTCTAATTGTGGTATAAGTCTTAAAATACGCATTTAGAGTTTCCAGAAATGATTTCAAACTTGTAATAAGCACTTGAAATAAAAGTAAGTAGGTTCTTACTACATACCCTGCCGTTTTCAATCACTGACATTACCTGTGGAAAGCAGGGAAACGACCTGAAAACTGATAATATTTACAACTCCGGCCACTTTAGATAGCGTTTTCACTTGAATTTGCTTTCAAATGTTAGGAATACATGTTTATACAGCTCAAAATTAGTGTAAAAAGACTGTAAGTGTGGACTATACTGCTTATGTTTACAATTGAGGCTGAATTTCTCGAGCGTCTTTTTGGTGAATCAGTTAATATCCTGACTGTTCCATTAATACTAATAAGAAAACTGTCTAATTGCGGTATAAGTCTTAAAATACGCATTTAGAGTTTCCAGAAATGATTTCAAACTTGTAATAAGCACTTGAAATAAAAGTAAGTAGGTTCTTACTACATACCCTGCCGTTTTCAATCATTGACATTACCCGTGGAAAGCAGGGAAATGACCAGAAAACTAATAATATTTACAACTTCGGCAAATTTACAGAGCGTTTTCACTTGAATTTCCTTTAAAATATTACGAATTCAAGTTTATACAGCTCAAAAAAAGTGTAGAAAGACTGTAAGTGAGGACTATACTGCTTATGTTTACAATTGAGGCCGAATTTCTCGAGCGTCTTTTTGGTGAATCTGTTAATATCCTGACGGTTCCAGTACATACTTTTAAGAAAACTCTCTAATTGTGGTATAACTCTTAAAATATGCATTTAGAGTTTCCAGAAATGATATAAAACTTGTAAAGAGCACTTGAAATAAAAGTAAGTAGGTTCTTACTACATACCCTGCCGTTTTCAATCACTGACATTACCCGTGGAAAGCAGGGAAATGACCAGAAAACTGAAAATATTTACAACTCCGGCCACTTTAGGGAGTGTTTTTACTTGAATTTGCTTTCAAATACTAGGAATTCATGTTTATACAGCTCAAAATTAGTGTAGAAAGACTGTCAGTGAGGACTATACTGCTTATGTTTACAATTGAGGCCGAATTTCTCGAGCGTCTTATTGGTGAATCAGTTAATATCCTGACGGTTCCAGTACATACTTGTAAGAAAACTCTAATTGTGGTATAAGTCTTAAAATACGCATTTAGAGTTTCCAGAAATGATTTCAAACTTGTAATAAGCACTTGAAATAAAAGTAAGTAGGTTCTTACTACATACCCTGCCGTTTTCAATCACTGACATTACCGGTGGAAAGCAGGGAAACGACCTGAAAACTGATAATATTTACAACTCCGGCCACTTTAGATAGCGTTTTCACTTGAATTTGCTTTCAAATGTTAGGAATACATGTTTATACAGCTCAAAATTAGTGTAGAAAGACTGTAAGTGAGGACTATACTGCTTATGTTTACAATTGAGGCTGATTTCTCGAGCGTCTTTTTGGTGAATCAGTTAATATCCTGACTGTTCCATTAATACTTGTAAGAAAACTGTCTAATTGCGGTATAAGTCTTAAAATACGGATTTAGAGTTTCCAGAAATGATTTCAAACTTGTAATAAGCACTTGAAATAAAAGTAAGTAGGTTCTTACTACATACCCTGCCGTTTTCAATCACTGACATAACCCGTGGAAAGCAGGGAAATGACCAGAAAACTGATAATATTTACAACTTCGGCAAATTTACAGAGCGTTTTCACTTGAATTTCCTTTAAAATATTACGAATTCAAGTTTATACAGCTCAAAAAAAGTGTAGAAAGACTGTAAGTGAGGACTATACTGCTTATGTTTACAATTGAGGCCGAATTTCTCGAGCGTCTTTTTGGTGAATCTGTTAATATCCTGACGGTTCCACTACATACTTTTAAGAAAACTCTCTAATTGTGGTATAACTCTTAAAATATGCATTTAGAGTTTCCAGAATTGATTTAAAACTTGTAAAGAGCACTTGAAATAAAAGTAAGTAGGTTCTTACTACATACCCTGCCGTTTTCAATCACTGACATTACCCGTGGAAAGCAGGGAAATGACCAGAAAACTGAAAATATTTACAACTCGGGCCACTTTAGGGAGTGTTTTTACTTGAATTTGCTTTCAAATACTAGGAATTCATGTTTATACAGCTCAAAATTAGTGTAGAAAGACTGTAAGTGAGGACTATACTGCTTATGTTTACAATTGAGGCCGAATTTCTCGAGCGTCTTATTGGTGAATCAGTTAATATCCTGACGGTTCCAGTACATACTTGTAAGAAAACTCTAATTGTGGTATAAGTCTTAAAATACGCATTTAGAGTTTCCAGAAATGATTTCAAACTTGTAATAAGCACTTGAAATAAAAGTAAGTAGGTTCTTACTACATACCCTGCCGTTTTCAATCACTGACATTACCCGTGGAAAGCAGGGAAACGACCTGAAAACTGATAATATTTACAACTCCGGCCACTTTAGCTAGCGTTTTCACTTGAATTTGCTTTCAAATGTTAGGAATACATGTTTATACAGCTCAAAATTAGTGTAGAAAGACTGTAAGTGAGGACTATACTGCTTATGTTTACAATTGAGGCTGAATTTCTCGAGCGTCTTTTTGTTGAATCAGGTAATATCCTGACGGTTCCAGTAATACTTGTAAGAAAACTGTCTAATTGCGGTATAAGTCTTAAAATACGCATTTAGAGTTTCCAGAAATGATTTCAAACTTGTAATAAGCACTTGAAATAAAAGTAAGTAGGTTCTTACTACATACCCTGCCATTTTCAATCACTGACATTACCCGTGGAAAGCAGGGAAATGACCAGAAAACTGATAATATTTACAACTTCGGCAAATTTACAGAGCGTTTTCACTTGAATTTCCTTTAAAATATTACGAATTCAAGTTTATACAGCTCAAAAAAAGTGTAGAAAGACTGTAAGTGAGGACTATACTGCTTATGTTTACAATTGAGGCCGAATTTCTCGAGCGTCTTTTTGGTGAATCTGTTAATATCCTGACGGTTCCAGTACATACTTTTAAGAAAACTCTCTAATTGTGGTATAACTCTTAAAATATGCATTTAGAGTTTCCAGAAATGATTTAAAACTTGTAAAGAGCACTTGAAATAAAAGTAAGTAGGTTCTTACTACATACCCTGCCGTTTTCAATCACTGACATTACCCGTGGAAAGCAGGGAAATGACCAGAAAACTGAAAATATTTACAACTCCGGCCACTTTAGGGAGTGTTTTTACTTGAATTTGCTTTCAAATACTAGGAATTCATGTTTATACAGCTCAAAATTAGTGTAGAAAGACTGTAAGTGAGGACTATACTGCTTATGTTTACAATTGAGGCCGAATTTCTCCAGCGTCTTATTGGTGAATCAGTTAATATCCTGACGATTCCAGTACATACTTGTAAGAAAACTCTAATTGTGGTATAAGTCTTAAAATACGCATTTAGAGTTTCCAGAAATGATTTCAAACTTGTAATAAGCACTTGAAATAAAAGTAAGTAGGTTCTTACTACATACCCTGCCGTTTTCAATCACTGACATTACCCGTGGAAAGCAGGGAAACGACCTGAAAACTGATAATATTTACAACTCCGGCCACTTTAGCTAGCGTTTTCACTTGAATTTGCTTTCAAATATTTGGAATTCATGTTTATACAGCTCAAAATTAGTGTAGAAAGACTGTAAGTGAGGACTATACTGCTTATGTTTATAATTGAGGCGGAATTTCTCAAGCGTCTTTTTGGTGAATCAGTTAATATCCTGACAGTTCCAGTAATACTTGTAAGAAAACTGTCTAATTGCGGTATAAGTCTTAAAATACGCATTTAGAGTTTCCAGAAATGATTTCAAACTTGTAATAAGCACTTGAAATAAAAGTAAGTAGGTTCTTACTACATACCCTGCCGTTTTCAATCACTGACATTACCCGTGGAAAGCAGGGAAATGACCAGAAAACTGAAAATATTTACAACTCCGGGCACTTTAGGGAGTGTTTTCACTTGAATTTGCTTTCAAATACTAGGAATTCATGTTTCTACAGCTCAAAATTAGTGTAGAAAGACTGTAAGTGAGGACTATACTGCTTATGTTTACAATTGAGGCCGAATTTCTCGAGCGTCTTTTTGGTGAATCTGTTAATATCCTGACGGTTCCTGTACATACTTGTAAGAAAACTCTCTAATTGCGGTATAAGTCTTAAAATACGCATTTAGAGTTTTCAGAAATGATTTCAAACTTGAAATAAGCACTTGAAATAAAAGTAAGTAGGTTCTTACTACATACCCTGCCGTTTTCAATCACTGACATTACCCGTGGAAAGCAGGGAAATGACCAGAAAAATGATAATATTTACAACTCCGGCCACTTTAGCGAGCGTTTTCACTTGAATTTGCTTTCAAATATTTGGAATTCATGTTTATACAGCTCAAAATTAGTGTAGAAAGACTGTAAGTGAGGACTATACTGCTTATGTTTATAATTGAGGCGGAATTTCTCAAGCGTCTTTTTGGTGAATCAGTTAATATCCTGATGGTTCCAGTACATACTTGTAAGAAACGCTGTAATTGTGGTATAACTCTTAAAATATACATTTAGAGTTTCCAGAAATGATTTCAAACTTGTAATAAGCACTTGAAATAAAAGTAAGTATGTTCTTACTACATACCCTGCCGTTTTCATTCACTGACATTACCCGTGGAAAGCAGGAAAATGACCAGAAAACTGAAAATATTTACAACTCCGGGCACTTTAGGGAGTGTTTTTACATGAATTTGCTTTCAAATACTAGGAATTCATGTTTATACAGCTCAAAATTAGTGTAGAAAGACTAAGTGAGGACTATACTGCTTATGTTTACAATTGAGGCCGAATTTCTCAAGCGTCTTTTTGGTGAATCTGTTAATATCCTGACGGTTCCAGTACATACTTGTAAGAAAACTCTCTAATTGTGGTATAACTCTTAAAATATGCATTTAAAGTTTCCAGAAATGATTTAAAACTTGTAATAAGCACTTCAAATAAAAGTAAGTAGGTTCTTAATACATACCCTGCCGTGTTCAATCACTGACATTACCCGTGGAAAGCTGGGAAATGACCTGAAAACTGATAATACTTACAACTCCGGGCACTTTAGGGAGTGTTTTCACTTGGATTTGCTTTCAAATACTAGGAATTCATGTTTATACAGCTCAAAATTTGTGTAGAAAGACTGTAATTGAGGACTATACTGCTCATGTTTATAATGGAGGCGGAATTTCTCGAGCGTCTTATTGGTGAATGAGGTAATATCCTGACGGTTCCAGTACATACTTGTAAGAAACTCTCTAATTGTGGTATAACTCTTAAAATACGCATTTAGAGTTTCCAGAAATGATTTCAAACTTGTAATAAGCACTTGAAATAAAAGTAAGTAGGTTCTTACTACATACCCTGCCGTTTTCAATCACTGACATTACCCGTGGAAAGCAGGGAAATGACCAGAAAACTGATAATATTTACAACTCCGGCCACTTTAGCGAGCGTTTTCACTTGAATTTGCTTTCAAATATTAGGAATTCATGTTTATACAGCTCAAAATTAGTGTAGAAAGACTGTAAGTGAGGACTATACTGCTTATGTTTACAATTGAGGCCGAATTTCTCGAGCGTCTTATTGGTGAATCAGTTAATATCCTGACGGTTCCAGTACATACTTGTAAGAAAACTCTCTAATTGTGGTATAAGTCTTAAAATACGCATTTAGAGTTTCCAGAAATGATTTCAAACTTGTAATAAGCACTTGAAATAAAAGTAAGTAGGTTCTTACTACATACTCTGCCGTTTTCAATCACTGACATTACCCATGGAAAGCAGGAAAATGACCAGAAAACTGATAATATTTACAACTCCGGCCACTTTAGCGAGCGTTTTCACATGAATTTGCTTTCAAATATTAGGAATTCATGTTTATACAGCTCAAAATTAGAGTAGAAAGACAGTAAGTGAGGACTATACTGCTTATGTTTACAATTGAGGCTGAATTTCTCGAGCGTCTTTTTGGTGAATCAGTTAATATCCTGACTGTTCCAGTAATACTTGTAAGAAAACTGTCTAATTGCGGTATAAGTCTTAAAATACGCATTTAGAGTTTCCAGAAATGATTTCAAACTTGTAATAAGCACTTGAAATAAAAGTCAGTAGGTTCTTACTACATACCCTGCCGTTTTCAATCACTGACATTACCCGTGGAAAGCAGGGAAATGACCAGAAAACTGATAATATTTTCAACTCCGGCAACTTTACAGACCGTTTTCACTTGAATTTCCTTTAAAATATTACGAATTCAAGTTTATACAGCTCAAAATTAGTGTAGAAAGACCAAGTGAGGACTATACTGCTTATGTTTACAATTGAGGCCGAATTTCTCGAGCGTCTTTTTGGTGACTCTGTTAATATCCTGACGGTTCCAGGACATACTTGTAAGAAAACTCTCTAATTGTGGTATAACTCTTAAAATATGCATTTAAAGTTTCCAGAAATGATTTAAAACTTGTAATAAGCACTTGAAATAAAAGTAAGTAGGTTCTTAATACATACCCTGCCGTGTTCAATAACTGACATTACCCGTGGAAAGCTGGGAAATGACCTGAAAACTGATAATACTTACAACTCCGGGCACTGTAGGGAGTGTTTTCACTTGAATTTGCTTTCAAATACTAGGAATTCATGTATATACAGCTCAAAATTAGTGTAGAAAGACTGTAATTGAGGAGTATACTGCTCATGTTTATAATGGAGGCGGAATTTCTCCAGCGTCTTATTGGTGAATCAGGTAATATCCTGACGGTGCCAGTACATACTTGTAAGAAACTCTCTAATTGTGGTATAACTCTTAAAATACGCATTTAGAGTTTTCAGAAATGATTTCAAACTTGTAATAAGCACTTGAAATAAAAGTAAGTAGGTTCTTACTACATACCCTGCCGTTTTCAATCACTGACATTACCCCTGGAAAGCAGGGAAATGACCAGAAAACTGATAATATTTACAACTCCGGCCACTTTAGCGAGCGTTTTCACTTGAATTTGCTTTCAAACATTAGGAATTCATGTTTATAGAGCTCAAAATTAGTGTAGAAAGACTGTAAGTGAGGACTATACTGCTTCTGTTTACAATTGAGGCTGAATTTCTCGAGCGTCTTTTTGGTGAATCAGTTAATATCCTGACTGTTCCAGTAATACTTGTAAGAAAACTGTCTAATTGCGGTATAAGTCTTAAAATACGCATTTAGAGTTTCCAGAAATGATTTCAAATTTGTAATAAGCACTTGAAATAAAAGTCAGTAGGTTCTTACTACATACCCTGCCGTTTTCAATCACTGACATTACCCGTGGAAAGCAGGGAAATGACCAGAAAACTGATAATATTTTCAACTCCGGCAACTTTACAGAGCGTTTTCACTTGAATTTCCTTTAAAATATTACGAATTCAAGTTTATACAGCTCAAAATTAGTGTAGAAAGACCAAGTGAGGACTATACTGCTTATGTTTACAATTGAGGCCGAATTTCTCGAGCGTCTTTTTGGTGACTCTGTTAATATCCTGACGGTTCCAGTACATACTTGTAAGAAAACTCTCTAATTGTGGTATAACTCTTAAAATATGCATTTAAAGTTTCCAGAAATGATTTAAAACTTGTAATAAGCACTTGAAATAAAAGTAAGTAGGTTCTTAATACATACCCTGCCGTGTTCAATAACTGACATTACCCGTGGAAAGCTGGGAAATGACCTGAAAACTGATAATACTTACAACTCCGGGCACTGTAGGGAGTGTTTTCAGTTGAATTTGCTTTCAAATACTAGGAATTCATGTATATACAGCTCAAAATTAGTGTAGAAAGACTGTAATTGAGGAGTATACTGCTCATGTTTATAATGGAGGCGGAATTTCTCCAGCGTCTTATTGGTGAATCAGGTAATATCCTGACGGTGCCAGTACATACTTGTAAGAAACTCTCTAATTGTGGTATAACTCTTAAAATACGCATTTAGAGTTTTCAGAAATGATTTCAAACTTGTAATAAGCACTTGAAATAAAAGTAAGTAGGTTCTTACTACATACCCTGCCGTTTTCAATCACTGACATTACCCCTGGAAAGCAGGGAAATGACCAGAAAACTGATAATATTTACAACTCCGGCCACTTTAGCGAGCGTTTTCACTTGAATTTGCTTTCAAACATTAGGAATTCATGTTTATAGAGCTCAAAATTAGTGTAGAAAGACTGTAAGTGAGGACTATACTGCTTATGTTTACAATTGAGGCTGAATTTCTCGAGCGTCTTTTTGTTGAATCAGTTAATATCCTGACGGTTCCAGTAATACTTGTAAGAAAACTGTCTAATTGCGGTATAAGTCTTAAAATACGCATTTAGAGTTTCCAGAAATGATTTCAAACTTGTAATAAGCACTTGAAATAAAAGTAAGTAGGTTCGTACTACATACCCTGCCGTTTTCAATCACTGACATTACCCGTGGAAAGCAGGGAAATGACCAGAAAACTGATAATATTTACAACTCCGGCCACTTTAGCGAGCGTTTTCACTTGAATTTGCTTTCAAATATTAGGAATTCATGTTTATACAGCTCAAAATTAGTGTAGAAAGACTGTAAGTGAGGACTATACTGCTTATGTTTACAATTGAGGCCAAATTTCTCAAGCGTCTTATTGCTGAATCAGTTAATATCCTGATGGTTCCAGTACATACTTGTAAAAAACGCTGTAATTGTGGTATAAGTCTTAAAATATACATTTAGAGTTTCCAGAAATGATTTCAAACTTGTAATAAGCACTTGAAATAAAAGTAAGTAGGTTCTTACTACATACCCTGCCGTTTTCAATCACTGACATTACCCGTGGAAAGCATGGAAATGACCAGAAAACTGATAATATTTACAACTCCGGCAACTTTACAGAGCGTTTTCACTTGAATTTCCTTTAAAATATTACGAATTCAAGTTTATACAGCTCAAAATTAGTGTAGAAAGACTGTAAGTGAGGACTATACTGCTTATGTTTACAATTGAGGCCGAATTTCTCTAGCGTCTTTTTGGTGAATCAGTTAATATCCTGACGGTTCCAGTAATACTTGTAAGAAAACGGTCTAATTGCGGTATAAGTCTTAAAATACGCATGTAGAGTTTCCAGAAATGATTTCAAACTTGTAATAAGCACTTGAAATAAAAGTAAGTAGGTTCTTAATACATACCCTGCCGTGTTCAATCACTGACATTACCCGTGGAAAGCAGGGAAATGACCAGAAAACTGATAATATTTTCAACTCCGGCAACTTTACAGAGCGTTTTCATTTGAATTTCCTTTAAAATATTACGAATTCAAGTTTATACAGCTCAAAATTAGTGTAGAAAGACTAAGTGAGGTCTATACTGCTTATGTTTACAATTGAGGCCGAATTTCTCGAGCGTCTTTTTGGTGAATCTGTTAATATCCTGACGGTTCCAGTACATACTTGTAAGAAAACTCTCTAATTGTGGTATAACTCTTAAAATATGCATTTAAAGTTTCCAGAAATGATTTCAAACTTGTAATAAGCACTTGAAATAAAAGTAAGTAGGTTCTTACTACATACCCTGCCATTTTCAATCACTGACATTACACCTGGAAAGCAGGGAAATGACCAGAAAACTGATAATATTTACAACTCCGGCCACTTTAGCGAGCGTTTTCACTTGAATTTGCTTTCAAATATTAGGAATTCATGTTTATACAGCTCAAAATTAGTGTAGAAAGACTGTAAGTGAGGACTATACTGCTTATGTTTACAATTGAGGCCGAATTTCTCAAGCGTCTTATTGCTGAATCAGTTAATATCCTGATGGTTCCAGTACATACTTGTAAAAAACGCTGTAATTGTGTTATAAGTCTTAAAATATACATTTAGAGTTTCCAGAAATGATTTCAAACTTGTAATAAGCACTTGAAATAAAAGTAAGTAGGTTCTTACTACATACCCTGCCGTTTTCAATCACTGACATAACCCGTGGAAAGCAGGGAAATGACCAGAAAACTGATAATATTTACAACTCCGGCAACTTTACAGAGCGTTTTCACTTGAATTTCCTTTAAAATATTACGAATTCAAGTTTATACAGCTCAAAATTAGTGTAGAAAGACTGTAAGTGAGGACTATACTGCTTATGTTTACAATTGAGGCCGAATTTCTCGAGCGTCTTTTTGGTGAATCAGTTAATATCCTGACGATTCCAGTAATGCTTGTAAGAAAACTGTCTAATTGCGGTATAAGTCTTAAAATACGCATGTAGAGTTTCCAGAAATGATTTAAAACTTGTAATAAGCACTTGAAATAAAAGTAAGTAGGTTCTTAATACATACCCTGCCGTGTTCAATCACTGACATTACCCGGGGAAAGCAGGGAAATGACCAGAAAACTGAAAATATTTACAACTCCGGGCACTTTAGGGAGTGTTTTCACTTGAATTTGCTTTCAAATACTAGGAATCCATGTTTATACAGCTCAAAATTAGTGTAGAAAGACGGTAAGAGAGGACTATACTGCTCATGTTTATAATTGAGGCGGAATTTCTCGAGCGTCTTATTGGTGAATCAGGTAATATCCTGAAGGTTCCAGTAATACTTGTAAGAAAACTGTCTAATTGCGGTATAAGTCTTAAAATACGCATTTAGAGTTTCCAGAAATGATTTCAAACTTGTAATAAGCACTTGAAATAAAAGTAAGTAGGTTCGTACTACATACCCTGCCGTTTTCAATCACTGACATTACCCGTGGAAAGCAGGGAAATGACCAGAAAACTGATAATATTTACAACTCCGGCCACTTTAGCGAGCGTTTTCACTTGAATTTGCTTTCAAATATTAGGAATTCATGTTTATACAGCTCAAAATTAGTGTAGAAAGACTGTAAGTGAGGACTATACTGCTTATGTTTACAATTGAGGCCGAATTTCTCCAGCGTATTATTGCTGAATCAGTTAATATCCTGATGGTTCCAGTACATACTTGTAAGAAACGCTGTAATTGTGGTATAAGTCTTAAAATATACATTTAGAGTTTCCAGAAATGATTTCAAACTTGTAATAACCACTTGAAATAAAAGTAAGTAGGTTCTTACTACATACCCTGCCGTTTTCAATCACTGACATTACCCGTGGAAAGCAGGGAAATGACCAGAAAACTGAAAATATTTACAACTCCGGGCACTTTAGGGAGTGTTTTTACTTGAATTTGCTTTCAAATACTAGGAATTCATGTTTCTACAGCTCAAAATTAGTGTAGAAAGACTGTAAGTGAGGACTATACTGCTTATGTTTACAATTGAAGCCGAATTTCTCAAGCAGAGTCTTTTTGGTGAATCAGTTAATATCCTGATGGTTCCAGAACATGCTTGTAAGAAACGCTGTAATTGTGGTATAACTCTTAAAATATACATTTAGAGTTTCCAAAAATGATTTCAAACTTGTAATAAGCACTTGAAATAAAAGTAATTAGGTTCTTACTACATACCCTGCCGTTTTCAAGCACTGACATTACCCGTGGAAAGCAGGGAAATGACCAGAAAACTGAAAATATTTACAACTCCGGGCACTTTAGGGAGTGTTGTCACTTGAATTTGCTTTCAAATACTAGGAATTCATGTTTCTACAGCTCAAAATTAGTGTAGATGGACTGTAAGAAAGGACTATACTGCTTATGTTTACAATTGAGGCCGAATTTCTCGAGCGTCTTTTTGGTGAATCTGTTAATATTCTGACGGTTCCAGTACATACTTGTAAGAAAACTCTCTAATTGTGGTATAAGTCTTAAAATACGCATTTAGAGTTTCCAGAAATGATTTCAAACTTGTAATAACCACTTGAAATAAAAGTAAGAAGGTTCTTACTACATACCCTGCCTTTTTCAATCACTGACATTACCCGTGGAAAGCAGGGAAATGACCTGAAAACTGATAATATTTAAAACTCCGTCAACTTTACAGAGCGTTTTCACTTGAATTTCCTTTAAAATATTACGAATTCAAGTTTATACAGCTCAAAATTAGTGTAGAAAGACTGTAAGTGAGGACTATACTGCTTATGTTTACAATTGAGGCCGAATTTCTCGAGCGTCTTTTAGGTGAATCTGTTAATATCCTGACGGTTCCAGTGCATACTTGTAAGAAAACTCTCTAATTGTGGTATAACTCTTAAAATATGCATTTAGAGTTTCCAGAAATGATTTAAAACTTGTAATAAGCACTTGAAATAAAAGTAAGTAGGTTCTTAATACATACCCTGCCGTGTTCAATCACTGACATTACCCGTGGAAAGCTGGGAAATGACCTGAAAACTGATAATACTTACAACTCCGGGCACTTTAGGGAGTGTTTATACTTTAATTTGCTTTCAAATACTAGGAATTCATGTTTCTACAGCTCAAAATTAGTGTAGAAAGACTGTAAGTGAGGACTATACTGCTTATGTTTACAATTGAGGCCGAATTTCTAAAGCGTCTTTTTGCTGAATCAGTTAATATCCTGATGGTTCCAGTAAATACTTGTAAGAAACTCTCTAATTGTGGTATAACTCTTAAAATACGCATGTAGAGTTTCCAGAAATGATTTCAAACTTGTAATAAGCACTTGAAATAAAAGTAAGTAGGTTCTTACAACATACCCTGCCGTTTTCAATCACTGACATTACCCGTGGAAAGCAGGGAAATGACCAGAAAACTGAAAATATTTACAACTCCGGGCACTTTAGGGAGTGTTTTTACTTGAATTTGCTTTCTAATACTAGTAATTCATGTTTATACAGCTCAAAATTAGTGTAGAAAAACTGTAAGTGAGGACTATACTGCTTATGTTTACAATTGAGGCCGAATTTCTCGAGCGTCTTATTGGTGAATCAGTTAATATCCTGACGGTTCCAGTACATACTTGTAAGAAAACTCTCTAATTGTGGTATAAGTCTTAAAATACGCATTTAGAGTTTCCAGAAATGATTTCAAACTTGTAATAAGCACTTGAAATAAAAGTAAGTAGGTTCTTACTACATACCCTGCCGTTTTCAATCACTGACATTACCCGTGGAAAGCAGGGAAATGACCAGAAAACTGATAATATTTAAAACTCCGGCAACTTTACAGAGCGTTTTCACTTGAATTTCCTTTAAAATATTACGAATTCAAGTTTATACAGCTCAAAATTAGTGTAGAAAGACTGTAAGTGAGGACTATCCTGCTTATGTTTACAATTGAGGCCGAATTTCTCCAGCGTCTTTTTGCTGAATCAGTTAATATCCTGATGGTTTCAGTACATACTTGTAAGAAACTCTCTAATTGTGGTATAACTCTTAAAATACGCATTTAGAGTTTCCAGAAATGATTTAAAACTTGTAATAAGCACTTGAAATAAAAGTAAGTAGGTTCTTACTACATACCGTGCTGTTTTCAATCACTGACATTACCCGTGGAAAGCAGGGAAATGACCAGAAAACTGAAAATATTTACAACTCCGGGCACTTTCGGGAGTGTTTTCACTTGAATTTGCTTTCAAATACTAGGAATTCATGTTTATACAGCTCAAAATTAGTGTAGAAAGACTGTAAGAGAGGACTATACTGCTTATGTTTATAATTGAGGCGGAATTTCTCGAGCGTCTTATTGGTGAATCAGGTAATATCCTGACGGTTCCAGTACATACTTGTAAGAAAACTCTCTAATTGTGGTATAAGTCTTAAAATACGCATTTAGAGTTTCCAGAAATGATTTCAAACTTGTAATAAGCACTTGAAATAAAAGTAAGTAGGTTCTTACTACATACCCTGCCGTTTTCAATCACTGACATTACCCGTGGAAAGCAGGGAAATGACCAGAAAACTGATAATATTTACAACTCCGGCCACTTTAGCGAGCGTTTTCACTTGAATTTGTTTCAAATATTAGGAATTCATGTTTATACAGCTCAAAATTAGTGTAGAAAGACTGTAAGTGAGGACTATTCTGCTCATGTTTATAATTGAGGCGGAATTTCTCGAGCGTCTTATTGGTGAATCAGGTAATATCCTGACGGTTCCAGTACACACTTGTAAGAAACTCTCTAATTGTGGTATAACTCTTAAAATACGCATTTAGAGTTTCCAGAAATGATTTCAAACTTGTAATAAGCACTTGAAATAAAAGTAAGTAAGTTCTTACTACATACCCTGCCGTTTTCAATCACTGACATTACCCGTGGAAAGCTGGGAAATGACCTGAAAACTGATAATACTTACAACTCCGGGCACTTTAGGGAGTGTTGTCACTTGAATTTGCTTTCAAATACTAGGAATTCATGTTTCTACAGCTCAAAATTAGTGTAGAAAGACTGTAAGTGAGGACTATACTCCTTATGTTTACAATTGAGGCCGAATTTCTCCAGCGTCTTTTTGCTGAATCAGTTAATATCCTGATGGTTCCAGTACATACTTGTAAGAAACTCTCTAATTGTGGTATAACTCTTAAAAGACGCATTTAGAGTTTCCAGAAATGATTTAAAACTTGTAATAAGCACTTGAAATAAAAGTAAGTAGGTTATTACTACATACCCTGCCGTTTTCAATCACTGACATTACCCGGGGAAAGCAGGGAAATGACCAGAAAACTGAAAATATTTACAACTCCGGGCACTTTAGGGAGTGTTTTCACTTGAATTTGCTTTCAAATACTAGGAATTCATGTTTATACAGCTCAAAATTAGTGTAGAAAGACGGTAAGAGAGGACTATACCGCTCATGTTTATAATTGAGGCGGAATTTCTCGAGCGTCTTATTGGTGAATCAGGTAATATCCTGAAGTTTCCAGTAATACTTGTAAGAAAACTGTCTAATTGCGGTATAAGTCTTAAAATACGCATTTAGAGTTTCCAGAAATGATTTCAAACTTGTAATAAGCACTTGAAATAAAAGTAGATAGGTTCGTACTCCATACCCTGCCGTTTTCAATCACTGACATTACCTGTGAAAAGCAGGGAAATGACCAGAAAACTGATAATATTTACAACTCCGGCCACTTTAGCGAGCGTTTTCACTTGAATTTGCTTTCAAATATTAGGAATTCATGTTTATACAGCTCAAAATTAGTGTAGAAAGACTGTAAGTGAGGACTATACTGCTTATGTTTACAATTGAGGCCGAATTTCTCCAGCGTATTATTGCTGAATCAGTTAATATCCTGATGGTTCCAGTACATACTTGTAAGAAACGCTGTACTTGTGGTATAAGTCTTAAAATATACATTTAGAGTTTCCAGAAATGATTTCAAACTTGTAATAACCACTTGAAATAAAAGTAAGTAGGTTCTTACTACATACCCTGCCGTTTTCAATCACTGACATTACCCGTGGAAAGCAGGGAAATGACCAGAAAACTGAAAATATTTACAACTCCGGGCACTTTAGGGAGTGTTTTTACTTGAATATGCTTTCAAATACTAGGAATTCATGTTTCTACAGCTCAAAATTAGTGTAGAAGGACTGTAAGAAAGGACTATACTGCTTATGTTTACAATTGAGGCCGAATTTCTCGAGCGTCTTTTTGGTGAATCTGTTAATATCCTGACGGTTCCAGTACATACTTGTAAGAAAACTCTCTTATTGTGGTATAAGTCTTAAAATACGCATTTAGAGTTTCCAGAAATGATTTCAAACTTGTAATAAGCACTTGAAATAAAAGTAAGAAGGTTCTTACTACATACCCTGCCTTTTTCAATCACTGACATTACCCATGGAAAGCAGGGAAATGACCAGAAAACTGATAATATTTACAACTCCGGCCACTTTAGCGAGCGTTTTCACTTGAATTTGCTTTCAAATATTAGGAATTCATGTTTATACAGCTCACAATTAGTGTAGAAAGACTGTAAGTGAGGACTATACTGCTTATGTTTACAATTGAGGCTGAATTTCTCGAGCGTCTTTTTGGTGAATCAGTTAATATCCTGACGGTTCCAGTAATACTTGTAAGAAAACTGTGTAATTGCGGTATATATCTTAAAATACGGATGTAGAGTTTCCAGAAATGATTTCAAACTTGTAATAAGCACTTGAAATAAAAGTAAGTAGGTTCTTACTACATACCCTGCCGTTTTCAATCACTGACATTACCCGTGGAAAGCAGGGAAATGACCTGAAAACTGATAATATTTAAAACTCCGTCAACTTTACAGAGCGTTTTCACTTGAATTTCCTTTAAAATATTACGAATTCAAGTTTATACAGCTCAAAATTAGTGTAGAAAGACTGTAAGTGAGGACTATACTGCTTATGTTTACAATTGAGGCCGAATTTCTCGAGCGTCTTTTAGGTGAATCTATTAATATCCTGACGGTTCCAGTACATACTTGTAAGAAAACTCTCTAATTGTGGTATAACTCTTAAAATATGCATTTAGAGTTTCCAGAAATGATTTAAAACTTGTAATAAGCACTTGAAATAAAAGTAAGTAGGTTCTTAATACATACCCTGCCGTTTTCAATCACTGACATTACCCGTGGAAAGCTGGGAAATGACCTGAAAACTGATAATACTTACAACTCCGGGCACTTTAGGGAGTGTTGTCACTTGAATTTGCTTTCAAATACTAGGAATTCATGTTTCTACAGCTCAAAATTAGTGTAGAAAGACTGTAAGTGAGGACTATACTCCTTATGTTTACAATTGAGGCCGAATTTCTCCAGCGTCTTTTTGCTGAATCAGTTAATATCCTGATGGTTCCAGTACATACTTGTAAGAAACTCTCTAATTGTGGTATAACTCTTAAAAGACGCATTTAGAGTTTCCAGAAATGATTTCAAACTTGTAATAAGCACTTGAAATAAAAGTAAGTAGGTTCTTAATACATACCCTGCCGTGTTCAATAACTGACATTACCCGTGGAAAGCAGGGAAATGACCAGAAAACTGAAAATATTTACAACTCCGGGCACTTTAGGGAGTGTTGTCACTTGAATTTGCTTTCAAATACTAGGAATTCATGTTTCTACAGCTCAAAATTAGTGTAGAAAGACTGTAAGTGAGGACTATACTCCTTATGTTTACAATTGAGGCCGAATTTCTCCAGCGTCTTTTTGCTGAATCAGTTAATATCCTGATGGTTCCAGTACATACTTGTAAGAAACTCTCTAATTGTGGTATAACTCTTAAAAGACGCATTTAGAGTTTCCAGAAATGATTTAAAACTTGTAATAAGCACTTGAAATAAAAGTAAGTAGGTTCTTACTACATACCCTGCCGTTTTCAATCACTGACATTACCCGGGGAAAGCAGGGAAATGACCAGAAAACTGAAAATATTTACAACTCCGGGCACTTTAGGGAGTGTTTTCACTTGAATTTGCTTTCAAATACTAGGAATTCATGTTTATACAGCTCAAAATTAGTGTAGAAAGACTGTAAGTGAGGACTATACTGCTTATGTTTACAATTGAGGCCGAATTTCTCGAGCGTCTTTTTGGTGAATCAGTTAATATCCTGACGGTTCCAGTAATACTTGTAAGAAAACTGTCTAATTGCGGTATAAGTCTTAAAATACGCATGTAGAGTTTCCAGAAATGATTTAAAACTTGTAATAAGCACTTGAAATAAAAGTAAGTAGGTTCTTAATACATACCCTGCCGTGTTCAATCACTGACATTACCCGGGGAAAGCAGGGAAATGACCAGAAAACTGAAAATATTTACAACTCCGGGCACTTTAGGGAGTGTTTTCACTTGAATTTGCTTTCAAATACTAGGAATCCATGTTTATACAGCTCAAAATTAGTGTAGAAAGACGGTAAGAGAGGACTATACTGCTCATGTTTATAATTGAGGCGGAATTTCTCGAGCGTCTTATTGGTGAATCAGGTAATATCCTGAAGGTTCCAGTAATACTTGTAAGAAAACTGTCTAATTGCGGTATAAGTCTTAAAATACGCATTTAGAGTTTCCAGAAATGATTTCAAACTTGTAATAAGCACTTGAAATAAAAGTAAGTAGGTTCGTACTACATACCCTGCCGTTTTCAATCACTGACATTACCCGTGGAAAGCAGGGAAATGACCAGAAAACTGATAATATTTACAACTCCGGCCACTTTAGCGAGCGTTTTCACTTGAATTTGCTTTCAAATATTAGGAATTCATGTTTATAAAGCTCAAAATTAGTGTAGAAAGACTGTAAGTGAGGACTATACTGCTTATGTTTACAATTGAGGCCGAATTTCTCCAGCGTATTATTGCTGAATCAGTTAATATCCTGATGGTTCCAGTACATACTTGTAAGAAACGCTGTAATTGTGGTATAAGTCTTAAAATATACATTTAGAGTTTCCAGAAATGATTTCAAACTTGTAATAACCACTTGAAATAAAAGTAAGTAGGTTCTTACTACATACCCTGCCGTTTTCAATCACTGACATTACCCGTGGAAAGCAGGGAAATGACCAGAAAACTGAAAATATTTACAACTCCGGGCACTTTAGGGAGTGTTTTTACTTGAATTTGCTTTCAAATACTAGGAATTCATGTTTCTACAGCTCAAAATTAGTGTAGAAAGACTGTAAGTGAGGACTATACTGCTTATGTTTACAATTGAAGCCGAATTTCTCAAGCAGAGTCTTTTTGGTGAATCAGTTAATATCCTGATGGTTCCAGAACATGCTTGTAAGAAACGCTGTAATTGTGGTATAACTCTTAAAATATACATTTAGAGTTTCCAAAAATGATTTCAAACTTGTAATAAGCACTTGAAATAAAAGTAATTAGGTTCTTACTACATACCCTGCCGTTTTCAAGCACTGACATTACCCGTGGAAAGCAGGGAAATGACCAGAAAACTGAAAATATTTACAACTCCGGGCACTTTAGGGAGTGTTGTCACTTGAATTTGCTTTCAAATACTAGGAATTCATGTTTCTACAGCTCAAAATTAGTGTAGATGGACTGTAAGAAAGGACTATACTGCTTATGTTTACAATTGAGGCCGAATTTCTCGAGCGTCTTTTTGGTGAATCTGTTAATATTCTGACGGTTCCAGTACATACTTGTAAGAAAACTCTCTAATTGTGGTATAAGTCTTAAAATACGCATTTAGAGTTTCCAGAAATGATTTCAAACTTGTAATAAGCACTTGAAATAAAAGTAAGAAGGTTCTTACTACATACCCTGCCTTTTTCAATCACTGACATTACCCGTGGAAAGCAGGGAAATGACCTGAAAACTGATAATATTTAAAACTCCGTCAACTTTACAGAGCGTTTTCACTTGAATTTCCTTTAAAATATTACGAATTCAAGTTTATACAGCTCAAAATTAGTGTAGAAAGACTGTAAGTGAGGACTATACTGCTTATGTTTACAATTGAGGCCGAATTTCTCGAGCGTCTTTTAGGTGAATCTGTTAATATCCTGACGGTTCCAGTGCATACTTGTAAGAAAACTCTCTAATTGTGGTATAACTCTTAAAATATGCATTTAGAGTTTCCAGAAATGATTTAAAACTTGTAATAAGCACTTGAAATAAAAGTAAGTAGGTTCTTAATACATACCCTGCCGTGTTCAATCACTGACATTACCCGTGGAAAGCTGGGAAATGACCTGAAAACTGATAATACTTACAACTCCGGGCACTTTAGGGAGTGTTTATACTTGAATTTGCTTTCAAATACTAGGAATTCATGTTTCTACAGCTCAAAATTAGTGTAGAAAGACTGTAAGTGAGGACTATACTGCTTATGTTTACAATTGAGGCCGAATTTCTAAAGCGTCTTTTTGCTGAATCAGTTAATATCCTGATGGTTCCAGTAAATACTTGTAAGAAACTCTCTAATTGTGGTATAACTCTTAAAATACGCATGTAGAGTTTCCAGAAATGATTTCAAACTTGTAATAAGCACTTGAAATAAAAGTAAGTAGGTTCTTACAACATACCCTGCCGTTTTCAATCACTGACATTACCCGTGGAAAGCAGGGAAATGACCAGAAAACTGAAAATATTTACAACTCCGGGCACTTTAGGGAGTGTTTTTACTTGAATTTGCTTTCTAATACTAGTAATTCATGTTTATACAGCTCAAAATTAGTGTAGAAAAACTGTAAGTGAGGACTATACTGCTTATGTTTACAATTGAGGCCGAATTTCTCGAGCGTCTTATTGGTGAATCAGTTAATATCCTGACGGTTCCAGTACATACTTGTAAGAAAACTCTCTAATTGTGGTATAAGTCTTAAAATACGCATTTAGAGTTTCCAGAAATGATTTCAAACTTGTAATAAGCACTTGAAATAAAAGTAAGTAGGTTCTTACTACATACCCTGCCGTTTTCAATCACTGACATTACCCGTGGAAAGCAGGGAAATGACCAGAAAACTGATAATATTTAAAACTCCGGCAACTTTACAGAGCGTTTTCACTTGAATTTCCTTTAAAATATTACGAATTCAAGTTTATACAGCTCAAAATTAGTGTAGAAAGACTGTAAGTGAGGACTATCCTGCTTATGTTTACAATTGAGGCCGAATTTCTCCAGCGTCTTTTTGCTGAATCAGTTAATATCCTGATGGTTTCAGTACATACTTGTAAGAAACTCTCTAATTGTGGTATAACTCTTAAAATACGCATTTAGAGTTTCCAGAAATGATTTAAAACTTGTAATAAGCACTTGAAATAAAAGTAAGTAGGTTCTTACTACATACCGTGCTGTTTTCAATCACTGACATTACCCGTGGAAAGCAGGGAAATGACCAGAAAACTGAAAATATTTACAACTCCGGGCACTTTCGGGAGTGTTTTCACTTGAATTTGCTTTCAAATACTAGGAATTCATGTTTATACAGCTCAAAATTAGTGTAGAAAGACTGTAAGAGAGGACTATACTGCTTATGTTTATAATTGAGGCGGAATTTCTCGAGCGTCTTATTGGTGAATCAGGTAATATCCTGACGGTTCCAGTACATACTTGTAAGAAAACTCTCTAATTGTGGTATAAGTCTTAAAATACGCATTTAGAGTTTCCAGAAATGATTTCAAACTTGTAATAAGCACTTGAAATAAAAGTAAGTAGGTTCTTACTACATACCCTGCCGTTTTCAATCACTGACATTACCCGTGGAAAGCAGGGAAATGACCAGAAAACTGATAATATTTACAACTCCGGCCACTTTAGCGAGCGTTTTCACTTGAATTTGCTTTCAAATATTAGGAATTCATGTTTATACAGCTCAAAATTAGTGTAGAAAGACTGTAAGTGAGGACTATTCTGCTCATGTTTATAATTGAGGCGGAATTTCTCGAGCGTCTTATTGGTGAATCAGGTAATATCCTGACGGTTCCAGTACACACTTGTAAGAAACTCTCTAATTGTGGTATAACTCTTAAAATACGCATTTAGAGTTTTCAGAAATGATTTCAAACTTGTAATAAGCACTTGAAATAAAAGTAAGTAGGTTCTTACTACATACCCTGCCGTTTTCAATCACTGACATTACCCCTGGAAAGCAGGGAAATGACCAGAAAACTGATAATATTTACAACTCCGGCCACTTTAGCGAGCGTTTTCACTTGAATTTGCTTTCAAACATTAGGAATTCATGTTTATAGAGCTCAAAATTAGTGTAGAAAGACTGTAAGTGAGGACTATACTGCTTATGTTTACAATTGAGGCTGAATTTCTCGAGCGTCTTTTTGTTGAATCAGTTAATATCCTGACGGTTCCAGTAATACTTGTAAGAAAACTGTCTAATTGCGGTATAAGTCTTAAAATACGCATTTAGAGTTTCCAGAAATGATTTCAAACTTGTAATAAGCACTTGAAATAAAGGTAAGTAGGTTCGTACTACATACCCTGCCGTTTTCAATCACTGACATTACCCGTGGAAAGCAGGGAAATGACCAGAAAACTGATAATATTTACAACTCCGGCCACTTTAGCGAGCGTTTTCACTTGAATTTGCTTTCAAATATTAGGAATTCATGTTTATACAGCTCAAAATTAGTGTAGAAAGACTGTAAGTGAGGACTATACTGCTTATGTTTACAATTGAGGCCAAATTTCTCAAGCGTCTTATTGCTGAATCAGTTAATATCCTGATGGTTCCAGTACATACTTGTAAAAAACGCTGTAATTGTGGTATAAGTCTTAAAATATACATTTAGAGTTTCCAGAAATGATTTCAAACTTGTAATAAGCACTTGAAATAAAAGTAAGTAGGTTCTTACTACATACCCTGCCGTTTTCAATCACTGACATTACCCGTGGAAAGCAGGGAAATGACCAGAAAACTGATAATATTTACAACTCCGGCAACTTTACAGAGCGTTTTCACTTGAATTTCCTTTAAAATATTACGAATTCAAGTTTATACAGCTCAAAATTAGTGTAGAAAGACTGTAAGTGAGGACTATACTGCTTATGTTTACAATTGAGGCCGAATTTCTCTAGCGTCTTTTTGGTGAATCAGTTAATATCCTGACGGTTCCAGTAATACTTGTAAGAAAACTGTCTAATTGCGGTATAAGTCTTAAAATACGCATGTAGAGTTTCCAGAAATGATTTCAAACTTGTAATAAGCACTTGAAATAAAAGTAAGTAGGTTCTTACTACATACCCTGCCGTTTTCAATCACTGACATTACCCGTGGAAAGCAGGGAAATGACCAGAAAACTGAAAATATTTACAACTCCGGGCACTTTAGGGAGTGTTTTTACTTGAATTTGCTTTCAAATACTAGGAATTCATGTTTCTACAGCTCAAAATTAGTGTAGAAAGACTGTAAGTGAGGACTATACTGCTTATGTTTACAATTGAAGCCGAATTTCTCAAGCAGAGTCTTTTTGGTGAATCAGTTAATATCCTGATGGTTCCAGAACATGCTTGTAAGAAACGCTGTAATTGTGGTATAACTCTTAAAATATACATTTAGAGTTTCCAAAAATGATTTCAAACTTGTAATAAGCACTTGAAATAAAAGTAATTAGGTTCTTACTACATACCCTGCCGTTTTCAAGCACTGACATTACCCGTGGAAAGCAGGGAAATGACCAGAAAACTGAAAATATTTACAACTCCGGGCACTTTAGGGAGTGTTGTCACTTGAATTTGCTTTCAAATACTAGGAATTCATGTTTCTACAGCTCAAAATTAGTGTAGATGGACTGTAAGAAAGGACTATACTGCTTAAGTTTACAATTGAGGCCGAATTTCTCGAGCGTCTTTTTGGTGAATCTGTTAATATTCTGACGGTTCCAGTACATACTTGTAAGAAAACTCTCTAATTGTGGTATAAGTCTTAAAATACGCATTTAGAGTTTCCAGAAATGATTTCAAACTTGTAATAAGCACTTGAAATAAAAGTAAGAAGGTTCTTACTACATACCCTGCCTTTTTCAATCACTGACATTACCCGTGGAAAGCAGGGAAATGACCTGAAAACTGATAATATTTAAAACTCCGTCAACTTTACAGAGCGTTTTCACTTGAATTTCCTTTAAAATATTACGAATTCAAGTTTATACAGCTCAAAATTAGTGTAGAAAGACTGTAAGTGAGGACTATACTGCTTATGTTTACAATTGAGGCCGAATTTCTCGAGCGTCTTTTAGGTGAATCTGTTAATATCCTGACGGTTCCAGTGCATACTTGTAAGAAAACTCTCTAATTGTGGTATAACTCTTAAAATATGCATTTAGAGTTTCCAGAAATGATTTAAAACTTGTAATAAGCACTTGAAATAAAAGTAAGTAGGTTCTTAATACATACCCTGCCGTGTTCAATCACTGACATTACCCGTGGAAAGCTGGGAAATGACCTGAAAACTGATAATACTTACAACTCCGGGCACTTTAGGGAGTGTTTATACTTGAATTTGCTTTCAAATACTAGGAATTCATGTTTCTACAGCTCAAAATTAGTGTAGAAAGACTGTAAGTGAGGACTATACTGCTTATGTTTACAATTGAGGCCGAATTTCTAAAGCGTCTTTTTGCTGAATCAGTTAATATCCTGATGGTTCCAGTAAATACTTGTAAGAAACTCTCTAATTGTGGTATAACTCTTAAAATACGCATGTAGAGTTTCCAGAAATGATTTCAAACTTGTAATAAGCACTTGAAATAAAAGTAAGTAGGTTCTTACAACATACCCTGCCGTTTTCAATCACTGACATTACCCGTGGAAAGCAGGGAAATGACCAGAAAACTGAAAATATTTACAACTCCGGGCACTTTAGGGAGTGTTTTTACTTGAATTTGCTTTCTAATACTAGTAATTCATGTTTATACAGCTCAAAATTAGTGTAGAAAAACTGTAAGTGAGGACTATACTGCTTATGTTTACAATTGAGGCCGAATTTCTCGAGCGTCTTATTGGTGAATCAGTTAATATCCTGACGGTTCCAGTACATACTTGTAAGAAAACTCTCTAATTGTGGTATAAGTCTTAAAATACGCATTTAGAGTTTCCAGAAATGATTTCAAACTTGTAATAAGCACTTGAAATAAAAGTAAGTAGGTTCTTACTACATACCCTGCCGTTTTCAATCACTGACATTACCCGTGGAAAGCAGGGAAATGACCAGAAAACTGATAATATTTAAAACTCCGGCAACTTTACAGAGCGTTTTCACTTGAATTTCCTTTAAAATATTACGAATTCAAGTTTATACAGCTCAAAATTAGTGTAGAAAGACTGTAAGTGAGGACTATCCTGCTTATGTTTACAATTGAGGCCGAATTTCTCCAGCGTCTTTTTGCTGAATCAGTTAATATCCTGATGGTTTCAGTACATACTTGTAAGAAACTCTCTAATTGTGGTATAACTCTTAAAATACGCATTTAGAGTTTCCAGAAATGATTTAAAACTTGTAATAAGCACTTGAAATAAAAGTAAGTAGGTTCTTACTACATACCGTGCTGTTTTCAATCACTGACATTACCCGTGGAAAGCAGGGAAATGACCAGAAAACTGAAAATATTTACAACTCCGGGCACTTTCGGGAGTGTTTTCACTTGAATTTGCTTTCAAATACTAGGAATTCATGTTTATACAGCTCAAAATTAGTGTAGAAAGACTGTAAGAGAGGACTATACTGCTTATGTTTATAATTGAGGCGGAATTTCTCGAGCGTCTTATTGGTGAATCAGGTAATATCCTGACGGTTCCAGTACATACTTGTAAGAAAACTCTCTAATTGTGGTATAAGTCTTAAAATACGCATTTAGAGTTTCCAGAAATGATTTCAAACTTGTAATAAGCACTTGAAATAAAAGTAAGTAGGTTCTTACTACATACCCTGCCGTTTTCAATCACTGACATTACCCGTGGAAAGCAGGGAAATGACCAGAAAACTGATAATATTTACAACTCCGGCCACTTTAGCGAGCGTTTTCACTTGAATTTGCTTTCAAATATTAGGAATTCATGTTTATACAGCTCAAAATTAGTGTAGAAAGACTGTAAGTGAGGACTATTCTGCTCATGTTTATAATTGAGGCGGAATTTCTCGAGCGTCTTATTGGTGAATCAGGTAATATCCTGACGGTTCCAGTACACACTTGTAAGAAACTCTCTAATTGTGGTATAACTCTTAAAATACGCATTTAGAGTTTTCAGAAATGATTTCAAACTTGTAATAAGCACTTGAAATAAAAGTAAGTAGGTTCTTACTACATACCCTGCCGTTTTCAATCACTGACATTACCCCTGGAAAGCAGGGAAATGACCAGAAAACTGATAATATTTACAACTCCGGCCACTTTAGCGAGCGTTTTCACTTGAATTTGCTTTCAAACATTAGGAATTCATGTTTATAGAGCTCAAAATTAGTGTAGAAAGACTGTAAGTGAGGACTATACTGCTTATGTTTACAATTGAGGCTGAATTTCTCGAGCGTCTTTTTGTTGAATCAGTTAATATCCTGACGGTTCCAGTAATACTTGTAAGAAAACTGTCTAATTGCGGTATAAGTCTTAAAATACGCATTTAGAGTTTCCAGAAATGATTTCAAACTTGTAATAAGCACTTGAAATAAAAGTAAGTAGGTTCGTACTACATACCCTGCCGTTTTCAATCACTGACATTACCCGTGGAAAGCAGGGAAATGACCAGAAAACTGATAATATTTACAACTCCGTCCACTTTAGCGAGCGTTTTCACTTGAATTTGCTTTCAAATATTAGGAATTCATGTTTATACAGCTCAAAATTAGTGTAGAAAGACTGTAAGTGAGGACTATACTGCTTATGTTTACAATTGAGGCCAAATTTCTCAAGCGTCTTATTGCTGAATCAGTTAATATCCTGATGGTTCCAGTACATACTTGTAAAAAACGCTGTAATTGTGGTATAAGTCTTAAAATATACATTTAGAGTTTCCAGAAATGATTTCAAACTTGTAATAAGCACTTGAAATAAAAGTAAGTAGGTTCTTACTACATACCCTGCCGTTTTCAATCACTGACATTACCCGTGGAAAGCAGGGAAATGACCAGAAAACTGATAATATTTACAACTCCGGCAACTTTACAGAGCGTTTTCACTTGAATTTCCTTTAAAATATTACGAATTCAAGTTTATACAGCTCAAAATTAGTGTAGAAAGACTGTAAGTGAGGACTATACTGCTTATGTTTACAATTGAGGCCGAATTTCTCTAGCGTCTTTTTGGTGAATCAGTTAATATCCTGACGGTTCCAGTAATACTTGTAAGAAAACTGTCTAATTGCGGTATAAGTCTTAAAATACGCATGTAGAGTTTCCAGAAATGATTTCAAACTTGTAATAAGCACTTGAAATAAAAGTAAGTAGGTTCTTAATACATACCCTGCCGTGTTCAATCACTGACATTACCCGTGGAAAGCAGGGAAATGACCAGAAAACTGATAATATTTTCAACTCCGGCAACTTTACAGAGCGTTTTCACTTGAATTTCCTTTAAAATATTACGAATTCAAGTTTATACAGCTCAAAATTAGTGTAGAAAGACTAAGTGAGGTCTATACTGCTTATGTTTACAATTGAGGCCGAATTTCTCGAGCGTCTTTTTGGTGAATCTGTTAATATCCTGACGGTTCCAGTACATACTTGTAAGAAAACTCTCTAATTGTGGTATAACTCTTAAAATATGCATTTAAAGTTTCCAGAAATGATTTCAAACTTGTAATAAGCACTTGAAATAAAAGTAAGTAGGTTCTTACTACATACCCTGCCGTTTTCAATCACTGACATTACACCTGGAAAGCAGGGAAATGACCAGAAAACTGATAATATTTACAACTCCGGCCACTTTAGCGAGCGTTTTCACTTGAATTTGCTTTCAAATATTAGGAATTCATGTTTATACAGCTCAAAATTAGTGTAGAAAGACTGTAAGTGAGGACTATACTGCTTATGTTTACAATTGAGGCCGAATTTCTCGAGCGTCTTTTTGGTGAATCAGTTAATATCCTGACGGTTCCAGTAATACTTGTAAGAAAACTGTCTAATTGCGGTATAAGTCTTAAAATACGCATGTAGAGTTTCCAGAAATGATTTCAAACTTGTAATAAGCACTTGAAATAAAAGTAAGTAGGTTCTTAATACATACCCTGCCGTGTTCAATCACTGACATTACCCGGGGAAAGCAGGGAAATGACCAGAAAACTGAAAATATTTACAACTCCGGGCACTTTAGGGAGTGTTTTCACTTGAATTTGCTTTCAAATACTAGGAATCCATGTTTATACAGCTCAAAATTAGTGTAGAAAGACGGTAAGAGAGGACTATACTGCTCATGTTTATAATTGAGGCGGAATTTCTCGAGCGTCTTATTGGTGAATCAGGTAATATCCTGAAGGTTCCAGTAATACTTGTAAGAAAACTGTCTAATTGCGGTATAAGTCTTAAAATACGCATTTAGAGTTTCCAGAAATGATTTCAAACTTGTAATAAGCACTTGAAATAAAAGTAAGTAGGTTCGTACTACATACCCTGCCGTTTTCAATCACTGACATTACCCGTGGAAAGCAGGGAAATGACCAGAAAACTGATAATATTTACAACTCCGGCCACTTTAGCGAGCGTTTTCACTTGAATTTGCTTTCAAATATTAGGAATTCATGTTTATAAAGCTCAAAATTAGTGTAGAAAGACTGTAAGTGAGGACTATACTGCTTATGTTTACAATTGAGGCCGAATTTCTCCAGCGTATTATTGCTGAATCAGTTAATATCCTGATGGTTCCAGTACATACTTGTAAGAAACGCTGTAATTGTGGTATAAGTCTTAAAATATACATTTAGAGTTTCCAGAAATGATTTCAAACTTGTAATAACCACTTGAAATAAAAGTAAGTAGGTTCTTACTACATACCCTGCCGTTTTCAATCACTGACATTACCCGTGGAAAGCAGGGAAATGACCAGAAAACTGAAAATATTTACAACTCCGGGCACTTTAGGGAGTGTTTTTACTTGAATTTGCTTTCAAATACTAGGAATTCATGTTTCTACAGCTCAAAATTAGTGTAGAAAGACTGTAAGTGAGAACTATACTGCTTATGTTTACAATTGAAGCCGAATTTCTCAAGCAGAGTCTTTTTGGTGAATCAGTTAATATCCTGATGGTTCCAGAACATGCTTGTAAGAAACGCTGTAATTGTGGTATAACTCTTAAAATATACATTTAGAGTTTCCAAAAATGATTTCAAACTTGTAATAAGCACTTGAAATAAAAGTAATTAGGTTCTTACTACATACCCTGCCGTTTTCAAGCACTGACATTACCCGTGGAAAGCAGGGAAATGACCAGAAAACTGAAAATATTTACAACTCCGGGCACTTTAGGGAGTGTTGTCACTTGAATTTGCTTTCAAATACTAGGAATTCATGTTTCTACAGCTCAAAATTAGTGTAGATGGACTGTAAGAAAGGACTATACTGCTTATGTTTACAATTGAGGCCGAATTTCTCGAGCGTCTTTTTGGTGAATCTGTTAATATTCTGACGGTTCCAGTACATACTTGTAAGAAAACTCTCTAATTGTGGTATAAGTCTTAAAATACGCATTTAGAGTTTCCAGAAATGATTTCAAACTTGTAATAAGCACTTGAAATAAAAGTAAGAAGGTTCTTACTACATACCCTGCCTTTTTCAATCACTGACATTACCCGTGGAAAGCAGGGAAATGACCTGAAAACTGATAATATTTAAAACTCCGTCAACTTTACAGAGCGTTTTCACTTGAATTTCCTTTAAAATATTACGAATTCAAGTTTATACAGCTCAAAATTAGTGTAGAAAGACTGTAAGTGAGGACTATACTGCTTATGTTTACAATTGAGGCCGAATTTCTCGAGCGTCTTTTAGGTGAATCTGTTAATATCCTGACGGTTCCAGTGCATACTTGTAAGAAAACTCTCTAATTGTGGTATAACTCTTAAAATATGCATTTAGAGTTTCCAGAAATGATTTAAAACTTGTAATAAGCACTTGAAATAAAAGTAAGTAGGTTCTTAATACATACCCTGCCGTGTTCAATCACTGACATTACCCGTGGAAAGCTGGGAAATGACCTGAAAACTGATAATACTTACAACTCCGGGCACTTTAGGGAGTGTTTATACTTGAATTTGCTTTCAAATACTAGGAATTCATGTTTCTACAGCTCAAAATTAGTGTAGAAAGACTGTAAGTGAGGACTATACTGCTTATGTTTACAATTGAGGCCGAATTTCTAAAGCGTCTTTTTGCTGAATCAGTTAATATCCTGATGGTTCCAGTAAATACTTGTAAGAAACTCTCTAATTGTGGTATAACTCTTAAAATACGCATGTAGAGTTTCCAGAAATGATTTCAAACTTGTAATAAGCACTTGAAATAAAAGTAAGTAGGTTCTTACAACATACCCTGCCGTTTTCAATCACTGACATTACCCGTGGAAAGCAGGGAAATGACCAGAAAACTGAAAATATTTACAACTCCGGGCACTTTAGGGAGTGTTTTTACTTGAATTTGCTTTCTAATACTAGTAATTCATGTTTATACAGCTCAAAATTAGTGTAGAAAAACTGTAAGTGAGGACTATACTGCTTATGTTTACAATTGAGGCCGAATTTCTCGAGCGTCTTATTGGTGAATCAGTTAATATCCTGACGGTTCCAGTACATACTTGTAAGAAAACTCTCTAATTGTGGTATAAGTCTTAAAATACGCATTTAGAGTTTCCAGAAATGATTTCAAACTTGTAATAAGCACTTGAAATAAAAGTAAGTAGGTTCTTACTACATACCCTGCCGTTTTCAATCACTGACATTACCCGTGGAAAGCAGGGAAATGACCAGAAAACTGATAATATTTAAAACTCCGGCAACTTTACAGAGCGTTTTCACTTGAATTTCCTTTAAAATATTACGAATTCAAGTTTATACAGCTCAAAATTAGTGTAGAAAGACTGTAAGTGAGGACTATCCTGCTTATGTTTACAATTGAGGCCGAATTTCTCCAGCGTCTTTTTGCTGAATCAGTTAATATCCTGATGGTTTCAGTACATACTTGTAAGAAACTCTCTAATTGTGGTATAACTCTTAAAATACGCATTTAGAGTTTCCAGAAATGATTTAAAACTTGTAATAAGCACTTGAAATAAAAGTAAGTAGGTTCTTACTACATACCGTGCTGTTTTCAATCACTGACATTACCCGTGGAAAGCAGGGAAATGACCAGAAAACTGAAAATATTTACAACTCCGGGCACTTTCGGGAGTGTTTTCACTTGAATTTGCTTTCAAATACTAGGAATTCATGTTTATACAGCTCAAAATTAGTGTAGAAAGACTGTAAGAGAGGACTATACTGCTTATGTTTATAATTGAGGCGGAATTTCTCGAGCGTCTTATTGGTGAATCAGGTAATATCCTGACGGTTCCAGTACATACTTGTAAGAAAACTCTCTAATTGTGGTATAAGTCTTAAAATACGCATTTAGAGTTTCCAGAAATGATTTCAAACTTGTAATAAGCACTTGAAATAAAAGTAAGTAGGTTCTTACTACATACCCTGCCGTTTTCAATCACTGACATTACCCGTGGAAAGCAGGGAAATGACCAGAAAACTGATAATATTTACAACTCCGGCCACTTTAGCGAGCGTTTTCACTTGAATTTGCTTTCAAATATTAGGAATTCATGTTTATACAGCTCAAAATTAGTGTAGAAAGACTGTAAGTGAGGACTATTCTGCTCATGTTTATAATTGAGGCGGAATTTCTCGAGCGTCTTATTGGTGAATCAGGTAATATCCTGACGGTTCCAGTACACACTTGTAAGAAACTCTCTAATTGTGGTATAACTCTTAAAATACGCATTTAGAGTTTCCAGAAATGATTTCAAACTTGTAATAAGCACTTGAAATAAAAGTAAGTAAGTTCTTACTACATACCCTGCCGTTTTCAATCACTGACATTACCCGTGGAAAGCTGGGAAATGACCTGAAAACTGATAATACTTACAACTCCGGGCACTTTAGGGAGTGTTGTCACTTGAATTTGCTTTCAAATACTAGGAATTCATGTTTCTACAGCTCAAAATTAGTGTAGAAAGACTGTAAGTGAGGACTATACTCCTTATGTTTACAATTGAGGCCGAATTTCTCCAGCGTCTTTTTGCTGAATCAGTTAATATCCTGATGGTTCCAGTACATACTTGTAAGAAACTCTCTAATTGTGGTATAACTCTTAAAAGACGCATTTAGAGTTTCCAGAAATGATTTAAAACTTGTAATAAGCACTTGAAATAAAAGTAAGTAGGTTATTACTACATACCCTGCCGTTTTCAATCACTGACATTACCCGGGGAAACCAGGGAAATGACCAGAAAACTGAAAATATTTACAACTCCGGGCACTTTAGGGAGTGTTTTCACTTGAATTTGCTTTCAAATACTAGGAATTCATGTTTATACAGCTCAAAATTAGTGTAGAAAGACGGTAAGAGAGGACTATACCGCTCATGTTTATAATTGAGGCGGAATTTCTCGAGCGTCTTATTGGTGAATCAGGTAATATCCTGAAGTTTCCAGTAATACTTGTAAGAAAACTGTCTAATTGCGGTATAAGTCTTAAAATACGCATTTAGAGTTTCCAGAAATGATTTCAAACTTGTAATAAGCACTTGAAATAAAAGTAGATAGGTTCGTACTACATACCCTGCCGTTTTCAATCACTGACATTACCTGTGAAAAGCAGGGAAATGACCAGAAAACTGATAATATTTACAACTCCGGCCACTTTAGCGAGCGTTTTCACTTGAATTTGCTTTCAAATATTAGGAATTCATGTTTATACAGCTCAAAATTAGTGTAGAAAGACTGTAAGTGAGGACTATACTGCTTATGTTTACAATTGAGGCCGAATTTCTCCAGCGTATTATTGCTGAATCAGTTAATATCCTGATGGTTCCAGTACATACTTGTAAGAAACGCTGTACTTGTGGTATAAGTCTTAAAATATACATTTAGAGTTTCCAGAAATGATTTCAAACTTGTAATAACCACTTGAAATAAAAGTAAGTAGGTTCTTACTACATACCCTGCCGTTTTCAATCACTGACATTACCCGTGGAAAGCAGGGAAATGACCAGAAAACTGAAAATATTTACAACTCCGGGCACTTTAGGGAGTGTTTTTACTTGAATTTGCTTTCAAATACTAGGAATTCATGTTTCTACAGCTCAAAATTAGTGTAGAAAGACTGTAAGTGAGGACTATACTGCTTATGTTTACAATTGAAGCCGAATTTCTCAAGCAGAGTCTTTTTGGTGAATCAGTTAATATCCTGATGGTTCCAGAACATGCTTGTAAGAAACGCTGTAATTGTGGTATAACTCTTAAAATATACATTTAGAGTTTCCAAAAATGATTTCAAACTTGTAATAAGCACTTGAAATAAAAGTAATTAGGTTCTTACTACATACCCTGCCGTTTTCAAGCACTGACATTACCCGTGGAAAGCAGGGAAATGACCAGAAAACTGAAAATATTTACAACTCCGGGCACTTTAGGGAGTGTTGTCACTTGAATTTGCTTTCAAATACTAGGAATTCATGTTTCTACAGCTCAAAATTAGTGTAGAAGGACTGTAAGAAAGGACTATACTGCTTATGTTTACAATTGAGGCCGAATTTCTCGAGCGTCTTTTTGGTGAATCTGTTAATATTCTGACGGTTCCAGTACATACTTGTAAGAAAACTCTCTAATTGTGGTATAACTCTTAAAATACGCATTTAGAGTTTCCAGAAATGATTTCAAACTTGTAATAAGCACTTGAAATAAAAGTAAGAAGGTTCTTACTACATACCCTGCCTTTTTCAATCACTGACATTACCCGTGGAAAGCAGGGAAATGACCTGAAAACTGATAATATTTAAAACTCCGTCAACTTTACAGAGCGTTTTCACTTGAATTTCCTTTAAAATATTACGAATTCAAGTTTATACAGCTCAAAATTAGTGTAGAAAGACTGTAAGTGAGGACTATACTGCTTATGTTTACAATTGAGGCCGAATTTCTCGAGCGTCTTTTAGGTGAATCTGTTAATATCCTGACGGTTCCAGTGCATACTTGTAAGAAAACTCTCTAATTGTGGTATAACTCTTAAAATATGCATTTAGAGTTTCCAGAAATGATTTAAAACTTGTAATAAGCACTTGAAATAAAAGTAAGTAGGTTCTTAATACATACCCTGCCGTGTTCAATCACTGACATTACCCGTGGAAAGCTGGGAAATGACCTGAAAACTGATAATACTTACAACTCCGGGCACTTTAGGGAGTGTTTATACTTGAATTTGCTTTCAAATACTAGGAATTCATGTTTCTACAGCTCAAAATTAGTGTAGAAAGACTGTAAGTGAGGACTATACTGCTTATGTTTACAATTGAGGCCGAATTTCTAAAGCGTCTTTTTGCTGAATCAGTTAATATCCTGATGGTTCCAGTAAATACTTGTAAGAAACTCTCTAATTGTGGTATAACTCTTAAAATACGCATGTAGAGTTTCCAGAAATGATTTCAAACTTGTAATAAGCACTTGAAATAAAAGTAAGTAGGTTCTTACAACATACCCTGCCGTTTTCAATCACTGACATTACCCGTGGAAAGCAGGGAAATGACCAGAAAACTGAAAATATTTACAACTCCGGGCACTTTAGGGAGTGTTTTTACTTGAATTTGCTTTCTAATACTAGTAATTCATGTTTATACAGCTCAAAATTAGTGTAGAAAGACTGTAAGTGAGGACTATACTGCTTATGTTTACAATTGAGGCCGAATTTCTCGAGCGTCTTATTGGTGAATCAGTTAATATCGTGATGGTTCCAGTACATACTTGTAAGAAAACTCTCTAATTGTGGTATAAGTCTTAAAATACGCATTTAGAGTTTCCAGAAATGATTTCAAACTTGTAATAAGCACTTGAAATAAAAGTAAGTAGGTTCTTAATACATACCCTGCCGTTTTCAATCACTGACATTACCCGTGGAAAGCAGGGAAATGACCAGAAAACTGATAATATTTAAAACTCCGGCAACTTTACAGAGCGTTTTCACTTGAATTTCCTTGAAAATATTACGAATTCAAGTTTATACAGCTCAAAATTAGTGTAGAAAGACTGTAAGTGAGGACTATCCTGCTTATGTTTACAATTGAGGCCGAATTTCTCCAGCGTCTTTTTGCTGAATCAGTTAATATCCTGATGGTTTCAGTACATACTTGTAAGAAACTCTCTAATTGTGGTATAACTCTTAAAATACGCATTTAGAGTTTCCAGAAATGATTTAAAACTTGTAATAAGCACTTGAAATAAAAGTAAGTAGGTTCTTACTACATACCGTGCTGTTTTCAATCACTGACATTACCCGTGGAAAGCAGGGAAATGACCAGAAAACTGAAAATATTTACAACTCCGGGCACTTTCGGGAGTGTTTTCACTTGAATTTGCTTTCAAATACTAGGAATTCATGTTTCTACAGCTCAAAATTAGTGTAGAAAGACTGTAAGTGAGGACTATACTCCTTATGTTTACAATTGAGGCCGAATTTCTCCAGCGTCTTTTTGCTGAATCAGTTAATATCCTGATGGTTCCAGTACATACTTGTTAGAAACTCTCTAATTGTGGTATAAGTCTTAAAAGACGCATTTAGAGTTTCCAGAAATGATTTAAAACTTGTAATAAGCACTTGAAATAAAAGTAAGTAGGTTCTTACTACATACCCTGCCGTTTTCAATCACTGACATTACCCGGGGAAAGCAGGGAAATGACCAGAAAACTGAAAATATTTACAACTCCGGGCACTTTAGGGAGTGTTTTCACTTGAATTTGCTTTCAAATACTAGGAATTCATGTTTATACAGCTCAAAATTAGTGTAGAAAGACTGTAAGTGAGGACTATACTGCTTATGTTTACAATTGAGGCTGAATTTCTCGAGCGTCTTTTTGGTGAATCAGTTAATATCCTGACGGTTCCAGTAATACTTGTAAGAAAACTGTGTAATTGCGGTATATATCTTAAAATACGGATGTAGAGTTTCCAGAAATGATTTCAAACTTGTAATAAGCACTTGAAATAAAAGTAAGTAGGTTCTTACTACATACCCTGCCGTTTTCAATCACTGACATTACCCGTGGAAAGCAGGGAAATGACCTGAAAACTGATAATATTTAAAACTCCGTCAACTTTACAGAGCGTTTTCACTTGAATTTCCTTTAAAATATTACGAATTCAAGTTTATACAGCTCAAAATTAGTGTAGAAAGACTGTAAGTGAGGACTATACTGCTTATGTTTACAATTGAGGCCGAATTTCTCGAGCGTCTTTTAGGTGAATCTGTTAATATCCTGACGGTTCCAGTACATACTTGTAAGAAAACTCTCTAATTGTGGTATAACTCTTAAAATATGCATTTAGAGTTTCCAGAAATGATTTAAAACTTGTAATAAGCACTTGAAATAAAAGTAAGTAGGTTCTTAATACATACCCTGCCGTTTTCAATCACTGACATTACCCGTGGAAAGCTGGGAAATGACCTGAAAACTGATAATACTTACAACTCCGGGCACTTTAGGGAGTGTTGTCACTTGAATTTGCTTTCAAATACTAGGAATTCATGTTTCTACAGCTCAAAATTAGTGTAGAAAGACTGTAAGTGAGGACTATACTCCTTATGTTTACAATTGAGGCCGAATTTCTCCAGCGTCTTTTTGCTGAATCAGTTAATATCCTGATGGTTCCAGTACATACTTGTAAGAAACTCTCTAATTGTGGTATAACTCTTAAAAGACGCATTTAGAGTTTCCAGAAATGATTTAAAACTTGTAATAAACACTTGAAATAAAAGTAAGTAGGTTCTTACTACATACCCTGCCGTTTTCAATCACTGACATTACCCGGGGAAAGCAGGGAAATGACCAGAAAACTGAAAATATTTACAACTCCGGGCACTTTAGGGAGTGTTTTCACTTGAATTTGCTTTCAAATACTAGGAATTCATGTTTATACAGCTCAAAATTAGTGTAGAAAGACGGTAAGAGAGGACTATACCGCTCATGCTTATAATTGAGGCGGAATTTCTCGAGCGTCTTATTGGTGAATCAGGTAATATCCTGAAGGTTCCAGTAATACTTGTAAGAAAACTGTCTAATTGCGGTATAAGTCTTAAAATACGCATTTAGAGTTTCCAGAAATGATTTCAAACTTGTAATAAGCACTTGAAATAAAAGTAGATAGGTTCGTACTACATACCCTGCCGTTTTCAATCACTGACATTACCTGTGAAAAGCAGGGAAATGACCAGAAAACTGATAATATTTACAACTCCGGCCACTTTAGCGAGCGTTTTCACTTGAATTTGCTTTCAAATATTAGGAATTCATGTTTATACAGCTCAAAATTAGTGTAGAAAGACTGTAAGTGAGGACTATACTGCTTATGTTTACAATTGAGGCCGAATTTCTCCAGCGTATTATTGCTGAATCAGTTAATATCCTGATGGTTCCAGTACATACTTGTAAGAAACGCTCTAATTGTGGTATAAGTCTTAAAATATACATTTAGAGTTTCCAGAAATGATTTCAAACTTGTAATAACCACTTGAAATAAAAGTAAGTAGGTTCTTACTACATACCCTGCCGTTTTCAATCACTGACATTACCCGTGGAAAGCAGGGAAATGACCAGAAAACTGAAAATATTTACAACTCCGGGCACTTTAGGGAGTGTTTTTACTTGAATATGCTTTCAAATACTAGGAATTCATGTTTCTACAGCTCAAAATTAGTGTAGAAAGACTGTAAGTGAGGACTATACTGCTTATGTTTACAATTGAAGCCGAATTTCTCAAGCAGAGTCTTTTTGGTGAATCAGTTAATATCCTGATGGTTCCAGAACATGCTTGTAAGAAATGCTGTAATTGTGGTATAACTCTTAAAATATACATTTAGAGTTTCCAAAAATGATTTCAAACTTGTAATAAGCACTTGAAATAAAAGTAAGTAGGTTCTTACTACATACCCTGCCATTTTCAATCACTGACATTACCCGTGGAAAGCAGGGAAATGACCAGAAAACTGAAAATATTTACAACTCCGGGCACTTTAGGGAGTGTTGTCACTTGAATTTGCTTTCAAATACTAGGAATTCATGTTTCTACAGCTCAAAATTAGTGTAGAAGGACTGTAAGAAAGGACTATACTGCTTATGTTTACAATTGAGGCCGAATTTCTCGAGCGTCTTTTTGGTGAATCTGTTAATATCCTGACGGTTCCAGTACATACTTGTAAGAAAACTCTCTAATTGTGGTATAAGTCTTAAAATACGCATTTAGAGTTTCCAGAAATGATTTCAAACTTGTAATAAGCACTTGAAATAAAAGTAAGAAGGTTCTTACTACATACCCTGCCTTTTTCAATCACTGACATTACCCATGGAAAGCAGGGAAATGACCAGAAAACTGATAATATTTACAACTCCGGCCACTTTAGCGAGCGTTTTCACTTGAATTTGCTTTCAAATATTAGGAATTCATGTTTATACAGCTCACAATTAGTGTAGAAAGACTGTAAGTGAGGACTATACTGCTTATGTTTACAATTGAGGCTGAATTTCTCGAGCGTCTTTTTGGTGAATCAGTTAATATCCTGACGGTTCCAGTAATACTTGTAAGAAAACTGTGTAATTGCGGTATATATCTTAAAATACGGATGTAGAGTTTCCAGAAATGATTTCAAACTTGTAATAAGCACTTGAAATAAAAGTAAGTAGGTTCTTACTACATACCCTGCCGTTTTCAATCACTGACATTACCCGTGGAAAGCAGGGAAATGACCTGAAAACTGATAATATTTAAAACTCCGTCAACTTTACAGAGCGTTTTCACTTGAATTTCCTTTAAAATATTACGAATTCAAGTTTATACAGCTCAAAATTAGTGTAGAAAGACTGTAAGTGAGGACTATACTGCTTATGTTTACAATTGAGGCCGAATTTCTCGAGCGTCTTTTAGGTGAATCTGTTAATATCCTGACGGTTCCAGTACATACTTGTAAGAAAACTCTCTAATTGTGGTATAACTCTTAAAATATGCATTTAGAGTTTCCAGAAATGATTTAAAACTTGTAATAAGCACTTGAAATAAAAGTAAGTAGGTTCTTAATACATACCCTGCCGTGTTCAATCACTGACATTACCCGTGGAAAGCTGGGAAATGACCTGAAAACTGATAATACTTACAACTCCGGGCACTTTAGGGAGTGTTTTCACTTGAATTTACTTTCAAATACTAGGAATTCATGTTTCTACAGCTCAAAATTAGTGTAGAAAGACTGTAAGTGAGGACGATACTGCTTATGTTTACAATTGAGGCCGAATTTCTAAAGCGTCTTTTTGCTGAATCAGTTAATATCCTGATGGTTCCAGTAAATACTTGTAAGAAACTCTCTAATTGTGGTATAACTCTTAAAATACGCATGTAGAGTTTCCAGAAATGATTTCAAACTTGTAATAAGCACTTGAAATAAAAGTAAGTAGGTTCTTACAACATACCCTGCCGTTTTCAATCACTGACATTACCCGTGGAAAGCAGGGAAATGACCAGAAAACTGAAAATATTTACAACTCCGGGCACTTTAGGGAGTGTTTTTACTTGAATTTGCTTTCTAATACTAGTAATTCATGTTTATACAGATCAAAATTAGTGTAGAAAGACTGTAAGTGAGGACTATACTGCTTATGTTTACAATTGAGGCCGAATTTCTCGAGCGTCTTATTGGTGAATCAGTTAATATCCTGACGGTTCCAGTACATACTTGTAAGAAAACTCTCTAATTGTGGTATAAGTCTTAAAATACGCATTTAGAGTTTCCAGAAATGATTTCAAACTTGTAATAAGCACTTGAAATAAAAGTAAGTAGGTTCTTACTACATACCCTGCCGTTTTCAATCACTGACATTACCCGTGGAAAGCAGGGAAATGACCAGAAAACTGATAATATTTAAAACTCCGGCAACTTTACAGAGCGTTTTCACTTGAATTTCCTTTAAAATATTACGAATTCAAGTTTATACAGCTCAAAATTAGTGTAGAAAGACTGTAAGTGAGGACTATCCTGCTTATGTTTACAATTGAGGCCGAATTTCTCCAGCGTCTTTTTGCTGAATCAGTTAATATCCTGATGGTTTCAGTACATACTTGTAAGAAACTCTCTAATTGTGGTATAACTCTTAAAATACGCATTTAGAGTTTCCAGAAATGATTTAAAACTTGTAATAAGCACTTGAAATAAAAGTAAGTAGGTTCTTACTACATACCGTGCTGTTTTCAATCACTGACATTACCCGTGGAAAGCAGGGAAATGACCAGAAAACTGAAAATATTTACAACTCCGGGCAGTTTAGGGAGTGTTTTCACTTGAATTTGCTTTCAAATACTAGGAATTCATGTTTATACAGCTCAAAATTAGTGTAGAAAGACTGTAAGAGAGGACTATACTGCTTATGTTTATAATTGAGGCGGAATTTCTCGAGCGTCTTATTGGTGAATCAGGTAATATCCTGACGGTTCCAGTACATACTTGTAAGAAAACTCTCTAATTGTGGTATAAGTCTTAAAATACGCATTTAGAGTTTCCAGAAATGATTTCAAACTTGTAATAAGCACTTGAAATAAAAGTAAGTAGGTTCTTACTACATACCCTGCCGTTTTCAATCACTGACATTACCCGTGGAAAGCAGGGAAATGACCAGAAAACTGATAATATTTACAACTCCGGCCACTTTAGCGAGCGTTTTCACATGAATTTGCTTTCAAATATTAGGAATTCATGTTTATACAGCTCAAAATTAGTGTAGAAAGACTGTAAGTGAGGACTATACTGCTCATGTTTATAATTGAGGCGGAATTTCTCGAGCGTCTTATTGGTGAATCAGGTAATATCCTGACGGTTCCAGTACACACTTGTAAGAAACTCTCTAATTGTGGTATAACTCTTAAAATACGCATTTAGAGTTTCCAGAAATGATTTCAAACTTGTAATAAGCACTTGAAATAAAAGTAAGTAAGTTCTTACTACATACCCTGCCGTTTTCAATCACTGACATTACCCGTGGAAAGCAGGGAAATGACCAGAAAACTGATAATATTTACAAATCCGGCCATTTTAGCGAGCGTTTTCACTTGAATTTGCTTTCAAATATTAGGAATTCATGTTTATACAGCTCAAAATTTGTGTAGAAAGACTGTAAGTGAGGACTATACTGCTTATGTTTACAATTGAGGCCGAATTTCTCAAGCAGAGTCTTTTTGGTGAAACAGTTAATGTCCTGATGGTTCCAGTACATACTTGTAAGAAACGCTGTAATTGTGGTATAACTCTTAAAATATACATTTTGAGTTTCCAGAAATGATTTCAAACTTGTAATAAGCACTTGAAATAAAAGTAAGTAGGTTCTTACTACATCCCGTGTTGTTTTCAATCACTGACATTACCGGTGGAAAGCAGGGAAGTGACCAGAAAACTGAAAATATTTACAACTCCGGGCACTTTCGGGAGTGTTTTCACTTGAATTTGCTTTCAAATACTAGGAATTCATGTTTATACAGCTCAAAATTAGTGTAGAAAGACTGTAAGAGAGGACTATACTGCTTATGTTTATAATTGAGGCGGAATTTCTCGAGCGTCTTATTGGTGAATCAGGTAATATCCTGACGGTTCCAGTACATACTTGTAAGAAAACTCTCTAATTGTGGTATAAGTCTTAAAATACGCATTTAGAGTTTCCAGAAATGATTTCAAACTTGTAATAAGCACTTGAAATAAAAGTAAGTAGGTTCTTACTACATACCCTGCCGTTTTCAATCACTGATATTACCCGTGGAAAGCAGGGAAATGACCAGAAAACTGATAATATTTAAAACTCCGGCAACTTTACAGAGCGTTTTCACTTGAATTTCCTTTAAAATATTACGAATTCAAGTTTATACAGCTCAAAATTAGTGTAGAAAGACTGTAAGTGAGGACTATCCTGCTTATGTTTACAATTGAGGCCGAATTTCTCCAGCGTCTTTTTGCTGAATCAGTTAATATCCTGATGGTTTCAGTACATACTTGTAAGAAACTCTCTAATTGTGGTATAACTCTTAAAATACGCATTTAGAGTTTCCAGAAATGATTTAAAACTTGTAATAAGCACTTGAAATAAAAGTAAGTAGGTTCTTACTACATACCGTGCTGTTTTCAATCACTGACATTACCCGTGGAAAGCAGGGAAATGACCAGAAAACTGAAAATATTTACAACTCCGGGCAGTTTAGGGAGTGTTTTCACTTGAATTTGCTTTCAAATACTAGGAATTCATGTTTATACAGCTCAAAATTAGTGTAGAAAGACTGTAAGAGAGGACTATACTGCTTATGTTTATAATTGAGGCGGAATTTCTCGAGCGTCTTATTGGTGAATCAGGTAATATCCTGACGGTTCCAGTACATACTTGTAAGAAAACTCTCTAATTGTGGTATAAGTCTTAAAATACGCATTTAGAGTTTCCAGAAATGATTTCAAACTTGTAATAAGCACTTGAAATAAAAGTAAGTAGGTTCTTACTACATACCCTGCCGTTTTCAATCACTGACATTACCCGTGGAAAGCAGGGAAATGACCAGAAAACTGATAATATTTACAACTCCGGCCACTTTAGCGAGCGTTTTCACATGAATTTGCTTTCAAATATTAGGAATTCATGTTTATACAGCTCAAAATTAGTGTAGAAAGACTGTAAGTGAGGACTATACTGCTCATGTTTATAATTGAGGCGGAATTTCTCGAGCGTCTTATTGGTGAATCAGGTAATATCCTGACGGTTCCAGTACACACTTGTATGAAACTCTCTAATTGTGGTATAACTCTTAAAATACGCATTTAGAGTTTCCAGAAATGATTTCAAACTTGTAATAAGCACTTGAAATAAAAGTAAGTAAGTTCTTACTACATACCCTGCCGTTTTCAATCACTGACATTACCCGTGGAAAGCAGGGAAATGACCAGAAAACTGATAATATTTACAAATCCGGCCATTTTAGCGAGCGTTTTCACTTGAATTTGCTTTCAAATATTAGGAATTCATGTTTATACAGCTCAAAATTTGTGTAGAAAGACTGTAAGTGAGGACTATACTGCTTATGTTTACAATTGAGGCCGAATTTCTCAAGCAGAGTCTTTTTGGTGAAACAGTTAATGTCCTGATGGTTCCAGTACATACTTGTAAGAAACGCTGTAATTGTGGTATAACTCTTAAAATATACATTTTGAGTTTCCAGAAATGATTTCAAACTTGTAATAAGCACTTGAAATAAAAGTAAGTAGGTTCTTACTACATCCCGTGTTGTTTTCAATCACTGACATTACCGGTGGAAAGCAGGGAAGTGACCAGAAAACTGAAAATATTTACAACTCCGGGCACTTTCGGGAGTGTTTTCACTTGAATTTGCTTTCAAATACTAGGAATTCATGTTTATACAGCTCAAAATTAGTGTAGAAAGACTGTAAGAGAGGACTATACTGCTTATGTTTATAATTGAGGCGGAATTTCTCGAGCGTCTTATTGGTGAATCAGGTAATATCCTGACGGTTCCAGTACATACTTGTAAGAAAACTCTCTAATTGTGGTATAAGTCTTAAAATACGCATTTAGAGTTTCCAGAAATGATTTCAAACTTGTAATAAGCACTTGAAATAAAAGTAAGTAGGTTCTTACTACATACCCTGCCGTTTTCAATCACTGATATTACCCGTGGAAAGCAGGGAAATGACCAGAAAACTGATAATATTTACAACTCCGGCCACTTTAGCGAGCGTTTTCACATGAATTTGCTTTCAAATATTAGGAATTCATGTTTATACAGCTCAAAATTAGTGTAGAAAGACTGTAAGTGAGGACTATACTGCTCATGTTTATAATTGAGGCGGAATTTCTCGAGCGTCTTATTGGTGAATCAGGTAATATCCTGACGGTTCCAGTACACACTTGTAAGAAACTCTCTAATTGTGGTATAACTCTAAAAATACGCATTTAGAGTTTCCAGAAATGATTTCAAACTTGTAATAAGCACTTGAAATAAAAGTAAGTAAGTTCTTACTACATACCCTGCCGTTTTCAATCACTGACATTACCCGTGGAAAGCAGGGAAATGACCAGAAAACTGATAATATTTACAAATCCGGCCATTTTAGCGAGCGTTTTCACTTGAATTTGCTTTCAAATATTAGGAATTCATGTTTATACAGCTCAAAATTAGTGTAGAAAGACTGTAAGTGAGGACTATACTGCTTATGTTTACTATTGAGGCCGAATTTCTCGAGCGTCTTTTTGCTGAATCAGTTAATATCTTGATGGTTCCAGTACATACTTGTAAGAAACTCTCTAATTGTGGTATAACTATTAAAATACGCATGTAGAGTTTCCAGAAATGATTTCAAACTTGTAATAAGCACTTGAAATAAAAGTAAGTAGGTTCTTACTACCTACCCTGCCGTTTTCAATCACTGACATTACCCGTGGAAAGCAGGGAAATGACCAGAAAACTGAAAATATTTACAACTCCGGGCACTTTAGGGAGTGTTTTCACTTGAATTTGCTTTCAAATACTAGGAATTCATGTTTATACAGCTCAAAATTAGTGTAGAAAGACTGTAAGTGAGGACGATACTGCTTATGTTTACAATTGAGGCCGAATTTCTAAAGCGTCTTTTTGCTGAATCAGTTAATATCCTGATGGTTCCAGTAAATACTTGTAAGAAACTCTCTAATTGTGGTATAACTCTTAAAATACGCATGTAGAGTTTCCAGAAATGATTTCAAACTTGTAATAAGCACTTGAAATAAAAGTAAGTAGGTTCTTACAACATACCCTGCCGTTTTCAATCACTGACATTACCCGTGGAAAGCAGGGAAATGACCAGAAAACTGAAAATATTTACAACTCCGGGCACTTTAGGGAGTGTTTTTACTTGAATTTGCTTTCTAATACTAGTAATTCATGTTTATACAGATCAAAATTAGTGTAGAAAGACTGTAAGTGAGGACTATACTGCTTATGTTTACAATTGAGGCCGAATTTCTCGAGCGTCTTATTGGTGAATCAGTTAATATCCTGACGGTTCCAGTACATACTTGTAAGAAAACTCTCTAATTGTGGTATAAGTCTTAAAATACGCATTTAGAGTTTCCAGAAATGATTTCAAACTTGTAATAAGCACTTGAAATAAAAGTAAGTAGGTTCTTACTACATACCCTGCCGTTTTCAATCACTGACATTACCCGTGGAAAGCAGGGAAATGACCAGAAAACTGATAATATTTAAAACTCCGGCAACTTTACAGAGCGTTTTCACTTGAATTTCCTTTAAAATATTACGAATTCAAGTTTATACAGCTCAAAATTAGTGTAGAAAGACTGTAAGTGAGGACTATCCTGCTTATGTTTACAATTGAGGCCGAATTTCTCCAGCGTCTTTTTGCTGAATCAGTTAATATCCTGATGGTTTCAGTACATACTTGTAAGAAACTCTCTAATTGTGGTATAACTCTTAAAATACGCATTTAGAGTTTCCAGAAATGATTTAAAACTTGTAATAAGCACTTGAAATAAAAGTAAGTAGGTTCTTACTACATACCGTGCTGTTTTCAATCACTGACATTACCCGTGGAAAGCAGGGAAATGACCAGAAAACTGAAAATATTTACAACTCCGGGCAGTTTAGGGAGTGTTTTCACTTGAATTTGCTTTCAAATACTAGGAATTCATGTTTATACAGCTCAAAATTAGTGTAGAAAGACTGTAAGTGAGGACTATACTGCTTATGTTTACAATTGAGGCCGAATTTCTCAAGCAGAGTCTTTTTGGTGAAACAGTTAATGTCCTGATGGTTCCAGTACATACTTGTAAGAAACGCTGTAATTGTGGTATAACTCTTAAAATATACATTTTGAGTTTCCAGAAATGATTTCAAACTTGTAATAAGCACTTGAAATAAAAGTAAGTAGGTTCTTACTACATCCCGTGTTGTTTTCAATCACTGACATTACCGGTGGAAAGCAGGGAAGTGACCAGAAAACTGAAAATATTTACAACTCCGGGCACTTTCGGGAGTGTTTTCACTTGAATTTGCTTTCAAATACTAGGAATTCATGTTTATACAGCTCAAAATTAGTGTAGAAAGACTGTAAGAGAGGACTATACTGCTTATGTTTATAATTGAGGCGGAATTTCTCGAGCGTCTTATTGGTGAATCAGGTAATATCCTGACGGTTCCAGTACATACTTGTAAGAAAACTCTCTAATTGTGGTATAAGTCTTAAAATACGCATTTAGAGTTTCCAGAAATGATTTCAAACTTGTAATAAGCACTTGAAATAAAAGTAAGTAGGTTCTTACTACATACCCTGCCGTTTTCAATCACTGATATTACCCGTGGAAAGCAGGGAAATGACCAGAAAACTGATAATATTTACAACTCCGGCCACTTTAGCGAGCGTTTTCACATGAATTTGCTTTCAAATATTAGGAATTCATGTTTATACAGCTCAAAATTAGTGTAGAAAGACTGTAAGTGAGGACTATACTGCTCATGTTTATAATTGAGGCGGAATTTCTCGAGCGTCTTATTGGTGAATCAGGTAATATCCTGACGGTTCCAGTACACACTTGTAAGAAACTCTCTAATTGTGGTATAACTCTAAAAATACGCATTTAGAGTTTCCAGAAATGATTTCAAACTTGTAATAAGCACTTGAAATAAAAGTAAGTAAGTTCTTACTACATACCCTGCCGTTTTCAATCACTGACATTACCCGTGGAAAGCAGGGAAATGACCAGAAAACTGATAATATTTACAAATCCGGCCATTTTAGCGAGCGTTTTCACTTGAATTTGCTTTCAAATATTAGGAATTCATGTTTATACAGCTCAAAATTAGTGTAGAAAGACTGTAAGTGAGGACTATACTGCTTATGTTTACTATTGAGGCCGAATTTCTCGAGCGTCTTTTTGCTGAATCAGTTAATATCTTGATGGTTCCAGTACATACTTGTAAGAAACTCTCTAATTGTGGTATAACTATTAAAATACGCATGTAGAGTTTCCAGAAATGATTTCAAACTTGTAATAAGCACTTGAAATAAAAGTAAGTAGGTTCTTACTACCTACCCTGCCGTTTTCAATCACTGACATTACCCGTGGAAAGCAGGGAAATGACCAGAAAACTGAAAATATTTACAACTCCGGGCACTTTAGGGAGTGTTTTCACTTGAATTTGCTTTCAAATACTAGGAATTCATGTTTATACAGCTCAAAATTAGTGTAGAAAGACTGTAAGTGAGGACGATACTGCTTATGTTTACAATTGAGGCCGAATTTCTAAAGCGTCTTTTTGCTGAATCAGTTAATATCCTGATGGTTCCAGTAAATACTTGTAAGAAACTCTCTAATTGTGGTATAACTCTTAAAATACGCATGTAGAGTTTCCAGAAATGATTTCAAACTTGTAATAAGCACTTGAAATAAAAGTAAGTAGGTTCTTACAACATACCCTGCCGTTTTCAATCACTGACATTACCCGTGGAAAGCAGGGAAATGACCAGAAAACTGAAAATATTTACAACTCCGGGCACTTTAGGGAGTGTTTTTACTTGAATTTGCTTTCTAATACTAGTAATTCATGTTTATACAGATCAAAATTAGTGTAGAAAGACTGTAAGTGAGGACTATACTGCTTATGTTTACAATTGAGGCCGAATTTCTCGAGCGTCTTATTGGTGAATCAGTTAATATCCTGACGGTTCCAGTACATACTTGTAAGAAAACTCTCTAATTGTGGTATAAGTCTTAAAATACGCATTTAGAGTTTCCAGAAATGATTTCAAACTTGTAATAAGCACTTGAAATAAAAGTAAGTAGGTTCTTACTACATACCCTGCCGTTTTCAATCACTGACATTACCCGTGGAAAGCAGGGAAATGACCAGAAAACTGATAATATTTAAAACTCCGGCAACTTTACAGAGCGTTTTCACTTGAATTTCCTTTAAAATATTACGAATTCAAGTTTATACAGCTCAAAATTAGTGTAGAAAGACTGTAAGTGAGGACTATCCTGCTTATGTTTACAATTGAGGCCGAATTTCTCCAGCGTCTTTTTGCTGAATCAGTTAATATCCTGATGGTTTCAGTACATACTTGTAAGAAACTCTCTAATTGTGGTATAACTCTTAAAATACGCATTTAGAGTTTCCAGAAATGATTTAAAACTTGTAATAAGCACTTGAAATAAAAGTAAGTAGGTTCTTACTACATACCGTGCTGTTTTCAATCACTGACATTACCCGTGGAAAGCAGGGAAATGACCAGAAAACTGAAAATATTTACAACTCCGGGCAGTTTAGGGAGTGTTTTCACTTGAATTTGCTTTCAAATACTAGGAATTCATGTTTATACAGCTCAAAATTAGTGTAGAAAGACTGTAAGAGAGGACTATACTGCTTATGTTTATAATTGAGGCGGAATTTCTCGAGCGTCTTATTGGTGAATCAGGTAATATCCTGACGGTTCCAGTACATACTTGTAAGAAAACTCTCTAATTGTGGTATAAGTCTTAAAATACGCATTTAGAGTTTCCAGAAATGATTTCAAACTTGTAATAAGCACTTGAAATAAAAGTAAGTAGGTTCTTACTACATACCCTGCCGTTTTCAATCACTGACATTACCCGTGGAAAGCAGGGAAATGACCAGAAAACTGATAATATTTACAACTCCGGCCACTTTAGCGAGCGTTTTCACATGAATTTGCTTTCAAATATTAGGAATTCATGTTTATACAGCTCAAAATTAGTGTAGAAAGACTGTAAGTGAGGACTATACTGCTCATGTTTATAATTGAGGCGGAATTTCTCGAGCGTCTTATTGGTGAATCAGGTAATATCCTGACGGTTCCAGTACACACTTGTAAGAAACTCTCTAATTGTGGTATAACTCTTAAAATACGCATTTAGAGTTTCCAGAAATGATTTCAAACTTGTAATAAGCACTTGAAATAAAAGTAAGTAAGTTCTTACTACATACCCTGCCGTTTTCAATCACTGACATTACCCGTGGAAAGCAGGGAAATGACCAGAAAACTGATAATATTTACAAATCCGGCCATTTTAGCGAGCGTTTTCACTTGAATTTGCTTTCAAATATTAGGAATTCATGTTTATACAGCTCAAAATTTGTGTAGAAAGACTGTAAGTGAGGACTATACTGCTTATGTTTACTATTGAGGCCGAATTTCTCGAGCGTCTTTTTGCTGAATCAGTTAATATCTTGATGGTTCCAGTACATACTTGTAAGAAACTCTCTAATTGTGGTATAACTATTAAAATACGCATGTAGAGTTTCCAGAAATGATTTCAAACTTGTAATAAGCACTTGAAATAAAAGTAAGTAGGTTCTTACTACCTACCCTGCCGTTTTCAATCACTGACATTACCCGTGGAAAGCAGGGAAATGACCAGAAAACTGAAAATATTTACAACTCCGGGCACTTTAGGGAGTGTTTTCACTTGAATTTGCTTTCAAATATTAGGAATTCATGTTTATACAGCTCAAAATTAGTGTAGAAAGACTTTAAGTGAGGACTATACTGCTCATGTTTATAATTGAGGCGGAATTTCTCGAGCGTCTTATTGGTGAATCAGGTAATATCCTGACGGTTCCAGTACACACTTGTAAGAAACTCTCTAATTGTGGTATAACTCTTAAAATACGCATTTAGAGTTTCCAGAAATGATTTCAAACTTGTAATAAGCACTTGAAATGAAAGTAAGTAAGTTCTTACTACATACCCTGCCGTTTTCAATCACTGACATTACCCGTGGAAAGCAGGGAAATGACCAGAAAACTGATAATATTTACAACTCCGGCCACTTTAGCGAGCGTTTTCACTTGAATTTGCTTTCAAATATTAGGAATTCATGTTTATACAGCTCAAAATTAGTGTAGAAAGACTGTAATTGAGGACTATACTGCTTATGTTTACAATTGAGGCCGAATTTCTCAAGCAGAGTCTTTTTGGTGAATCAGTTAATGTCCTGATGGTTCCAGTACATACTTGTAAGAAACGCTGTAATTGTGGTATAACTCTTAAAATATACATTTTGAGTTTCCAGAAATGATTTCAAACTTGTAATAAGCACTTGAAATAAAAGTAAGTAGGTTCTTACTACATCCCGTGTTGTTTTCAATCACTGACATTACCGGTGGAAAGCAGGGAAGTGACCAGAAAACTGAAAATATTTACAACTCCGGGCACTTTCGGGAGTGTTTTCACTTGAATTTGCTTTCAAATACTAGGAATTCATGTTTATACAGCTCAAAATTAGTGTAGAAAGACTGTAAGAGAGGACTATACTGCTTATGTTTATAATTGAGGCGGAATTTCTCGAGCGTCTTATTGGTGAATCAGGTAATATCCTGACGATTCCAGTACATACTTGTAAGAAAACTCTCTAATTGTGGTATAAGTCTTAAAATACGCATTTAGAGTTTCCAGAAATGATTTCAAACTTGTAATAAGCACTTGAAATAAAAGTAAGTAGGTTCTTACTACATACCCTGCCGTTTTCAATCACTGATATTACCCGTGGAAAGCAGGGAAATGACCAGAAAACTGATAATATTTACAACTCCGGCCACTTTAGCGAGCGTTTTCACATGAATTTGCTTTCAAATATTAGGAATTCATGTTTATACAGCTCAAAATTAGTGTAGAAAGACTGTAAGTGAGGACTATACTGCTCATGTTTATAATTGAGGCGGAATTTCTCGAGCGTCTTATTGGTGAATCAGGTAATATCCTGACGGTTCCAGTACACACTTGTAAGAAACTCTCTAATTGTGGTATAACTCTAAAAATACGCATTTAGAGTTTCCAGAAATGATTTCAAACTTGTAATAAGCACTTGAAATAAAAGTAAGTAAGTTCTTACTACATACCCTGCCGTTTTCAATCACTGACATTACCCGTGGAAAGCAGGGAAATGACCAGAAAACTGATAATATTTACAAATCCGGCCATTTTAGCGAGCGTTTTCACTTGAATTTGCTTTCAAATATTAGGAATTCATGTTTATACAGCTCAAAATTAGTGTAGAAAGACTGTAAGTGAGGACTATACTGCTTATGTTTACTATTGAGGCCGAATTTCTCGAGCGTCTTTTTGCTGAATCAGTTAATATCTTGATGGTTCCAGTACATACTTGTAAGAAACTCTCTAATTGTGGTATAACTATTAAAATACGCATGTAGAGTTTCCAGAAATGATTTCAAACTTGTAATAAGCACTTGAAATAAAAGTAAGTAGGTTCTTACTACCTACCCTGCCGTTTTCAATCACTGACATTACCCGTGGAAAGCAGGGAAATGACCAGAAAACTGAAAATATTTACAACTCCGGGCACTTTAGGGAGTGTTTTCACTTGAATTTGCTTTCAAATACTAGGAATTCATGTTTATACAGCTCAAAATTAGTGTAGAAAGACTGTAAGTGAGGACTATACTGCTCATGTTTATAATTGAGGCGGAATTTCTCGAGCGTCTTATTGGTGAATCAGGTAATATCCAGACGGTTCCAGTACACACTTGTAAGAAACTCTCTAATTGTGGTATAACTCTTAAAATACGCATTTAGAGTTTCCAGAAATGATTTCAAACTTGTAATAAGCACTTGAAATAAAAGTAAGTAAGTTCTTACTACATACCCTGCCGTTTTCAATCACTGACATTACCCGTGGAAAGCAGGGAAATGACCAGAAAACTGAAAATATTTACAACTCAGGGCACTTTAGGGAGTGTTTTTACTTGAATTTGCTTTCAAATACTAGGAATTCATGTTTCTACAGCTCAAAATTAGTGTAGAAAGACTGTAAGTGAGGACTATACTGCTTATGTTTACAATTGAAGCCGAATTTCTCAAGCAGAGTCTTTTTGGTGAATCAGTTAATATCCTGATGGTTCCAGAACATGCTTGTAAGAAACGCTGTAATTGTGGTATAACTCTTAAAATATACATTTAGAGTTTCCAAAAATGATTTCAAACTTGTAATAAGCACTTGAAATAAAAGTAAGTAGGTTCTTACTACATACCCTGCCGTTTTCAATCACTGACATTACCCGTGGAAAGCAGGGAAATGACCAGAAAACTGAAAATATTTACAACTCCGGGCACTTTAGGGAGTGTTGTCACTTGAATTTGCTTTCAAATTCTAGGAATTCATGTTTCTACAGCTCAAAATTAGTGTAGAAGGACTGTAAGAAAGGACTATACTGCTTATGTTTACAATTGAGGCCGAATTTCTCGAGCGTCTTTTTGGTGAATCTGTTAATATTCTGACGGTTCCAGTACATACTTGTAAGAAAACTCTCTAATTGTGGTATAAGTCTTAAAATACGCATTTAGAGTTTCCAGAAATGATTTCAAACTTGTAATAAGCACTTGAAATAAAAGTAAGTAGGTTCTTACTACATACCCTGCCGTTTTCAATCACTGACATTACCCGTGGAAAGCAGGGAAATGACCAGAAAACTGAAAATATTTACAACTCCGGGCACTTCAGGGAGTGTTTTTACTTGAATTTGCTTTCTAATACTAGTAATTCATGTTTATACAGATCAAAATTAGTGTAGAAAGACTGTAAGTGAGGACTATACTGCTTATGTTTACAATTGAGGCCGAATTTCTCGAGCGTCTTATTGGTGAATCAGTTAATATCCTGACGGTTCCAGTACATACTTGTAAGAAAACTCTCTAATTGTGGTATAAGTCTTAAAATACGCATTTAGAGTTTCCAGAAATGATTTCAAACTTGTAATAAGCACTTGAAATAAAAGTAAGTAGGTTCTTACTACATACCCTGCCGTTTTCAATCACTGACATTACCCGTGGAAAGCAGGGAAATGACCAGAAAACTGATAATATTTAAAACTCCGGCAACTTTACAGAGCGTTTTCACTTGAATTTCCTTTAAAATATTACGAATTCAAGTTTATACAGCTCAAAATTAGTGTAGAAAGACTGTAAGTGAGGACTATCCTGCTTATGTTTACAATTGAGGCCGAATTTCTCCAGCGTCTTTTTGCTGAATCAGTTAATATCCTGATGGTTTCAGTACATACTTGTAAGAAACTCTCTAATTGTGGTATAACTCTTAAAATACGCATTTAGAGTTTCCAGAAATGATTTCAAACTTGTAATAAGCACTTGAAATAAAAGTAAGTATGTTCTTACTACATACCGTGCTGTTTTCAATCACTGACATTACCCGTGGAAAGCAGGGAAATGACCAGAAAACTGAAAATATTTACAACTCCGGGCACTTTCGGGAGTGTTTTCACTTGAATTTGCTTTCAGATGTTAGGAATTCATGTTTATACAGCTCAAAATTAGTGTAGAAAGACTGTAAGAGAGGACTATACTGCTTATGTTTATAATTGAGGCGGAATTTCTCGAGCGTCTTATTGGTGAATCAGGTAATATCCTGATGGTTCCAGTACATACTTGTAAGAAAACTCTCTAATTGTGGTATAAGTCTTAAAATACGCATTTAGAGTTTCCAGAAATGATTTCAAACTTGTAATAAGCACTTGAAATAAAAGTAAGTAGGTTCTTACTACATACCCTGCCGTTTTCAATCACTGACATTACCCGTGGAAAGCAGGGAAATGACCAGAAAACTGATAATATTTACAACTCCGGCCACTTTAGCGAGCGTTTTCACTTGAATTTGCTTTCAAATATTAGGAATTCATGTTTATACAGCTCAAAATTAGTGTAGAAAGACTGTAAGTGAGGACTATTCTGCTCATGTTTATAATTGAGGCGGAATTTCTCGAGCGTCTTATTGGTGAATCAGGTAATATCCTGACGGTTCCAGTACACACTTGTAAGAAACTCTCTAATTGTGGTATAACTCTTAAAATACGCATTTAGAGTTTCCAGAAATGATTTCAAACTTGTAATAAGCACTTGAAATAAAAGTAAGTAAGTTCTTACTACATACCCTGCCGTTTTCAATCACTGACATTACCCGTGGAAAGCTGGGAAATGACCTGAAAACTGATAATACTTACAACTCCGGGCACTTTAGGGAGTGTTGTCACTTGAATTTGCTTTCAAATACTAGGAATTCATGTTTCTACAGCTCAAAATTAGTGTAGAAAGACTGTAAGTGAGGACTATACTCCTTATGTTTACAATTGAGGCCGAATTTCTCCAGCGTCTTTTTGCTGAATCAGTTAATATCCTGATGGTTCCAGTACATACTTGTAAGAAACTCTCTAATTGTGGTATAACTCTTAAAAGACGCATTTAGAGTTTCCAGAAATGATTTAAAACTTGTAATAAGCACTTGAAATAAAAGTAAGTAGGTTCTTACTACATACCCTGCCGTTTTCAATCACTGACATTACCCGGGGAAAGCAGGGAAATGACCAGAAAACTGAAAATATTTACAACTCCGGGCACTTTAGGGAGTGTTTTCACTTGAATTTGCTTTCAAATACTAGGAATTCATGTTTATACAGCTCAAAATTAGTGTAGAAAGACGGTAAGAGAGGACTATACCGCTCATGTTTATAATTGAGGCGGAATTTCTCGAGCGTCTTATTGGTGAATCAGGTAATATCCTGAAGGTTCCAGTAATACTTGTAAGAAAACTGTCTAATTGCGGTATAAGTCTTAAAATACGCATTTAGAGTTTCCAGAAATGATTTCAAACTTGTAATAAGCACTTGAAATAAAAGTAGATAGGTTCGTACTACATACCCTGCCGTTTTCAATCACTGACATTACCCGTGGAAAGCAGGGAAATGACCAGAAAACTGATAATATTTACAACTCCGGCCACTTTAGCGAGCGTTTTCACTTGAATTTGCTTTCAAATATTAGGAATTCATGTTTATACAGCTCAAAATTAGTGTAGAAAGACTGTAAGTGAGGACTATACTGCTTATGTTTACAATTGAGGCCGAATTTCTCCAGCGTATTATTGCTGAATCAGTTAATATCCTGATGGTTCCAGTACATACTTGTAAGAAACGCTGTACTTGGGGTATAAGTCTTAAAATATACATTTAGAGTTTCCAGAAATGATTTCAAACTTGTAATAACCACTTGAAATAAAAGTAAGTAGGTTCTTACTACATACCCTGCCGTTTTCAATCACTGACATTACCCGAGGAAAGCAGGGAAATGACCAGAAAACTCAAAATATTTACAACTCCGGGCACTTTAGGGAGTGTTTTTACTTGAATATGCTTTCAAATACTAGGAATTCTTGTTTCTACAGCTCAAAATTAGTGTAGAAAGACTGTAAGTGAGGACTATACTGCTTATGTTTACAATTGAAGCCGAATTTCTCAAGCAGAGTCTTTTTGGTGAATCAGTTAATATCCTGATGGTTCCAGAACATGCTTGTAAGAAACGCTGTAATTGTGGTAAAACTCTTAAAATATACATTTAGAGTTTCCAAAAATGATTTCAAACTTGTAATAAGCACTTGAAATAAAAGTAAGTAGGTTCTTACTACATACCCTGCCATTTTCAATCACTGACTTTACCCGTGGAAAGCAGGGAAATGACCAGAAAACTGAAAATACTTACAACTCCGGGCACTTTAGGGAGTGTTGTCACTTGAATTTGCTTTCAAATACTAGGAATTCATGTTTCTACAGCTCAAAATTAGTGTAGAAGGACTGTAAGAAAGGACTATACTGCTTATGTTTACAATTGAGGCCAAATTTCTCGAGCGTCTTTTTGGTGAATCTGTTAATATCCTGACGGTTCCAGTACATACTTGTAAGAAAACTCTCTAATTGTGGTATAAGTCTTAAAATACGCATTTAGAGTTTCCAGAAATGATTTCAAACTTGTAATAAGCACTTGAAATAAAAGTAAGAAGGTTCTTACTACATACCCTGCCTTTTTCAATCACTGACATTACCCATGGAAAGCAGGGAAATGACCAGAAAACTGATAATATTTACAACTCCGGCCACTTTAGCGAGCGTTTTCACTTGAATTTGCTTTCAAATATTAGGAATTCATGTTTATACAGCTCACAATTAGTGTAGAAAGACTGTAAGTGAGGACTATACTGCTTATGTTTACAATTGAGGCTGAATTTCTCGAGCGTCTTTTTGGTGAATCAGTTAATATCCTGACGGTTCCAGTAATACTTGTAAGAAAACTGTGTAATTGCGGTATATATCTTAAAATACGGATGTAGAGTTTCCAGAAATGATTTCAAACTTGTAATAAGCACTTGAAATAAAAGTAAGTAGGTTCTTACTACATACCCTGCCGTTTTCAATCACTGACATTACCCGTGGAAAGCAGGGAAATGACCAGAAAACTGATAATATTTAGAACTCCGGCAACTTTACAGAGAGTTTTCACTTGAATTTCCTTTAACATATTACGAATTCAAGTTTATACAGCTCAAAATTAGTGTAGAAAGACTGTAAGTGAGGACTATACTGCTTATGTTTACAATTGAGGCCGAATTTCTCGAGCGTCTTTTTGGTGAATCAGTTAATATCCTGATCAGTTAATATACCTCTTAAAATATACATTTAGAGTTTCCAGAAATGATTTCAAACTTGTAATAAGCACTTGAAATAAAAGTAAGTAGGTTCTTACTACATACCCTGCCGTTTTCAATCACTGACATTACCCGTGGAAAGCTGGGAAATGACCTGAAAACTGATAATACTTACAACTCCGGGCACTTTAGGGAGTGTTTTCACTTGAATTTGCTTTCAAATACTAGGAATTCATGTTTCTACAGCTCAAAATTAGTGTAGAAAGACTGTAAGTGAGGACTATACTGGTTATGTTTACAATTGAGGCCGAATTTCTCGAGCGTCTTATTGGTGAATCAGTTAATATCATGATGGTTCCAGTACATACTTGTAAGAAACGCTGTAATTGTGGTATACCTCTTAAAATATACATTTAGAGTTTCCAGAAATATTTTCAAACTTGTAATAAGCACGTGAAATAAAAGTAAGTAGGTTCTTACTACATACCCTGCCGTTTTCAATCACTGACATTACCCGTGGAAAGCAGGGAAATGACCAGAAAACTGATAATATTTACAACTCCAGCAACTTTACAGAGCGTTTTCACTTGAATTTCCTTTAAAATATTACGAATTCAAGTTTATACAGCTCAAAATTAGTGTAGAAAGACTGTAAGTGAGGACTATACTGCTTACGTTTACAATTGAGGTTGAATTTCTCCAGCGTCTTTTTGGTGAATCAGTTAATATCCTGACGGTTCCAGTAATACTTGTAAGAAAACTGTCTAATTGCGGTATAAGTCTTAAAATAAGCATTTAGAGTTTCAAGAAATGATTTAAAACTTGTAATAAGCACTTGAAATAAAAGTAAGTAGGTTCTTACTACATACCCTGCCGTTTTCAATCACTGACATTACCCGTGGAAAGCTGGGAAATGACCTGAAAACTGATAATACTTACAACTCCGGGCACTTTAGGGAGTGTTTTCACTTGAATTTGCTTTCAAATACTAGGAATTCATGTTTCTACAGCTCAAAATTAGTGTAGAAAGACTGTAAGTGAGGACTATACTGCTTATGTTTACAATTGAGGCCGAATTTCTCGAGCGTCTTATTGGTGAATCAGTTAATATCGTGATGGTTCCAGTACATACTTGTAAGAAACGCTGTAATTGTGGTATACCTCTTAAAATATACATTTAGAGTTTCCAGAAATGATTTCAAACTTGTAATAAGCACTTGAAATAAAAGTAAGTAGGTTCTTACTACATACCCTGCCGTTTTCAATCACTGACATTACCCGTGGAAAGCAGGGAAATGACCAGAAAACTGATAATATTTACAACTCCGGCCACTTCAGCGAGCGTTTTCACTTGAATTTGCTTTCAAATACTAGGAATTCATGTTTATACAGCTCAAAATTAGTGTAGAAAGACTGTAAGTGAGGACTATACTGCTCATGTTTATAATTGAGGCGGAATTTCTCGAGAGTCTTGTTAGTGAATCAGGTAATATCCTGACGGTTCCAGTACATACTTGTAAGAAACTCTCTAATTGTGGTATAACTCTTAAAATACGCATTTAGAGTTTCCAGAAATGATTTCAAACTTGTAATAAGCACTTGAAATAAAAGTAAGTAGGTTCTTACTACATACCCTGCCGTTTTCAATCACTGACATTACCCGTGGAAAGCAGGGAAATGACCAGAAAACTGGTAATATTTACAACTCCTGGCACTTTAGGCAGCGTTTTCACTTGAATTTCCTTTAACATATTACGAATTCAAGTTTATACAGCTGAAAATTAGTGTAGAAAGACTGTAAGTGAGGACTATACTGCTTATGTTTACAATTGAGGCCGAATTTCTCGAGCGTCTTTTTGGTGAATCAGTTAATATCCTGATGGGGCCAGTACATACTTGTAAGAAACTCTCTAATTGTGGTATAACTCTTAAAATATGCATGTAGAGTTTCCAGAAATGATTTCAAACTTGTAATAAGCACTTGAAATAAAAGTAAGTAGGTTCTTACTACATACCCTGCTGTTTTCAATCACTGACATTACCCGTGGAAAGCAGGGAAATGACCAGAAAACTGAAAATATTTACAACTCCGGGCACTTTAGGGAGTGTTTTCACTTGAATTTGCTTTCAAATACTAGGAATTCATGTTTATACAGCTCAAAATTAGTGTAGAAAGACTGTAAGTGAGGACTATACTGCTCATGTTTATAATTGAGGCGGAATTTCTCGAGCGTCTTGTTGGTGAATCAGGTAATATCCTGACGGTTCCAGTACATACTTGTAAGAAACTCTCTAATTGTGGTATAACTCTTAAAATACGCATTTAGAGTTTCCAGAAATGATTTCAAACTTGTAATAAGCACTTGAAATAAAAGTAAGTAGGTTCTTACTACATACCCTGCCGTTTTCAATCACTGACATTACCCGTGGAAAGCAGGGAAATGACCAGAAAACTGAAAATATTTACAACTCCGGGCACTTTAGGGAGTGTTTTCACTTGAATTTGCTTTCAAATACTAGGAATTCATGTTTATACAGCTCAAAATTAGTGTAGAAAGACTGTAAGTGAGGACTATACTGCTCATGTTTTTAATTGAGGCGGAATTTCTCGAGCGTCTTGTTGGTGAATCAGGTAATATCCTGACGGTTCCAGTACATACTTGTAAGAAACTCTCTAATTGTGGTATAACTCTTAAAATACGCATTTAGAGTTTCCAGAAATGATTTCAAACTTGTAATAAGCACTTGAAATAAAAGTAAGTAGGTTCTTACTACATACCCTGCCGTTTTCAATCACTGACATTACCCGTGGAAAGCAGGGAAATGACCAGAAAACTGATTATATTACAACTCCAGCAACTTTACAGAGCGTTTTCACTTGAATTTCCTTTAAAATATTACGAATTCAAGTTTATACAGCTCAAAATTAGTGTAGAAAGACTGTAAGTGAGGACTATACTGCTCATGTTTATAATTGAGGCGGAATTTCTCGAGCGTCTTGTTGGTGAATCAGGTAATATCCTGACGGTTCCAGTACATACTTGTAAGAAACTCTCTAATTGTGGTATAACTCTTAAAATACGCATTTAGAGTTTCCAGAAATGATTTCAAACTTGTAATAAGCACTTGAAATAAAAGTAAGTAGGTTCTTTCTACATACCCTGCCGTTTTCAATCACTGACATTACCCGTGGAAAGCAGGGAAATGACCAGAAAACTGATAATATTTACAACTCCGGCAACTTTACAGAGCGTTTTCACTTGAATTTCCTTTAACATATTACGAATTCAAGTTTATACAGCTCAAAATTAGTGTAGAAAGACTGTAAGTGAGGACTATACTGCTTATGTTTACAATTGAGGCCGAATTTCTCGAGCGTCTTTTTGGTGAATCAGTTAATATCCTGATGGGGCCAGTACATACTTGTAAGAAACTCTCTAATTGTGGTATAACTCTTAAAATATGCATGTAGAGTTTCCAGAAATGATTTCAAACTTGTAATAAGCACTTGAAATAAAAGTAAGTAGGTTCTTACTACATACCCTGCCGTTTTCAATCACTGACATTACCCGTGGAAAGCAGGGAAATGACCAGAAAACTGATTATATTTACAAATCCAGCAACTTTACAGAGCGTTTTCACTTGAATTTCCTTTAAAATATTACGAATTCAAGTTTATACAGCTCAAAATTAGTGTAGAAAGACTGTAAGTGAGGACTATACTGCTTATGTTTACAATTGAGGTTGAATTTCTCGAGCGTCTTTTTGGTGAATCAGTTAATATCCTGACGGTTCCAGTAATACTTGTAAGAAAACTGTCTAATTGCGGTATAAGTCTTAAAATACGCATTTAGAGTTTCAAGAAATGATTTCAAACTTGTAATAAGCACTTGAAATAAAAGTAAGTAGGTTCTTACTACATACCCTGCCGTTTTCAATCACTGACATTACCCGTGGAAAGCTGGGAAATGACCTGAAAACTGATAATACTTACAACTCCGGGCACTTTAGGGAGTGTTTTCACTTGAATTTGCTTTCAAATACTAGGAATTCATGTTTCTACAGCTCAAAATTAGTGTAGAAAGACTGTAAGTGAGGACTATACTGCTTATGTTTACAATTGAGGCCGAATTTCTCGAGCGTCTTATTGGTGAATCAGTTAATATCGTGATGGTTCCAGTACATACTTGTAAGAAACGCTGTAATTGTGGTATACCTCTTAAAATATACATTTAGAGTTTCCAGAAATGATTTCAAACTTGTAATAAGCACTTGAAATAAAAGTAAGTAGGTTCTTACTACATACCCTGCCGTTTTCAATCACTGACATTACCCGTGGAAAGCAGGGAAATGACCAGAAAACTGATAATATTTACAACTCCGGCCACTTTAGCGAGCGTTTTCACTTGAATTTGCTTTCAAATACTAGGAATTCATGTTTATACAGCTCAAAATTAGTGTAGAAAGACTGTAAGTGAGGACTATACTGCTTATGTTTACAATTGAGGCTGAATTTCTCGAGCGTCTTTTTGGTGAATCAGTTAATATCCTGACGGTTCCAGTAATACTTGTAAGAAAACTGTCTAATTACAGTATAAGTCTTAAAATACGCATTTAGAGTTTCCAGAAATGATTTCAAACTTGTAATAAGCACTTGAAATAAAAGTAAGTAGGTTCTTACTACATACCCTGCCGTTTTCAATCACTGACATTACCCGTGGAAAGCAGGGAAATGACCAGAAAACTGATAATATTTACAACTCCGGAAACTTTACAGAGCGTTTTCACTTGAATTTCCTTTAAAATATTACGAATTCAAGTTTATACAGCTCAAAATTAGTGTAGAAAGACTGTAAGTGAGGACTATACTGCTTATGTTTACAGTTGAGGCCGAATTTCTCGAGTGTCTTTTTGCTGAATCAGTTAATATCCTGATGGGGCCAGTACATACTTGTAAGAAACTCTCTAATTGTGGTATAACTCTTAAAATATGCATGTAGAGTTTCCAGAAATGATTTCAAACTTGTAATAAGCACTTGAAATAAAAGTAAGTAGGTTCTTACTACATACCCTGCCGTGTTCAATCACTGACATTACCCGTGGAAAACTGGGAAATGACCTGAAAACTGATAATACTTACAACTCCGGGCACTTTAGGGAGTGTTTTCACTTGAATTTGCTTTCAAATACTAGGAATTCATGTTTCTACAGCTCAAAATTAGTGTAGAAAGACTGTAAGTGAGGACTATACTGCTTATGTTTACAATTGAGGCCGAATTTCTTAAGCGTCTTTTTGCTGAATCAGTTAATATCCTGATGGTTCCAGTACATACTTGTAAGAAACTCTCTAATTGTGGTATAACTCTTAAAATATGCATGTAGAGTTTCCAGAAATGATTTCAAACTTGTAATAAGCACTTGAAATAAAAGTAAGTAGGTTCTTACTACATACCCTGCCGTGTTCAATCACTGACATTACCCGTGGAAAACTGGGAAATGACCTGAAAACTGATAATACTTACAACTCCGGGCACTTTAGGGAGTGTTTTCACTTGAATTTGCTTTCAAATACTAGGAATTCATGTTTCTACAGCTCAAAATTAGTGTAGAAAGACTGTAAGTGAGGACTATACTGCTTATGTTTACAATTGAGGCTGAATTTCTCGATCGTCTTTTTGGTGAATCAGTTAATATCCTGACGGTTCCAGTAATACTTGTAAGAAAACTGTCTAATTACAGTATAAGTCTTAAAATACGCATTTAGAGTTTCCAGAAATGATTTCAAACTTGTAATAAGCACTTGAAATAAAAGTAAGTAGGTTCTTACTACATACCCTGCCGTTTTCAATCACTGACATTACCCGTGGAAAGCAGGAAAATGACCAGAAAACTGAAAATATTTACAACTCCGGGCACTTTAGGGAGTGTTTTCACTTGAATTTGCTTTCAAATACTAGGAATTCATGTTTATACAGCTCAAAATTAGTGTAGAAAGACTGTAAGTGAGGACTATACTGCTCATGTTTATAATTGAGGCGGAATTTCTCGAGCGTCTTATTGGTGAATCAGGTAATATCCTGACGGTTCCAGTACACACTTGTAAGAAACTCTCTAATTGTGGTATAACTCTTAAAATACGCATTTAGAGTTTCCAGAAATGATTTCAAACTTGTAATAAGCACTTGAAATAAAAGTAAGTAGGTTCTTACTACATACCCTGCCGTTTTCAATCACTGACATTACCCGTGGAAAGCAAGGAAATGACCAGAAAACTGATAATATTTACAACTCCAGCAACTTTACAGAGCGTTTTCACTTGAATTTCCTTTAAAATATTACGAATTCATGTTTATACAGCTCAAAATTTGTGTAGAAAGACTGTAAGTGAGGACTATACTGCTTATGTTTACAATTGAGGCCGAATTTCTCAAGCGTCTTTTTGGTGAATCTGTTAATATCCTGACGGTTCCAGTACATACTTGTAAGAAAACTCTCTAATTGTGGTATAACTCTTAAAATACGCAATTACAGTTTCCAGAAATGATTTAAAACTTGTAATAAGCACTTGAAATTAAAGTAAGTAGGTTCTTAATACATACCCTGCCATGTTCAATCACTGACATTACCCGTGGAAAGCTGGGAAATGACCTGAAAACTGATAATACTTACAACTCCGGGCAGTTTAGGGAGTGTTTTCACTTGAATTTGCTTTCAAATACTAGGAATTCATGTTTCTACAGCTCAAAATTAGTGTAGAAAGACTCTAAGTGAGGACTATACTGCTTATGTTTACAACTGAGGCCGAATTTCTTAAGCGTCTTTTTGCTGAATCAGTTAATATCCTGATGGTTCCAGTACATACTTGTAAGAAACTCTCTAATTGTGGTATAACTCTTAAAATACGTATGTAGAGTTTCCAGAAATGATTTCAAACTTGTAATAAGCACTTGAAATAAAAGTAAGTAGGTTCTTACTACATACCCTGCCGTTTTCAATCACTGACATTACCCGTGGAAAGCAGGGAAATGACCAGAAAACTGATAATATTTACAACTCCGGCCACTTTAGCGAGCGTTTTCACTTGAATTTGCTTTCAAATACTAGGAATTCATGTTTATACAGCTCAAAATTAGTGTAGAAAGACTGTAAGTGAGGACTATACTGCTTATGTTTACAATTGAGGCTGAATTTCTCGATCGTCTTTTTGGTGAATCAGTTAATATCCTGACGGTTCCAGTAATACTTGTAAGAAAACTGTCTAATTACAGTATAAGTCTTAAAATACGCATTTAGAGATTCCAGAAATGATTTCAAACTTGTAATAAGCACTTGAAATAAAAGTAAGTAGGTTCTTACTACATACCCTGCCGTTTTCAATCACTGACATTACCCGTGGAAAGCAAGGAAATGACCAGAAAACTGATAATATTTACAACTCCAGCAACTTTACAGAGCGTTTTCACTTGAATTTCCTTTAAAATATTACGAATTCATGTTTATACAGCTCAAAATTTGTGTAGAAAGACTGTAAGTGAGGACTATACTGCTTATGTTTACAATTGAGGCCGAATTTCTCCAGCGTCTTTTTGGTGAATCTGTTTATATCCTGACGGTTCCAGTACATACTTGTAAGAAAACTCTCTAATTGTGGTATAACTCTTAAAATACGCAATTACAGTTTCCAGAAATGATTTAAAACTTGTAATAAGCACTTGAAATTAAAGTAAGTAGGTTCTTAATACATACCCTGCCGTGTTCAATCACTGACATTACCCGTGGAAAGCTGGGAAATGACCTGAAAACTGATAATACTTACAACTCCGAGCACTTTAGGGAGTGTTTTCACTTGAATTTGCTTTCAAATACTAGGAATTCATGTTTCCACAGCTCAAAATTAGTGTAGAAAGACTGTAAGTGAGGACTATACTGCTTATGTTTGCAATTGAGGCCGAATTTCTTAAGCGTCTTTTTGCTGAATCAGTTAATATCCTGATGGTTCCAGTACATACTTGTAAGAAACTCTCTAATTGTGGTTTAACTCTTAAAATACGTATGTAGAGTTTCCAGAAATGATTTCAAACTTGTAATAAGCACTTGAAATAAAAGTAAGTAGGTTCTTACTACATACCCTGCCGTTTTCAATCACTGACATTACCCGTGGAAAGCAGGGAAATGACCAGAAAACTGATAATATTTACAACTCCGGCCACTTTAGCGAGCGTTTTCACTTGAATTTGCTTTCAAATACTAGGAATTCATGTTTATACAGCTCAAAATTAGTGTAGAAAGACTGTAAGTGAGGACTATACTACTTATGTTTACAATTGAGGCTGAATTTCTCGATCGTCTTTTTGGTGAATCAGTTAATATCCTGACGGTTCCAGTAATACTTGTAAGAAAACTGTCTAATTACAGTATAAGTCTTAAAATACGCATTTAGAGTTTCCAGAAATGATTTCAAACTTGTAATAAGCACTTGAAATAAAAGTAAGTAGGTTCTTACTACATACCCTGCCGTTTTCAATCACTGACATTACCCGTGGAAAGCAGGGAAATGACCAGAAAACTGATAATATTTACAACTCCGGCAACTTTACAGAGCGTTTTCACTTGAATTTCCTTTAAAATATTACGAATTCAAGTTTATACAGCTCAAAATTAGTGTAGAAAGACTGTAAGTGAGGACTATACTGCTTATGTTTACAGTTGAGGCCGAATTTCTCGAGTGTCTTTTTGCTGAATCAGTTAATATCCTGATGGGGCCAGTACATACTTGTAAGAAACTCTCTAATTGTGGTATAACTCTTAAAATATGCATGTAGAGTTTCCAGAAATGATTTCAAACTTGTAATAAGCACTTGAAATAAAAGTAAGTAGGTTCTTACTACATACCCTGCCGTGTTCAATCACTGACATTACCCGTGGAAAGCTGGGAAATGACCTGAAAACTGATAATACTTACAACTCCGGGCAGTTTAGGGAGTGTTTTCACTTGAATTTGCTTTCAAATACTAGGAATTCATGTTTCTACAGCTCAAAATTAGTGTAGAAAGACTGTAAGTGAGGACTATACTGCTTATGTTTACAATTGAGGCCGAATTTCTTAAGCGTCTTTTTGCTGAATCAGTTAATATCCTGATGGTTCCAGTACATATTTGTAAGAAACTCTCTAATTGTGGTATAACTCTTAAAATACGTATGTAGAGTTTCCAGAAATGATTTCAAACTTGTAACAAGCACTTGAAATAAAAGTAAGTAGGTTCTTACTACAAACCCTGCCGTTTTCAATCACTGACATTACCCGTGGAAAGCAGGGAAATGACCAGAAAACTGATAATATTTACAACTCCGGCCACTTTAGCGAGCGTTTTCACTTGAATTTGCTTTCAAATACTAGGAATTCATGTTTATACAGCTCAAAATTAGTGTAGAAAGACTGTAAGTGAGGACTATACTGCTTATGTTTACAATTGAGGCTGAATTTCTCGATCGTCTGTTTGGTGAATCAGTTAATATCCTGACGGTTCCAGTACATACTTGTAAGAAAACTCTCTAATTGTGGTATAACTCTTAAAATACGCAATTACAGTTTCCAGAAATGATTTAAAACTTGTAATAAGCACTTGAAATTAAAGTAAGTAGGTTCTTAATACATACCCTGCCGTGTTCAATCACTGACATTACCCGTGGAAAGCTGGGAAATGACCTGAAAACTGATAATACTTACAACTCCGGGCAGTTTAGGGAGTGTTTTCACTTGAATTTGCTTTCAAATACTAGGAATTCATGTTTCTACAGCTCAAAATTAGTGTAGAAAGACTGTAAGTGAGGACTATACTGCTTATGTTTACAATTGAGGCCGAATTTCTTAAGCGTCTTTTTGCTGAATCAGTTAATATCCTGATGGATCCAGTACATACTTGTAAGAAACTCTCTAATTGTGGTATAACTCTTAAAATACGTATGTAGAGTTTCCAGAAATGATTTCAAACTTGTAATAAGCACTTGAAATAAAAGTAAGTAGGTTCTTACTACATACCCTGCCGTTTTCAATCACTGACATTACCCGTGGAAAGCAGGGAAATGACCAGAAAACTGATAATATTTACAACTCCGGCCACTTTAGCGAGCGTTTTCACTTGAATTTGCTTTCAAATACTAGGAATTCATGTTTATACAGCTCAAAATTAGTGTAGAAAGACTGTAAGTGAGGACTATACTGCTTATGTTTACAATTGAGGCTGAATTTCTCGATCGTCTTTTTGGTGAATCAGTTAATATCCTGACGGTTCCAGTAATACTTGTAAGAAAACTGTCTAATTACAGTATAAGTCTTAAAATACGCATTTAGAGATTCAAGAAATGATTTCAAACTTGTAATAAGCACTTGAAATAAAAGTAAGTAGGTTCTTACTACATACCCTGCCGTTTTCAATCACTGACATTACCCGTGGAAAGCAAGGAAATGACCAGAAAACTGATAATATTTACAACTCCAGCAACTTTACAGAGCGTTTTCACTTGAATTTCCTTTAAAATATTACGAATTCATGTTTATACAGCTCAAAATTTGTGTAGAAAGACTGTAAGTGAGGACTATACTGCTTATGTTTACAATTGAGGCCGAATTTCTCGAGCGTCTTTTTGGTGAATCTGTTAATATCCTGACGGTTCCAGTACATACTTGTAAGAAAACTCTCTAATTGTGGTATAACTCTTAAAATACGCAATTACAGTTTCCAGAAATGATTTAAAACTTGTAATAAGCACTTGAAATTAAAGTAAGTAGGTTCTTAATACATACCCTGCCGTGTTCAATCACTGACATTACCCGTGGAAAGCTGGGAAATGACCTGAAAACTGATAATACTTACAACTCCGGGCAGTTTAGGGAGTGTTTTCACTTGAATTTGCTTTCAAATACTAGGAATTCATGTTTCTACAGCTCAAAATTAGTGTAGAAAGACTCTAAGTGAGGACTATACTGCTTATGTTTACAACTGAGGCCGAATTTCTTAAGCGTCTTTTTGCTGAATCAGTTAATATCCTGATGGTTCCAGTACATACTTGTAAGAAACTCTCTAATTGTGGTATAACTCTTAAAATACGTATGTAGAGTTTCCAGAAATGATTTCAAACTTGTAATAAGCACTTGAAATAAAAGTAAGTAGGTTCTTACTACATACCCTGCCGTTTTCAATCACTGACATTACCCGTGGAAAGCAGGGAAATGACCAGAAAACTGATAATATTTACAACTCCGGCCACTTTAGCGAGCGTTTTCACTTGAATTTGCTTTCAAATACTAGGAATTCATGTTTATACAGCTCAAAATTAGTGTAGAAAGACTGTAAGTGAGGACTATACTGCTTATGTTTACAATTGAGGCTGAATTTCTCGATCGTCTTTTTGGTGAATCAGTTAATATCCTGACGGTTCCAGTAATACTTGTAAGAAAACTGTCTAATTACAGTATAAGTCTTAAAATACGCATTTAGAGATTCCAGAAATGATTTCAAACTTGTAATAAGCACTTGAAATAAAAGTAAGTAGGTTCTTACTACATACCCTGCCGTTTTCAATCACTGACATTACCCGTGGAAAGCAAGGAAATGACCAGAAAACTGATAATATTTACAACTCCAGCAACTTTACAGAGCGTTTTCACTTGAATTTCCTTTAAAATATTACGAATTCATGTTTATACAGCTCAAAATTTGTGTAGAAAGACTGTAAGTGAGGACTATACTGCTTATGTTTACAATTGAGGCCGAATTTCTCCAGCGTCTTTTTGGTGAATCTGTTTATATCCTGACGGTTCCAGTACATACTTGTAAGAAAACTCTCTAATTGTGGTATAACTCTTAAAATACGCAATTACAGTTTCCAGAAATGATTTAAAACTTGTAATAAGCACTTGAAATTAAAGTAAGTAGGTTCTTAATACATACCCTGCCGTGTTCAATCACTGACATTACCCGTGGAAAGCTGGGAAATGACCTGAAAACTGATAATACTTACAACTCCGAGCACTTTAGGGAGTGTTTTCACTTGAATTTGCTTTCAAATACTAGGAATTCATGTTTCCACAGCTCAAAATTAGTGTAGAAAGACTGTAAGTGAGGACTATACTGCTTATGTTTGCAATTGAGGCCGAATTTCTTAAGCGTCTTTTTGCTGAATCAGTTAATATCCTGATGGTTCCAGTACATACTTGTAAGAAACTCTCTAATTGTGGTTTAACTCTTAAAATACATATGTAGAGTTTCCAGAAATGATTTCAAACTTGTAACAAGCACTTGAAATAAAAGTAAGTAGGTTCTTACTACAAACCCTGCCGTTTTCAATCACTGACATTACCCGTGGAAAGCAGGGAAATGACCAGAAAACTGATAATATTTACAACTCCGGCCACTTTAGCGAGCGTTTTCACTTGAATTTGCTTTCAAATACTAGGAATTCATGTTTATACAGCTCAAAATTAGTGTAGAAAGACTGTAAGTGAGGACTATACTACTTATGTTTACAATTGAGGCTGAATTTCTCGATCGTCTTTTTGGTGAATCAGTTAATATCCTGACGGTTCCAGTAATACTTGTAAGAAAACTGTCTAATTACAGTATAAGTCTTAAAATACGCATTTAGAGTTTCCAGAAATGATTTCAAACTTGTAATAAGCACTTGAAATAAAAGTAAGTAGGTTCTTACTACATACCCTGCCGTTTTCAATCACTGACATTACCCGTGGAAAGCAGGGAAATGACCAGAAAACTGATAATATTTACAACTCCGGCAACTTTACAGAGCGTTTTCACTTGAATTTCCTTTAAAATATTACGAATTCAAGTTTATACAGCTCAAAATTAGTGTAGAAAGACTGTAAGTGAGGACTATACTGCTTATGTTTACAGTTGAGGCCGAATTTCTCGAGTGTCTTTTTGCTGAATCAGTTAATATCCTGATGGGGCCAGTACATACTTGTAAGAAACTCTCTAATTGTGGTATAACTCTTAAAATATGCATGTAGAGTTTCCAGAAATGATTTCAAACTTGTAATAAGCACTTGAAATAAAAGTAAGTAGGTTCTTACTACATACCCTGCCGTGTTCAATCACTGACATTACCCGTGGAAAGCTGGGAAATGACCTGAAAACTGATAATACTTACAACTCCGGGCAGTTTAGGGAGTGTTTTCACTTGAATTTGCTTTCAAATACTAGGAATTCATGTTTCTACAGCTCAAAATTAGTGTAGAAAGACTGTAAGTGAGGACTATACTGCTTATGTTTACAATTGAGGCCGAATTTCTTAAGCGTCTTTTTGCTGAATCAGTTAATATCCTGATGGTTCCAGTACATATTTGTAAGAAACTCTCTAATTGTGGTATAACTCTTAAAATACGTATGTAGAGTTTCCAGAAATGATTTCAAACTTGTAACAAGCACTTGAAATAAAAGTAAGTAGGTTCTTACTACAAACCCTGCCGTTTTCAATCACTGACATTACCCGTGGAAAGCAGGGAAATGACCAGAAAACTGATAATATTTACAACTCCGGCCACTTTAGCGAGCGTTTTCACTTGAATTTGCTTTCAAATACTAGGAATTCATGTTTATACAGCTCAAAATTAGTGTAGAAAGACTGTAAGTGAGGACTATACTGCTTATGTTTACAATTGAGGCTGAATTTCTCGATCGTCTGTTTGGTGAATCAGTTAATATCCTGACGGTTCCAGTACATACTTGTAAGAAAACTCTCTAATTGTGGTATAACTCTTAAAATACGCAATTACAGTTTCCAGAAATGATTTAAAACTTGTAATAAGCACTTGAAATTAAAGTAAGTAGGTTCTTAATACATACCCTGCCGTGTTCAATCACTGACATTACCCGTGGAAAGCTGGGAAATGACCTGAAAACTGATAATACTTACAACTCCGGGCAGTTTAGGGAGTGTTTTCACTTGAATTTGCTTTCAAATACTAGGAATTCATGTTTCTACAGCTCAAAATTAGTGTAGAAAGACTGTAAGTGAGGACTATACTGCTTATGTTTACAATTGAGGCCGAATTTCTTAAGCGTCTTTTTGCTGAATCAGTTAATATCCTGATGGATCCAGTACATACTTGTAAGAAACTCTCTAATTGTGGTATAACTCTTAAAATACGTATGTAGAGTTTCCAGAAATGATTTCAAACTTGTAATAAGCACTTGAAATAAAAGTAAGTAGGTTCTTACTACATACCCTGCCGTTTTCAATCACTGACATTACCCGTGGAAAGCAGGGAAATGACCAGAAAACTGATAATATTTACAACTCCGGCCACTTTAGCGAGCGTTTTCACTTGAATTTGCTTTCAAATACTAGGAATTCATGTTTATACAGCTCAAAATTAGTGTAGAAAGACTGTAAGTGAGGACTATACTGCTTATGTTTACAATTGAGGCTGAATTTCTCGATCGTCTTTTTGGTGAATCAGTTAATATCCTGACGGTTCCAGTAATACTTGTAAGAAAACTGTCTAATTACAGTATAAGTCTTAAAATACGCATTTAGAGATTCAAGAAATGATTTCAAACTTGTAATAAGCACTTGAAATAAAAGTAAGTAGGTTCTTACTACATACCCTGCCGTTTTCAATCACTGACATTACCCGTGGAAAGCAAGGAAATGACCAGAAAACTGATAATATTTACAACTCCAGCAACTTTACAGAGCGTTTTCACTTGAATTTCCTTTAAAATATTACGAATTCATGTTTATACAGCTCAAAATTTGTGTAGAAAGACTGTAAGTGAGGACTATACTGCTTATGTTTACAATTGAGGCCGAATTTCTCGAGCGTCTTTTTGGTGAATCTGTTAATATCCTGACGGTTCCAGTACATACTTGTAAGAAAACTCTCTAATTGTGGTATAACTCTTAAAATACGCAATTACAGTTTCCAGAAATGATTTAAAACTTGTAATAAGCACTTGAAATTAAAGTAAGTAGGTTCTTAATACATACCCTGCCGTGTTCAATCACTGACATTACCCGTGGAAAGCTGGGAAATGACCTGAAAACTGATAATACTTACAACTCCGGGCACTTTAGGGAGTGTTTTCACTTGAATTTGCTTTCAAATACTAGGAATTCATGTTTCTACAGCTCAAAATTAGTGTAGAAAGACTGTAAGTGAGGACTATACTGCTTATGTTTACAATTGAGGCCGAATTTCTCGAGCGTCTTATTGGTGAATCAGTTAATATCGTGATGGTTCCAGTACATACTTGTAAGAAACGCTGTAATTGTGGTATACCTCTTAAAATATACATTTAGAGTTTCCAGAAATGATTTCAAACTTGTAATAAGCACTTGAAATAAAAGTAAGTAGGTTCTTACTACATACCCTGGCGTTTTCAATCACTGACATTACCCGTGGAAAGCAGGGAAATGACCAGAAAACTGATAATATTTACAACTCCGGCCACTTTAGCGAGCGTTTTCACTTGATTTTGCTTTCAAATACTAGGAATTCATGTTTATACAGCTCAAAATTAGTGTAGAAAGACTGTAAGTGAGGACTATACTGCTTATGTTTACAATTGAGGCTGAATTTCTCGAGCGTCTTTTTGGTGAATCAGTTAATATCCTGACGGTTCCAGTAATACTTGTAAGCAAAATGTCTAATTACAGTATAAGTCTTAAAATACGCATTTAGAGTTTCCAGAAATGATTTCAAACTTGTAATAAGCACTTGAAATAAAAGTAAGTAGGTTCTTACTACATACCCTGCCGTTTTCAATCACTGACATTACCCGTGGAAAGCAGGGAAATGACCAGAAAACTGAAAATATTTACAACTCCGGGCACTTTAGGGAGTGTTTTCACTTGAATTTGCTTTCAAGTACTAGGAATTCATGTTTCTACAGCTCAAAATTAGTGTAGAAAGACTGTAAGTGAGGACTATACTGCTCATGTTTATAATTGAGGCGGAATTTCTCGAGCGTCTTATTGGTGAATCAGGTAATATCCTGACGGTTCCAGTACACACTTGTAAGAAACTCTCTAATTGTGGTATAACTCTTAAAATATGCATTTAGAGTTTCCAGAAATGATTTCAAACTTGTAATAAGCACTTGAAATAAAAGTAAGTAGGTTCTTACTACATACCCTGCCGTTTTCAATCACTGACATTACCCGTGGAAAGCTGGGAAATGACCTGAAAACTGATAATACTTACAACTCCGGGCACTTTAGGGAGTGTTTTCACTTGAATTTGCTTTCAAATACTAGGAATTCATGTTTCTACAGCTCAAAATTAGTGGAGAAGACTGTAAGTGAGGACTATACTGCTTATGTTTACAATTGAGGCCGAATTTCTTAAGTGTCTTTTTGCTGAATCAGTTAATATCCTGATGGTTCCAGTACATACTTGTAAGAAACTCTCTAATTGTGGTATAACTCTTAAAATACGTATGTAGAGTTTCCAGAAATGATTTCAAACTTGTAATAAGCACTTGAAATAAAAGTAAGTAGGTTCTTACTACATACCCTGCCGTTTTCAATCACTGACATTACCCGTGGAAAGCAGGAAAATGACCAGAAAACTGAAAATATTTACAACTCCGGGCACTTTAGGGAGTGTTTTCACTTGAATTTGCTTTCAAATACTAGGAATTCATGTTTCTACAGCTCAAAATTAGTGTAGAAAGACTGTAAGTGAGGACTATACTGCTCATGTTTATAATTGAGGCGGAATTTCTCGAGCGTCTTATTGGTGAATCAGGTAATATCCTGACGGTTCCAGTACACACTTGTAAGAAACTCTCTAATTGTGGTATAACTCTTAAAATACGCATTTAGAGTTTCCAGAAATGATTTCAAACTTGTAATAAGCACTTGAAATAAAAGTAAGTAGGTTCTTACTACATACCCTGCCGTTTTCAATCACTGACATTACCCGTGGAAAGCAAGGAAATGACCAGAAAACTGATAATATTTACAACTCCAGCAACTTTACAGAGCGTTTTCACTTGAATTTCCTTTAAAATATCACGAATTCATGTTTATACAGCTCAAAATTTGTGTAGAAAGACTGTAAGTGAGGACTATACTGCTTATGTTTACAATTGAGGCCGAATTTCTCAAGCGTCTTTTTGGTGAATCTGTTAATATCCTGACGGTTCCAGTACATACTTGTAAGAAAACTCTCTAATTGTGGTATAACTCTTAAAATACGCAATTACAGTTTCCAGAAATGATTTAAAACTTGTAATAAGCACTTGAAATTAAAGTAAGTAGGTTCTTAATACATACCCTGCCGTGTTCAATCACTGACATTACCCGTGGAAAGCTGGGAAATGACCTGAAAACTGATAATACTTACAACTCCGGGCAGTTTAGGGAGTGTTTTCACTTGAATTTGCTTTCAAATACTAGGAATTCATGTTTCTACAGCTCAAAATTAGTGTAGAAAGACTGTAAGTTAGGACTATACTGCTTATGTTTACAATTGAGGCCGAATTTCTTAAGCGTCTTTTTGCTGAATCAGTTAATATCCTGATGGATCCAGTACATACTTGTAAGAAACTCTCTAATTGTGGTATAACTCTTAAAATACGTATGTAGAGTTTCCAGAAATGATTTCAAACTTGTAATAAGCACTTGAAATAAAAGTAAGTAGGTTCTTACTACATACCCTGCCGTTTTCAATCACTGACATTACCCGTGGAAAGCAGGGAAATGACCAGAAAACTGATAATATTTACAACTATGGCCACTTTAGCGAGCGTTTTCACTTGAATTTGCTTTCAAATACTAGGAATTCATGTTTATACAGCTCAAAATTAGTGTAGAAAGACTGTAAGTGAGGACTATACTGCTTATGTTTACAATTGAGGCTGAATTTCTCGAGCGTCTTTTTGGTGAATCAGTTAATATCCTGACGGTTCCAGTAATACTTGTAAGAAAACTGTCTAATTACAGTATAAGTCTTAAAATACGCATTTAGAGATTCAAGAAATGATTTCAAACTTGTAATAAGCACTTGAAATAAAAGTAAGTAGGTTCTTACTACATACCCTGCCGTTTTCAATCACTGACATTACCCGTGGAAAGCAAGGAAATGACCAGAAAACTGATAATATTTACAACTCCAGCAACTTTACAGAGCGTTTTCACTTGAATTTCCTTTAAAATATTACGAATTCATGTTTATACAGCTCAAAATTTGTGTAGAAAGACTGTAAGTGAGGACTATACTGCTTATGTTTACAATTGAGGCCGAATTTCTCGAGCGTCTTTTTGGTGAATCTGTTAATATCCTGACGGTTCCAGTACATACTTGTAAGAAAACTCTCTAATTGTGGTATAACTCTTAAAATACGCAATTACAGTTTCCAGAAATGATTTAAAACTTGTAATAAGCACTTGAAATTAAAGTAAGTAGGTTCTTAATACATACCCTGCCGTGTTCAATCACTGACATTACCCGTGGAAAGCTGGGAAATGACCTGAAAACTGATAATACTTACAACTCCGGGCACTTTAGGGAGTGTTTTCACTTGAATTTGCTTTCAAATACTAGGAATTCATGTTTCTACAGCTCAAAATTAGTGTAGAAAGACTGTAAGTGAGGACTATACTGCTTATGTTTACAATTGAGGCCGAATTTCTCGAGCGTCTTATTGGTGAATCAGTTAATATCGTGATGGTTCCAGTACATACTTGTAAGAAACGCTGTAATTGTGGTATACCTCTTAAAATATACATTTAGAGTTTCCAGAAATGATTTCAAACTTGTAATAAGCACTTGAAATAAAAGTAAGTAGGTTCTTACTACATACCCTGCCGTTTTCAATCACTGACATTACCCGTGGAAAGCAGGGAAATGACCAGAAAACTGATAATATTTATAACTCCGGCCACTTTAGCGAGCGTTTTCACTTGAATTTGCTTTCAAATACTAGGAATTCATGTTTATACAGCTCAAAATTAGTGTATAAAGACTGTAAGTGAGGACTATACTGCTTATGTTTACAATTGAGGCTGAATTTCTCGAGCGACTTTTTGGTGAATCAGTTAATATCCTGACGGTTCCAGTAATACTTGTAAGAAAACTGTCTAATTACAGTATAAGTCTTAAAATACGCATTTAGAGTTTCCAGAAATGATTTCAAACTTGTAATAAGCACTTGAAATAAAAGTAAGTAGGTTCTTACTACATACCCTGCCGTTTTCAATCACTGATATTACCCGTGGAAAGCAAGGAAATTACCAGAAAACTGATAATATTTACAACTCCAGCAACTTTACAGAGCGTTTTCACTTGAATTTCCTTTAAAATATTACGAATTCATGTTTATACAGCTCAAAATTTGTGTAGAAAGACTGTAAGTGAGGACTATACTGCTTATGTTTACAATTGAGGCCGAATTTCTCGAGCGTCTTTTTGGTGAATCTGTTAATATCCTGACGGTTCCAGTACATACTTGTAAGAAAACTCTCTAATTGTGGTATAACTCTTAAAATACGCAATTACAGTTTCCAGAAATGATTTAAAACTTGTAATAAGCACTTGAAATTAAAGTAAGTAGGTTCTGAATACATACCCTGCCGTGTTCAATCACTGACATTACCCGTGGAAAGCTGGGAAATGACCTGAAAACTGATAATACTTACAACTCCGGGCACTTTAGGGAGTGTTTTCACTTGAATTTGCTTTCAAATACTAGGAATTCATGTTTCTACAGCTCAAAATTAGTGTAGAAAGACTGTAAGTGAGGACTATACTGCTTATGTTTACAATTGAGGCCGAATTTCTCGAGCGTCTTATTGGTGAATCAGTTAATATCGTGATGGTTCCAGTACATACTTGTAAGAAACGCTGTAATTGTGGTATACCTCTTAAAATATACATTTAGAGTTTCCAGAAATGATTTCAAACTTGTAATAAGCACTTGAAATAAAAGTAAGTAGGTTCTTACTACATACCCTGCCGTTTTCAATCACTGACATTACCCGTGGAAAGCAAGGAAATGACCAGAAAACTGATTATATTTACAACTCCGGCCACTTTAGCGAGCGTTTTCACTTGAATTTGCTTTCAAATACTAGGAATTCTTTTTTATACAGCTCAAAATTAGTGTAGAAAGACTGTAAGTGAGGACTATACTGCTTATGTTTACAATTGAGGCTGAATTTCTCGAGCCTCTTTTTGGTGAATCAGTTAATATCCTGACGGTTCCAGTAATACTTGTAAGAAAACTGTCTAATTACAGTATAAGTCTTAAAATACGCATTTAGAGTTTCAAGAAATGATTTCAAACTTGTAATAAGCACTTGAAATAAAAGTAAGTAGGTTCTTACTACATACCCTGCCGTTTTCAATCACTGACATTACCCGTGGAAAGCAGGGAAATGACCAGAAAACTGAAAATATTTACAACTCCGGGCACTTTAGGGAGTGTTTTCACTTGAATTTGCTTTCAAATACTAGGAATTCATGTTTCTACAGCTCAAAATTAGTGTAGAAAGACTGTAAGTGAGGACTATACTGCTCATGTTTATAATTGAGGCGGAATTTCTCGAGCGTCTTATTGGTGAATCAGGTAATATCCTGACGGTTCCAGTACACACTTGTAAGAAACTCTCTAATTGTGGTATAACTCTTAAAATACGCATTTAGAGTTTCCAGAAATGATTTCAAACTTGTAATAAGCACTTGAAATAAAAGTAAGTAGGTTCTTACTACATACCCTGCCGTTTTCAATCACTGACATTACCCGTGGAAAGCTGGGAAATGACCTGAAAACTGATAATACTTACAACTCCGGGCACTTTAGGGAGTGTTTTCACTTGAATTTGCTTTCAAATACTAGGAATTCATGTTTCTACAGCTCAAAATTAGTGTAGAAAGACTGTAAGTGAGGACTATACTGCTTATGTTTACAATTGAGGCCGAATTTGTCCAGCGTCTTTTTGCTGAATCAGTTAATATCCTGATGGTTCCAGTACATACTTGTAAGAAACTCTCTTATTGTGGTATAACTCTTAAAATACGTATGTAGAGTTTCCAGAAATGATTTAAAACTTGTAATAAGCACTTGAAATAAAAGTAAGTAGGTTCTTACTACATACCCTGCCGTTTTCAATCACTGACATTACCCGTGGAAAGCAAGGAAATGACCAGAAAACTGATAATATTTACAACTCCAGCAACTTTACAGAGCGTTTTCACTTGAATTTCCTTTAAAATATTACGAATTCATGTTTATACAGCTCAAAATTTGTGTAGAAAGACTGTAAGTGAGGACTATACTGCTTATGTTTACAATTGAGGCCGAATATCTCGAGCGTCTTTTTGGTGAATCTGTTAATATCCTGACGGTTCCAGTACATACTTGTAAGAAAACTCTCTAATTGTGGTATAACTCTTAAAATACGCAATTACAGTTTCCAGAAATGATTTAAAACTTGTAATAAGCACTTGAAATTAAAGTAAGTAGGTTCTTAATACATACCCTGCCGTGTTCAATCACTGACATTACCCGTGGAAAGCTGGGAAATGACCTGAAAACTGATAATACTTACAACTCCGGGCACTTTAGGGAGTGTTTTCACTTGAATTTGCTTTCAAATACTAGGAATTCATGTTTCTACAGCTCAAAATTAGTGTAGAAAGACTGTAAGTGAGGACTATACTGCTTATGTTTACAATTGAGGCCGAATTTCTCGAGCGTCTTATTGGTGAATCAGTTAATATCGTGATGGTTCCAGTACATACTTGTAAGAAACGCTGTAATTGTGGTATACCTCTTAAAATATACATTTAGAGTTTCCAGAAATGATTTCAAACTTGTAATAAGCACTTGAAATAAAAGTAAGTAGGTTCTTACTACATACCCTGCCGTTTTCAATCACTGACATTACCCGTGGAAAGCAGGGAAATGACCAGAAAACTGATAATATTTATAACTCCGGCCACTTTAGCGAGCGTTTTCACTTGAATTTGCTTTCAAATACTAGGAATTCATGTTTATACAGCTCAAAATTAGTGTATAAAGACTGTAAGTGAGGACTATACTGCTTATGTTTACAATTGAGGCTGAATTTCTCGAGCGACTTTTTGGTGAATCAGTTAATATCCTGACGGTTCCAGTAATACTTGTAAGAAAACTGTCTAATTACAGTATAAGTCTTAAAATACGCATTTAGAGTTTCCAGAAATGATTTCAAACTTGTAATAAGCACTTGAAATAAAAGTAAGTAGGTTCTTACTACATACCCTGCCGTTTTCAATCACTGATATTACCCGTGGAAAGCAAGGAAATTACCAGAAAACTGATAATATTTACAACTCCAGCAACTTTACAGAGCGTTTTCACTTGAATTTCCTTTAAAATATTACGAATTCATGTTTATACAGCTCAAAATTTGTGTAGAAAGACTGTAAGTGAGGACTATACTGCTTATGTTTACAATTGAGGCCGAATTTCTCGAGCGTCTTTTTGGTGAATCTGTTAATATCCTGACGGTTCCAGTACATACTTGTAAGAAAACTCTCTAATTGTGGTATAACTCTTAAAATACGCAATTACAGTTTCCAGAAATGATTTAAAACTTGTAATAAGCACTTGAAATTAAAGTAAGTAGGTTCTGAATACATACCCTGCCGTGTTCAATCACTGACATTACCCGTGGAAAGCTGGGAAATGACCTGAAAACTGATAATACTTACAACTCCGGGCACTTTAGGGAGTGTTTTCACTTGAATTTGCTTTCAAATACTAGGAATTCATGTTTCTACAGCTCAAAATTAGTGTAGAAAGACTGTAAGTGAGGACTATACTGCTTATGTTTACAATTGAGGCCGAATTTCTCGAGCGTCTTATTGGTGAATCAGTTAATATCGTGATGGTTCCAGTACATACTTGTAAGAAACGCTGTAATTGTGGTATACCTCTTAAAATATACATTTAGAGTTTCCAGAAATGATTTCAAACTTGTAATAAGCACTTGAAATAAAAGTAAGTAGGTTCTTACTACATACCCTGCCGTTTTCAATCACTGACATTACCCGTGGAAAGCAAGGAAATGACCAGAAAACTGATTATATTTACAACTCCGGCCACTTTAGCGAGCGTTTTCACTTGAATTTGCTTTCAAATACTAGGAATTCTTTTTTATACAGCTCAAAATTAGTGTAGAAAGACTGTAAGTGAGGACTATACTGCTTATGTTTACAATTGAGGCTGAATTTCTCGAGCCTCTTTTTGGTGAATCAGTTAATATCCTGACGGTTCCAGTAATACTTGTAAGAAAACTGTCTAATTACAGTATAAGTCTTAAAATACGCATTTAGAGTTTCAAGAAATGATTTCAAACTTGTAATAAGCACTTGAAATAAAAGTAAGTAGGTTCTTACTACATACCCTGCCGTTTTCAATCACTGACATTACCCGTGGAAAGCAGGGAAATGACCAGAAAACTGAAAATATTTACAACTCCGGGCACTTTAGGGAGTGTTTTCACTTGAATTTGCTTTCAAATACTAGGAATTCATGTTTCTACAGCTCAAAATTAGTGTAGAAAGACTGTAAGTGAGGACTATACTGCTCATGTTTATAATTGAGGCGGAATTTCTCGAGCGTCTTATTGGTGAATCAGGTAATATCCTGACGGTTCCAGTACACACTTGTAAGAAACTCTCTAATTGTGGTATAACTCTTAAAATACGCATTTAGAGTTTCCAGAAATGATTTCAAACTTGTAATAAGCACTTGAAATAAAAGTAAGTAGGTTCTTACTACATACCCTGCCGTTTTCAATCACTGACATTACCCGTGGAAAGCTGGGAAATGACCTGAAAACTGATAATACTTACAACTCCGGGCACTTTAGGGAGTGTTTTCACTTGAATTTGCTTTCAAATACTAGGAATTCATGTTTCTACAGCTCAAAATTAGTGTAGAAAGACTGTAAGTGAGGACTATACTGCTTATGTTTACAATTGAGGCCGAATTTGTCCAGCGTCTTTTTGCTGAATCAGTTAATATCCTGATGGTTCCAGTACATACTTGTAAGAAACTCTCTTATTGTGGTATAACTCTTAAAATACGTATGTAGAGTTTCCAGAAATGATTTAAAACTTGTAATAAGCACTTGAAATAAAAGTAAGTAGGTTCTTACTACATACCCTGCCGTTTTCAATCACTGACATTACCCGTGGAAAGCAGGAAGATGACCAGAAAACTGATAATATTTATAACTCCGGCAACTTTAGCGAGCGTTTTCACTTGAATTTGCTTTCAAATACTAGGAATTCATGTTAATACAGCTCAAAATTAGTGTAGAAAGACTGTAAGTGAGGACTATACTGCTTATGTTTACAATTGAGGCTGAATTTCTCGATCGTCTTTTTGGTGAATCAGTTAATATCCTGACGGTTCCAGTAATACTTGTAAGAAAACTGTCTAATTACAGTATAAGTCTTAAAATACGCATTTAGAGTTTCCAGAAATGATTTCAAACTTGTAATAAGCACTTGAAATAAAAGTAAGTAGGTTCTTACTACATACCCTGCCGTTTTCAATCACTGACATTACCCGTGGAAAGCAAGGAAATGACCAGAAAACTGATAATATTTACAACTCCAGCAACTTTACAGAGCGTTTTCACTTGAATTTCCTTTAAAATATTACGAATTCATGTTTATACAGCTCAAAATTTGTGTAGAAAGACTGTAAGTGAGGACTATACTGCTTATGTTTACAATTGAGGCCGAATTTCTCGAGCGTCTTTTTGGTGAATCTGTTAATATCCTGACGGTTCCAGTACATACTTGTAAGAAAACTCTCTAATTGTGGTATAACTCTTAAAATACGCAATTACAGTTTCCAGAAATGATTTAAAACTTGTAATAAGCACTTGAAATTAAAGTAAGTAGGTTCTGAATACATACCCTGCCGTGTTCAATCACTGACATTACCCGTGGAAAGCTGGGAAATGACCTGAAAACTGATAATACTTACAACTCCGGGCACTTTAGGGAGTGTTTTCACTTGAATTTGCTTTCAAATACTAGGAATTCATGTTTCTACAGCTCAAAATTAGTGTAGAAAGACTGTAAGTGAGGACTATACTGCTTATGTTTACAATTGAGGCCGAATTTCTCGAGCGTCTTATTGGTGAATCAGTTAATATCGTGATGGTTCCAGTACATACTTGTAAGAAACGCTGTAATTGTGGTATACCTCTTAAAATATACATTTAGAGTTTCCAGAAATGATTTCAAACTTGTAATAAGCACTTGAAATAAAAGTAAGTAGGTTCTTACTACATACCCTGCCGTTTTCAATCACTGACATTACCCGTGGAAAGCAAGGAAATGACCAGAAAACTGATTATATTTACAACTCCGGCCACTTTAGCGAGCGTTTTCACTTGAATTTGCTTTCAAATACTAGGAATTCTTTTTTATACAGCTCAAAATTAGTGTAGAAAGACTGTAAGTGAGGACTATACTGCTTATGTTTACAATTGAGGCTGAATTTCTCGAGCCTCTTTTTGGTGAATCAGTTAATATCCTGACGGTTCCAGTAATACTTGTAAGAAAACTGTCTAATTACAGTATAAGTCTTAAAATACGCATTTAGAGTTTCAAGAAATGATTTCAAACTTGTAATAAGCACTTGAAATAAAAGTAAGTAGGTTCTTACTACATACCCTGCCGTTTTCAATCACTAACATTACCCGTGGAAAGCAGGGAAATGACCAGAAAACTGAAAATATTTACAACTCCGGGCACTTTAGGGAGTGTTTTCACTTGAATTTGCTTTCAAATACTAGGAATTCATGTTTCTACAGCTCAAAATTAGTGTAGAAAGACTGTAAGTGAGGACTATACTGCTCATGTTTATAATTGAGGCGGAATTTCTCGAGCGTCTTATTGGTGAATCAGGTAATATCCTGACGGTTCCAGTACACACTTGTAAGAAACTCTCTAATTGTGGTATAACTCTTAAAATACGCATTTAGAGTTTCCAGAAATGATTTCAAACTTGTAATAAGCACTTGAAATAAAAGTAAGTAGGTTCTTACTACATACCCTGCCGTTTTCAATCACTGACATTACCCGTGGAAAGCTGGGAAATGACCTGAAAACTGATAATACTTACAACTCCGGGCACTTTAGGGAGTGTTTTCACTTGAATTTGCTTTCAAATACTAGGAATTCATGTTTCTACAGCTCAAAATTAGTGTAGAAAGACTGTAAGTGAGGACTATACTGCTTATGTTTACAATTGAGGCCGAATTTGTCCAGCGTCTTTTTGCTGAATCAGTTAATATCCTGATGGTTCCAGTACATACTTGTAAGAAACTCTCTTATTGTGGTATAACTCTTAAAATACGTATGTAGAGTTTCCAGAAATGATTTAAAACTTGTAATAAGCACTTGAAATAAAAGTAAGTAGGTTCTTACTACATACCCTGCCGTTTTCAATCACTGACATTACCCGTGGAAAGCAGGAAGATGACCAGAAAACTGATAATATTTATAACTCCGGCAACTTTAGCGAGCGTTTTCACTTGAATTTGCTTTCAAATACTAGGAATTCATGTTAATACAGCTCAAAATTAGTGTAGAAAGACTGTAAGTGAGGACTATACTGCTTATGTTTACAATTGAGGCTGAATTTCTCGATCGTCTTTTTGGTGAATCAGTTAATATCCTGACGGTTCCAGTAATACTTGTAAGAAAACTGTCTAATTACAGTATAAGTCTTAAAATACGCATTTAGAGTTTCCAGAAATGATTTCAAACTTGTAATAAGCACTTGAAATAAAAGTAAGTAGGTTCTTACTACATACCCTGCCGTTTTCAATCACTGACATTACCCGTGGAAAGCAAGGAAATGACCAGAAAACTGATAATATTTACAACTCCAGCAACTTTACAGAGCGTTTTCACTTGAATTTCCTTTAAAATATTACGAATTCATGTTTATACAGCTCAAAATTTGTGTAGAAAGACTGTAAGTGAGGACTATACTGCTTATGTTTACAATTGAGGCCGAATTTCTCGAGCGTCTTTTTGGTGAATCTATTAATATCCTGACGGTTCCAGTACATACTTGTAAGAAAACTCTCTAATTGTGGTATAACTCTTAAAATACGCAATTACAGTTTCCAGAAATGATTTAAAACTTGTAATAAGCACTTGAAATTAAAGTAAGTAGGTTCTTAATACATACCCTGCCGTGTTCAATCACTGACATTACCCGTGGAAAGCTGGGAAATGACCTGAAAACTGATAATACTTACAACTCCGGGCACTTTAGGGAGTGTTTTCACTTGAATTTGCTTTCAAATACTAGGAATTCATGTTTCTACAGCTCAAAATTAGTGTAGAAAGACTGTAAGTGAGGACTATACTGCTTATGTTTACAATGGAGGCCGAATTTCTTAAGCGTCTTTTTGCTGAATCAGTTAATATCCTGATGGTTCCAGTACATACTTGTAAGAAACGCTCTAATTGTGGTATAACTCTTAAAATACGTATGTAGAGTTTCCAGAAATGATTTTAGACTTGTAATAAGCACTTGAAATAAAAGTAAGTAGGTTCTTACTACATACCCTGCCGTTTTCAATCACTGACATTACCCGTGGAAAGCAGGGAAATGACCAGAAAACTGATAATATTTACAACTCCGGGCACTTTAGGGAGTGTTTTCACTTGAATTTGCTTTCAAATACTAGGAATTCATGTTTATACAGCTCAAAATTAGTGTAGAAAGACTGTAAGTGAGGACTATACTGCTCATGTTTATAATTGAGGCGGAATTTCTCGAGCGTCTTATTGGTGAATCAGGTAATATCCTGACGGTTCCAGTACACACTTGTAAGAAACTCTCTAATTGTGCTATAACTCTTAAAATACGCATTTAGAGTTTTCAGAAATGATTTCAAACTTGTAATAAGCACTTGAAATAAAAGTAAGTAGGTTCTTACTACATACCCTGCCGTTTTCAATCACTGACATTACCCGTGGAAAGCTGGGAAATGACCTGAAAACTGATAATACTTACAACTCCGGGCACTTTAGGGAGTGTTTTCACTTGAATTTGCTTTCAAATACTAGGAATTCATGTTTCTACATCTCAAAATTAGTGTAGAAAGACTGTAAGTGAGGACTATACTGCTTATGTTTACAATTGAGGCCGAATTTCTCGAGCGTCTTATTGGTGAATCAGTTAATATCGTGATGGTTCCAGTACATACTTGTAAGAAAGGCTGTAATTGTGGTATACCTCTTAAAATATACATTTAGAGTTTCCAGAAATGATTTCAAACTTGTAATAAGCTCTTGAAATAAAAGTAAGTAGGTTCTTACTACATACCCTGCCGTTTTCAATCACTGACATTACCCTTGGAAAGCAGGGAAATGACCAGAAAACTGATAATATTTATAACTCCGGCCACTTTAGCGAGCGTTTTCACTTGAATTTGCTTTCAAATACTAGGAATTCATGTTTATACAGCTCAAAATTAGTGTATAAAGACTGTAAGTGAGGACTATACTGCTTATGTTTACAATTGAGGCTGAATTTCTCGAGCGACTTTTTGGTGAATCAGTTAATATCCTGACGGTTCCAGTAATACTTGTAAGAAAACTGTCTAATTACAGTATAAGTCTTAAAATACGCATTTAGAGTTTCCAGAAATGATTTCAAACTTGTAATAAGCACTTGAAATAAAAGTAAGTAGGTTCTTACTACATACCCTGCCGTTTTCAATCACTGACATTACCCGTGGAAAGCAAGGAAATGACCAGAAAACTGATAATATTTACAACTCCAGCAACTTTACAGAGCGTTTTCACTTGAATTTCCTTTAAAATATTACGAATTCATGTTTATACAGCTCAAAATTTGTGTAGAAAGACTGTAAGTGAGGACTATACTGCTTATGTTTACAATTGAGGCTGAATTTCTCAAGCGTCTTTTTGGTGAATCTGTTAATATCCTGAGGGTTCCAGTACATACTTGTAAGAAAACTCTCTAATTGTGGTATAACTCTTAAAATACGCAATTACATTTTCCAGAAATGATTTAAAACTTGTAATAAGCACTTGAAATTAAAGTAAGTAGGTTCTTAATACATACCCTGCCGTGTTCAATCACTGACATTACCCGTGTAAAGCTGGGAAATGACATGAAAACTGATAATACTTACAACTCCGGGCAGTTTAGGGAGTGTTTTCACTTGAATTTGCTTTCAAATACTAGGAATTCATGTTTCTACAGCTCAAAATTAGTGTAGAAAGACTGTAAGTGAGGACTATACTGCTTATGTTTACAATGGAGGCCGAATTTCTTAAGCGTCTTTTTGCTGAATCAGTTAATATCCTGATGGTTCCAGTACATACTTGTAAGAAACGCTCTAATTGTGGTATAACTCTTAAAATACGTATGTAGAGTTTCCAGAAATGATTTTAGACTTGTAATAAGCACTTGAAATAAAAGTAAGTAGGTTCTTACTACATACCCTGCCGTTTTCAATCACTGACATTACCCGTGGAAAGCAGGGAAATGACCAGAAAACTGATAATATTTACAACTCCGGGCACTTTAGGGAGTGTTTTCACTTGAATTTGCTTTCAAATACTAGGAATTCATGTTTATACAGCTCAAAATTAGTGTAGAAAGACTGTAAGTGAGGACTATACTGCGCATGTTTATAATTGAGGCGGAATTTCTCGAGCGTCTTATTGGTGAATCAGGTAATATCCTGACGGTTCCAGTACACACTTGTAAGAAACTCTCTAATTGTGCTATAACTCTTAAAATACGCATTTAGAGTTTTCAGAAATGATTTCAAACTTGTAATAAGCACTTGAAATAAAAGTAAGTAGGTTCTTACTACATACCCTGCCGTTTTCAATCACTGACATTACCCGTGGAAAGCTGGGAAATGACCTGAAAACTGATAATACTTACAACTCCGGGCACTTTAGGGAGTGTTTTCACTTGAATTTGCTTTCAAATACTAGGAATTCATGTTTCTACATCTCAAAATTAGTGTAGAAAGACTGTAAGTGAGGACTATACTGCTTATGTTTACAATTGAGGCCGAATTTCTCGAGCGTCTTATTGGTGAATCAGTTAATATCGTGATGGTTCCAGTACATACTTGTAAGAAAGGCTGTAATTGTGGTATACCTCTTAAAATATACATTTAGAGTTTCCAGAAATGATTTCAAACTTGTAATAAGCTCTTGAAATAAAAGTAAGTAGGTTCTTACTACATACCCTGCCGTTTTCAATCACTGACATTACCCTTGGAAAGCAGGGAAATGACCAGAAAACTGATAATATTTATAACTCCGGCCACTTTAGCGAGCGTTTTCACTTGAATTTGCTTTCAAATACTAGGAATTCATGTTTATACAGCTCAAAATTAGTGTATAAAGACTGTAAGTGAGGACTATACTGCTTATGTTTACAATTGAGGCTGAATTTCTCGAGCGACTTTTTGGTGAATCAGTTAATATCCTGACGGTTCCAGTAATACTTGTAAGAAAACTGTCTAATTACAGTATAAGTCTTAAAATACGCATTTAGAGTTTCCAGAAATGATTTCAAACTTGTAATAAGCACTTGAAATAAAAGTAAGTAGGTTCTTACTACATACCCTGCCGTTTTCAATCACTGACATTACCCGTGGAAAGCAAGGAAATGACCAGAAAACTGATAATATTTACAACTCCAGCAACTTTACAGAGCGTTTTCACTTGAATTTCCTTTAAAATATTACGAATTCATGTTTATACAGCTCAAAATTTGTGTAGAAAGACTGTAAGTGAGGACTATACTGCTTATGTTTACAATTGAGGCTGAATTTCTCAAGCGTCTTTTTGGTGAATCTGTTAATATCCTGAGGGTTCCAGTACATACTTGTAAGAAAACTCTCTAATTGTGGTATAACTCTTAAAATACGCAATTACATTTTCCAGAAATGATTTAAAACTTGTAATAAGCACTTGAAATTAAAGTAAGTAGGTTCTTAATACATACCCTGCCGTGTTCAATCACTGACATTACCCGTGTAAAGCTGGGAAATGACATGAAAACTGATAATACTTACAACTCCGGGCAGTTTAGGGAGTGTTTTCACTTGAATTTGCTTTCAAATACTAGGAATTCATGTTTCTACAGCTCAAAATTAGTGTAGAAAGACTGTAAGTGAGGACTATACTGCTTATGTTTGCAATTGAGGCCGAATTTCTTAAGCGTCTTTTGGCTGAATCAGTTAATATCCTGATGGTTCCAGTACATACTTGTAAGAAACTCTCTAATTGTGGTATAACTCTTAAAATACGTATGTAGAGTTTCCAGAAATGATTTCAAACTTGTAATAAGCACTTCAAATAAAAGTAAGTAGGTTCTTACTACATACCCTGCCGTTTTCAATCACTGACATTACCCGTGGAAAGCAGGGAAATGACCAGAAAACTGATAATATTTACAACTCCGGCCACTTTAGCGAGCGTTTTCACTTGAATTTGCTTTCAAATACTAGGAATTCATGTTTATACAGCTCAAAATTAGTGTAGAAAGACTGTAAGTGAGGACTATACTGCTTATGTTTACAATTGAGGCTGAATTTCTCGATCGTCTTTTTGGTGAATCAGTTAATATCCTGACGGTTCCAGTAATACTTGTAAGAAAACTGTCTAATTACATAATAAGTCTTAAAATACGCATTTAGAGTTTCCAGAAATGATTTCAAACTTGTAATAAGCACTTGAAATAAAAGTAAGTAGGTTCTTACTACATACCCTGCCGTTTTCAATCACTGACATTACCCGTGGAAAGCAGGGAAATGACCAGAAAACTGATAATATTTACAACTCCGGCAACTTTACAGAGCGTTTTCACTTGAATTTCCTTTAAAATATTACGAATTCAAGTTTATACAGCTCAAAATTAGTGTAGAAAGACTGTAAGTGAGGACTATACTGCTTATGTTTACAGTTGAGGCCGAATTTCTCGAGTGTCTTTTTGCTGAATCAGTTAATATCCTGATGGGGCCAGTACATACTTGTAAGAAACTCTCTAATTGTGGTATATCTCTTAAAATATGCATGTAGAGTTTCCAGAAATGATTTCAAACTTGTAATAAGCACTTGAAATAAAAGTAAGTAGGTTCTTACTACATACCCTGCCGTGTTCAATCACTGACATTACCCGTGGAAAGCTGGGAAATGACCTGAAAACTGATAATACTTACAACTCCGGGCAGTTTAGGGAGTGTTTTCTCTTGAATTTGCTTTTAAATACTAGGAATTCATGTTTCTACAGCTCAAAATTAGTGTAGAAAGACTGTAAGTGAGGACTATACTGCTTATGTTTACAATTGAGGCCGAATTTCTTAAGCGTCTTTTTGCTGAATCAGTTAATATCCTGATGGTTCCAGTACATAGTTGTAAGAAACTCTCTAATTGTGGTATAACTCTTAAAATACGTATGTAGAGTTTCCAGAAATGATTTCAAACTTGTAACAAGCACTTGAAATAAAAGTAAGTAGGTTTTTACTACATACCCTGCCGTTTTCAATCACTGACATTACCCGTTGAAAGCAGGGAAATGACCAGAAAACTGATAATATTTACAACTCCGGCCACTTTAGCGAGCGTTTTCACTTGAATTTGCTTTCAAATACTAGGAATTCATGTTTATACAGCTCAAAATTAGTGTAGAAAGACTGTAAGTGAGGACTATACTGCTTATGTTTACAATTGAGGCTGAATTTCTCGATCGTCTGTTTGGTGAATCAGTTAATATCCTGACGGTTCCATTAATACTTGTAAGAAAACTGTCTAATTACAGTATAAGTCTTAAAATACGCATTTAGAGTTTCCAGAAATGATTTCAAACTTGTAATAAGCACTTGAAATAAAAGTAAGTAGGTTCTTACTACATACCCTGCCGTTTTCAATCACTGACATTACCCGTGGAAAGCAAGGAAATGACCAGAAAACTGATAATATTTACAACTCCAGCAACTTTACAGAGCGTTTTCACTTGAATTTCCTTTAAAATATTACGAATTCATGTTTATACAGCTCAAAATTTGTGTAGAAAGACTGTAAGTGAGGACTATACTGCTTATGTTTACAATTGAGGCCGAATTTCTCAAGCGTCTTTTTGGTGAATCTGCTAATATCCTGACGGTTCCAGTATATACTTGTAAGAAAACTCTCTAATTGTGGTATAACTCTTAAAATACGCAATTACAGTTTCCAGAAATGATTTAAAACTTGTAATAAGCACTTGAAATTAAAGTAAGTAGGTTCTTAATACATACCCTGCCGTGTTCAATCACTGACATTACCCGTGGAAAGCTGGGAAATGACCTGAAAACTGATAATACTTACAACTCCGGGCACTTTAGGGAGTGTTTTCACTTGAATTTGCTTTCAAATACTTGGAATTCATGTTTCTACAGCTCAAAATTAGTGTAGAAAGACTGTAAGTGAGGACTATACTGCTTATGTTTACAATTGAGGCCGAATTTCTTAAGCGTCTTTTTGCTGAATCAGTTAATATCCTGATGGTTCCAGTACATACTTGTAAGAAACTCTCTAATTGTGGTATAACTCTTAAAATACGTATGTAGAGTTTCCAGAAATGATTTCAAACTTGTAATAAGCACTTGAAATAAAAGTAAGTAGGTTCTTACTACATACCCTGCCGTTTTCAATCACTGACATTACCCGTGGAAAGCAGGAAAATGACCAGAAAACTGAAAATATTTACAACTCCGGGCACTTTAGGGAGTGTTTTCACTTGAATTTGCTTTCAAATACTAGGAATTCATGTTTATACAGCTCAAAATTAGTGTAGAAAGACTGTAAGTGAGGACTATACTGCTCATGTTTATAATTGAGGCGGAATTTCTCGAGCGTCTTATTGGTGAATCAGGTAATATCCTGACGGTTCCAGTACACACTTGTAAGAAACTCTCTAATTGTGGTATAACTCTTAAAATACGCATTTAGAGTTTCCAGAAATGATTTCAAACTTGTAATAAGCACTTGAAATAAAAGTAAGTAGGTTCTTACTACATACCCTGCCGTTTTCAATCACTGACATTACCCGTGGAAAGCAAGGAAATGACCAGAAAACTGATAATATTTACAACTCCAGCAACTTTACAGAGCGTTTTCACTTGAATTTCCTTTAAAATATTACGAATTCATGTTTATACAGCTCAAAATTTGTGTAGAAAGACTGTAAGTGAGGACTATACTGCTTATGTTTACAATTGAGGCCGAATTTCTCAAGCGTCTTTTTGGTGAATCTGTTAATATCCTGACGGTTCCAGTACATACTTGTAAGAAAACTCTCTAATTGTGGTATAACTCTTAAAATTCGCAATTACAGTTTCCAGAAATGATTTAAAACTTGTAATAAGCACTTGAAATTAAAGTAAGTAGGTTCTTAATACATACCCTGCCGTTTTCAATCACTGACATTACCCGTGGAAAGCTGGGAAATGACCTGAAAACTGATAATACTTACAACTCCGGGCAGTTTAGGGAGTGTTTTCACTTGAATTTGCTTTCAAATACTAGGAATTCATGTTTCTACAGCTCAAAATTAGTGTAGAAAGACTGTAAGTGAGGACTATACTGCTTATGTTTACAATTGAGGCCGAATTTCTTAAGCGTCTTTTTGCTGAATCAGTTAATATCCTGATGGTTCCAGTACATACTTGTAAGAAACTCTCTAATTGTGGTATAACTCTTAAAATACGTATGTAGAGTTTCCAGAAATGATTTCAAACTTGTAATAAGCACTTGAAATAAAAGTAAGTAGGTTCTTACTACATACCCTGCCGTTTTCAATCACTGACATTACCCGTGGAAAGCAGGGAAATGACCAGAAAACTGATAATATTTACAACTCCGGCCACTTTAGCGAGCGTTTTCACTTGAATTTGCTTTCAAATACTAGGAATTCATGTTTATACAGCTCAAAATTAGTGTAGAAAGACTGTAAGTGAGGACTATACTGCTTATGTTTACAATTGAGGCTGAATTTCTCGATCGTCTTTTTGGTGAATCAGTTAATATCCTGACGGTTCCAGTCATACTTGTAAGAAAACTGTCTAATTACAGTATAAGTCTTAAAATACGCATTTAGAGTTTCCAGAAATGATTTCAAACTTGTAATAAGCACTTGAAATAAAAGTAAGTAGGTTCTTACTACATACCCTGCCGTGTTCAATCACTGACATTACCCGTGGAAAGCTGGGAAATGACCTGAAAACTGATAATACTTACAACTCCGGGCACTTTAGGGAGTGTTTTCACTTGAATTTGCTTTCAAATACTAGGAATTCATGTTTCTACAGCTCAAAATTAGTGTAGAAAGACTGTAAGTGAGGACTATACTGCTTATGTTTACAATGGAGGCCGAATTTCTTAAGCGTCTTTTTGCTGAATCAGTTAATATCCTGATGGTTCCAGTACATACTTGTAAGAAACTCTCTAATTGTGGTATAACTCTTAAAATACGTATGTAGAGTTTCCAGAAATGATTTCAAACTTGTAACAAGCACTTGAAATAAAAGTAAGTAGGTTCTTACTACATACCCTGCCGTTTTCAATCACTGACATTACCCGTGGAAAGCAGGGAAATGACCAGAAAACTGATAATATTTACAACTCCGGCCACTTTAGCGAGCGTTTTCACTTGAATTTGCTTTCAAATACTAGGAATTCATGTTTCTACATCTCAAAATTAGTGTAGAAAGACTGTAAGTGAGGACTATACTGCTTATGTTTACAATTGAGGCCGAATTTCTCGAGCGTCTTATTGGTGAATCAGTTAATATCGTGATGGTTCCAGTACATACTTGTAAGAAACGCTGTAATTGTGGTATACCTCTTAAAATATACATTTAGAGTTTCCAGAAATGATTTCAAACTTGTAATAAGCACTTGAAATAAAAGTAAGTAGGTTCTTACTACATACCCTGCCGTTTTCAATCACTGACATTACCCGTGGAAAGCAGGGAAATGACCAGAAAACTGATAATATTTATAACTCCGGCCACTTTAGCGAGCGTTTTCACTTGAATTTGCTTTCAAATACTAGGAATTCATGTTTCTACAGCTCAAAATTAGTGTAGAAAGACTGTAAGTGAGGACTATACTGCTTATGTTTACAATTGAGGCCGAATTTCTTAAGCGTCTTTTTGCTGAATCAGTTAATATCCTGATGGTTCCAGTACATACTTGTAAGAAACTCTCTAATTGTGTTATAACTCTTAAAATACGTATGTAGAGTTTCCAGAAATGATTTCAAACTTGTAACAAGCACTTGAAATAAAAGTAAGTAGGTTCTTACTACATACCCTGCCGTTTTCAATCACTGACATTACCCGTGGAAAGCAGGGAAATGACCAGAAAACTGATAATATTTACAACTCCGGCCACTTTAGCGAGCGTTTTCACTTGAATTTGCTTTCAAATACTAGGAATTCATGTTTATACAGCTCAAAATTAGTGTAGAAAGACTGTAAGTGAGGACTATACTGCTTATGTTTACAATTGAGGCTGAATTTCTCGATCGTCTGTTTGGTGAATCAGTTAATATCCTGACGGTTCCAGTAATACTTGTAAGAAAACTGTCTAATTACAGTATAAGTCTTAAAATACGCATTTAGAGTTTCCAGAAATGATTTCAAACTTGTAATAAGCACTTGAAATAAAAGTAAGTAGGTTCTTACTACATACCCTGCCGTTTTCAATCACTGACATTACCCGTGGAAAGCAAGGAAATGACCAGAAAACTGATAATATTTACAACTCCAGCAACTTTACAGAGCGTTTTCACTTGAATTTCCTTTAAAATATTACGAATTCATGTTTATACAGCTCAAAATTTGTGTAGAAAGACTGTAAGTGAGGACTATACTGCTTATGTTTACAATTGAGGCTGAATTTCTCAAGCGTCTTTTTGGTGAATCTGTTAATATCCTGAGGGTTCCAGTACATACTTGTAAGAAAACTCTCTAATTGTGGTATAACTCTTAAAATACGCAATTACATTTTCCAGAAATGATTTAAAACTTGTAATAAGCACTTGAAATTAAAGTAAGTAGGTTCTTAATACATACCCTGCCGTGTTCAATCACTGACATTACCCGTGTAAAGCTGGGAAATGACATGAAAACTGATAATACTTACAACTCCGGGCAGTTTAGGGAGTGTTTTCACTTGAATTTGCTTTCAAATACTAGGAATTCATGTTTCTACAGCTCAAAATTAGTGTAGAAAGACTGTAAGTGAGGACTATACTGCTTATGTTTGCAATTGAGGCCGAATTTCTTAAGCGTCTTTTGGCTGAATCAGTTAATATCCTGATGGTTCCAGTACATACTTGTAAGAAACTCTCTAATTGTGGTATAACTCTTAAAATACGTATGTAGAGTTTCCAGAAATGATTTCAAACTTGTAATAAGCACTTCAAATAAAAGTAAGTAGGTTCTTACTACATACCCTGCCGTTTTCAATCACTGACATTACCCGTGGAAAGCAGGGAAATGACCAGAAAACTGATAATATTTACAACTCCGGCCACTTTAGCGAGCGTTTTCACTTGAATTTGCTTTCAAATACTAGGAATTCATGTTTATACAGCTCAAAATTAGTGTAGAAAGACTGTAAGTGAGGACTATACTGCTTATGTTTACAATTGAGGCTGAATTTCTCGATCGTCTTTTTGGTGAATCAGTTAATATCCTGACGGTTCCAGTAATACTTGTAAGAAAACTGTCTAATTACATAATAAGTCTTAAAATACGCATTTAGAGTTTCCAGAAATGATTTCAAACTTGTAATAAGCACTTGAAATAAAAGTAAGTAGGTTCTTACTACATACCCTGCCGTTTTCAATCACTGACATTACCCGTGGAAAGCAGGGAAATGACCAGAAAACTGATAATATTTACAACTCCGGCAACTTTACAGAGCGTTTTCACTTGAATTTCCTTTAAAATATTACGAATTCAAGTTTATACAGCTCAAAATTAGTGTAGAAAGACTGTAAGTGAGGACTATACTGCTTATGTTTACAGTTGAGGCCGAATTTCTCGAGTGTCTTTTTGCTGAATCAGTTAATATCCTGATGGGGCCAGTACATACTTGTAAGAAACTCTCTAATTGTGGTATATCTCTTAAAATATGCATGTAGAGTTTCCAGAAATGATTTCAAACTTGTAATAAGCACTTGAAATAAAAGTAAGTAGGTTCTTACTACATACCCTGCCGTGTTCAATCACTGACATTACCCGTGGAAAGCTGGGAAATGACCTGAAAACTGATAATACTTACAACTCCGGGCAGTTTAGGGAGTGTTTTCTCTTGAATTTGCTTTTAAATACTAGGAATTCATGTTTCTACAGCTCAAAATTAGTGTAGAAAGACTGTAAGTGAGGACTATACTGCTTATGTTTACAATTGAGGCCGAATTTCTTAAGCGTCTTTTTGCTGAATCAGTTAATATCCTGATGGTTCCAGTACATAGTTGTAAGAAACTCTCTAATTGTGGTATAACTCTTAAAATACGTATGTAGAGTTTCCAGAAATGATTTCAAACTTGTAACAAGCACTTGAAATAAAAGTAAGTAGGTTTTTACTACATACCCTGCCGTTTTCAATCACTGACATTACCCGTTGAAAGCAGGGAAATGACCAGAAAACTGATAATATTTACAACTCCGGCCACTTTAGCGAGCGTTTTCACTTGAATTTGCTTTCAAATACTAGGAATTCATGTTTATACAGCTCAAAATTAGTGTAGAAAGACTGTAAGTGAGGACTATACTGCTTATGTTTACAATTGAGGCTGAATTTCTCGATCGTCTGTTTGGTGAATCAGTTAATATCCTGACGGTTCCATTAATACTTGTAAGAAAACTGTCTAATTACAGTATAAGTCTTAAAATACGCACTTAGAGTTTCCAGAAATGATTTCAAACTTGTAATAAGCACTTGAAATAAAAGTAAGTAGGTTCTTACTACATACCCTGCCGTTTTCAATCACTGACATTACCCGTGGAAAGCAAGGAAATGACCAGAAAACTGATAATATTTACAACTCCAGCAACTTTACAGAGCGTTTTCACTTGAATTTCCTTTAAAATATTACGAATTCATGTTTATACAGCTCAAAATTTGTGTAGAAAGACTGTAAGTGAGGACTATACTGCTTATGTTTACAATTGAGGCCGAATTTCTCAAGCGTCTTTTTGGTGAATCTGCTAATATCCTGACGGTTCCAGTATATACTTGTAAGAAAACTCTCTAATTGTGGTATAACTCTTAAAATACGCAATTACAGTTTCCAGAAATGATTTAAAACTTGTAATAAGCACTTGAAATTAAAGTAAGTAGGTTCTTAATACATACCCTGCCGTGTTCAATCACTGACATTACCCGTGGAAAGCTGGGAAATGACCTGAAAACTGATAATACTTACAACTCCGGGCACTTTAGGGAGTGTTTTCACTTGAATTTGCTTTCAAATACTTGGAATTCATGTTTCTACAGCTCAAAATTAGTGTAGAAAGACTGTAAGTGAGGACTATACTGCTTATGTTTACAATTGAGGCCGAATTTCTTAAGCGTCTTTTTGCTGAATCAGTTAATATCCTGATGGTTCCAGTACATACTTGTAAGAAACTCTCTAATTGTGGTATAACTCTTAAAATACGTATGTAGAGTTTCCAGAAATGATTTCAAACTTGTAATAAGCACTTGAAATAAAAGTAAGTAGGTTCTTACTACATACCCTGCCGTTTTCAATCACTGACATTACCCGTGGAAAGCAGGAAAATGACCAGAAAACTGAAAATATTTACAACTCCGGGCACTTTAGGGAGTGTTTTCACTTGAATTTGCTTTCAAATACTAGGAATTCATGTTTATACAGCTCAAAATTAGTGTAGAAAGACTGTAAGTGAGGACTATACTGCTCATGTTTATAATTGAGGCGGAATTTCTCGAGCGTCTTATTGGTGAATCAGGTAATATCCTGACGGTTCCAGTACACACTTGTAAGAAACTCTCTAATTGTGGTATAACTCTTAAAATACGCATTTAGAGTTTCCAGAAATGATTTCAAACTTGTAATAAGCACTTGAAATAAAAGTAAGTAGGTTCTTACTACATACCCTGCCGTTTTCAATCACTGACATTACCCGTGGAAAGCAAGGAAATGACCAGAAAACTGATAATATTTACAACTCCAGCAACTTTACAGAGCGTTTTCACTTGAATTTCCTTTAAAATATTACGAATTCATGTTTATACAGCTCAAAATTTGTGTAGAAAGACTGTAAGTGAGGACTATACTGCTTATGTTTACAATTGAGGCCGAATTTCTCAAGCGTCTTTTTGGTGAATCTGTTAATATCCTGACGGTTCCAGTACATACTTGTAAGAAAACTCTCTAATTGTGGTATAACTCTTAAAATACGCAATTACAGTTTCCAGAAATGATTTAAAACTTGTAATAAGCACTTGAAATTAAAGTAAGTAGGTTCTTAATACATACCCTGCCGTTTTCAATCACTGACATTACCCGTGGAAAGCTGGGAAATGACCTGAAAACTGATAATACTTACAACTCCGGGCAGTTTAGGGAGTGTTTTCACTTGAATTTGCTTTCAAATACTAGGAATTCATGTTTCTACAGCTCAAAATTAGTGTAGAAAGACTGTAAGTGAGGACTATACTGCTTATGTTTACAATTGAGGCCGAATTTCTTAAGCGTCTTTTTGCTGAATCAGTTAATATCCTGATGGTTCCAGTACATACTTGTAAGAAACTCTCTAATTGTGGTATAACTCTTAAAATACGTATGTAGAGTTTCCAGAAATGATTTCAAACTTGTAATAAGCACTTGAAATAAAAGTAAGTAGGTTCTTACTACATACCCTGCCGTTTTCAATCACTGACATTACCCGTGGAAAGCAGGGAAATGACCAGAAAACTGATAATATTTACAACTCCGGCCACTTTAGCGAGCGTTTTCACTTGAATTTGCTTTCAAATACTAGGAATTCATGTTTATACAGCTCAAAATTAGTGTAGAAAGACTGTAAGTGAGGACTATACTGCTTATGTTTACAATTGAGGCTGAATTTCTCGATCGTCTTTTTGGTGAATCAGTTAATATCCTGACGGTTCCAGTCATACTTGTAAGAAAACTGTCTAATTACAGTATAAGTCTTAAAATACGCATTTAGAGTTTCCAGAAATGATTTCAAACTTGTAATAAGCACTTGAAATAAAAGTAAGTAGGTTCTTACTACATACCCTGCCGTGTTCAATCACTGACATTACCCGTGGAAAGCTGGGAAATGACCTGAAAACTGATAATACTTACAACTCCGGGCACTTTAGGGAGTGTTTTCACTTGAATTTGCTTTCAAATACTAGGAATTCATGTTTCTACAGCTCAAAATTAGTGTAGAAAGACTGTAAGTGAGGACTATACTGCTTATGTTTACAATGGAGGCCGAATTTCTTAAGCGTCTTTTTGCTGAATCAGTTAATATCCTGATGGTTCCAGTACATACTTGTAAGAAACTCTCTAATTGTGGTATAACTCTTAAAATACGTATGTAGAGTTTCCAGAAATGATTTCAAACTTGTAACAAGCACTTGAAATAAAAGTAAGTAGGTTCTTACTACATACCCTGCCGTTTTCAATCACTGACATTACCCGTGGAAAGCAGGGAAATGACCAGAAAACTGATAATATTTACAACTCCGGCCACTTTAGCGAGCGTTTTCACTTGAATATGCTTTCAAATACTAGGAATTCATGTTTCTACATCTCAAAATTAGTGTAGAAAGACTGTAAGTGAGGACTATACTGCTTATGTTTACAATTGAGGCCGAATTTCTCGAGCGTCTTATTGGTGAATCAGTTAATATCGTGATGGTTCCAGTACATACTTGTAAGAAACGCTGTAATTGTGGTATACCTCTTAAAATATACATTTAGAGTTTCCAGAAATGATTTCAAACTTGTAATAAGCACTTGAAATAAAAGTAAGTAGGTTCTTACTACATACCCTGCCGTTTTCAATCACTGACATTACCCGTGGAAAGCAGGGAAATGACCAGAAAACTGATAATATTTATAACTCCGGCCACTTTAGCGAGCGTTTTCACTTGAATTTGCTTTCAAATACTAGGAATTCATGTTTCTACAGCTCAAAATTAGTGTAGAAAGACTGTAAGTGAGGACTATACTGCTTATGTTTACAATTGAGGCCGAATTTCTTAAGCGTCTTTTTGCTGAATCAGTTAATATCCTGATGGTTCCAGTACATACTTGTAAGAAACTCTCTAATTGTGGTATAACTCTTAAAATACGTATGTAGAGTTTCCAGAAATGATTTCAAACTTGTAACAAGCACTTGAAATAAAAGTAAGTAGGTTCTTACTACATACCCTGCCGTTTTCAATCACTGACATTACCCGTGGAAAGCAGGGAAATGACCAGAAAACTGATAATATTTACAACTCCGGCCACTTTAGCGAGCGTTTTCACTTGAATTTGCTTTCAAATACTAGGAATTCATGTTTATACAGCTCAAAATTAGTGTAGAAAGACTGTAAGTGAGGACTATACTGCTTATGTTTACAATTGAGGCTGAATTTCTCGATCGTCTGTTTGGTGAATCAGTTAATATCCTGACGGTTCCAGTAATACTTGTAAGAAAACTGTCTAATTACAGTATAAGTCTTAAAATACGCATTTAGAGTTTCCAGAAATGATTTCAAACTTGTAATAAGCACTTGAAATAAAAGTAAGTAGGTTCTTACTACATACCCTGCCGTTTTCAATCACTGACATTACCCGTGGAAAGCAAGGAAATGACCAGAAAACTGATAATATTTACAACTCCAGCAACTTTACAGAGCGTTTTCACTTGAATTTCCTTTAAAATATTACGAATTCATGTTTATACAGCTCAAAATTTGTGTAGAAAGACTGTAAGTGAGGACTATACTGCTTATGTTTACAATTGAGGCCGAATTTCTCAAGCGTCTTTTTGGTGAATCTGCTAATATCCTGACGGTTCCAGTATATACTTGTAAGAAAACTCTCTAATTGTGGTATAACTCTTAAAATACGCAATTACAGTTTCCAGAAATGATTTAAAACTTGTAATAAGCACTTGCAATTAAAGTAAGTAGGTTCTTAATACATACCCTGCCGTGTTCAATCACTGACATTACCCGTGGAAAGCTGGGAAATGACCTGAAAACTGATAATACTTACAACTCCGGGCACTTTAGGGAGTGTTTTCACTTGAATTTGCTTTCAAATACTTGGAATTCATGTTTCTACAGCTCAAAATTAGTGTAGAAAGACTGTAAGTGAGGACTATACTGCTTATGTTTACAATTGAGGCCGAATTTCTTAAGCGTCTTTTTGCTGAATCAGTTAATATCCTGATGGTTCCAGTACATACTTGTAAGAAACTCTCTAATTGTGGTATAACTCTTAAAATACGTATGTAGAGTTTCCAGAAATGATTTCAAACTTGTAATAAGCACTTGAAATAAAAGTAAGTAGGTTCTTACTACATACCCTGCCGTTTTCAATCACTGACATTACCCGTGGAAAGCAGGGAAATGACCAGAAAACTGATAATATTTACAACTCCGGCCACTTTAGCGAGCGTTTTCACTTGAATTTGCTTTCAAATACTAGGAATTCATGTTTATACAGCTCAAAATTAGTGTAGAAAGACTGTAAGTGAGGACTATACTGCTTATGTTTACAATTGAGGCTGAATTTCTCGATCGTCTTTTTGGTGAATCAGTTAATATCCTGACGGTTCCAGTCATACTTGTAAGAAAACTGTCTAATTACAGTATAAGTCTTAAAATACGCATTTAGAGTTTCCAGAAATGATTTCAAACTTGTAATAAGCACTTGAAATAAAAGTAAGTAGGTTCTTACTACATACCCTGCCGTTTTCAATCACTGACATTACCCGTGGAAAGCAAGGAAATGACCAGAAAACTGATAATATTTACAACTCCAGCAACTTTACAGAGCGTTTTCACTTGAATTTCCTTTAAAATATTACGAATTCATGTTTATACAGCTCAAAATTTGTGTAGAAAGACTGTAAGTGAGGACTATACTGCTTATGTTTACAATTGAGGCCGAATTTCTCAAGCGTCTTTTTGTTGAATCTGCTAATATCCTGACGGTTCCAGTATATACTTGTAAGAAAACTCTCTAATTGTGGTATAACTCTTAAAATACGCAATTACAGTTTCCAGAAATGATTTAAAACTTGTAATAAGCACTTGAAATTAAAGTAAGTAGGTTCTTAATACATACCCTGCCGTGTTCAATCACTGACATTACCCGTGGAAAGCTGGGAAATGACCTGAAAACTGATAATACTTACAACTCCGGGCACTTTAGGGAGTGTTTTCACTTGAATTTGCTTTCAAATACTTGGAATTCATGTTTCTACAGCTCAAAATTAGTGTAGAAAGACTGTAAGTGAGGACTATACTGCTTATGTTTACAATTGAGGCCGAATTTCTTAAGCGTCTTTTTGCTGAATCAGTTAATATCCTGATGGTTCCAGTACACACTTGTAAGAAACTCTCTAATTGTGGTATAACTCTTAAAATACGTATGTAGAGTTTCCAGAAATGATTTCAAACTTGTAATAAGCACTTGAAATAAAAGTAAGTAGGTTCTTACTACATACCCTGCCGTTTTCAATCACTGACATTACCCGTGGAAAGCAGGAAAATGACCAGAAAACTGAAAATATTTACAACTCCGGGCACTTTAGGGAGTGTTTTCACTTGAATTTGCTTTCAAATACTAGGAATTCATGTTTATACAGCTCAAAATTAGTGTAGAAAGACTGTGAGTGAGGACTATACTGCTCATGTTTATAATTGAGGCGGAATTTCTCGAGCGTCTTATTGGTGAATCAGGTAATATCCTGACGGTTCCAGTACACACTTGTAAGAAACTCTCTAATTGTGGTATAACTCTTAAAATACGCATTTAGAGTTTCCAGAAATGATTTCAAACTTGTAATAAGCACTTGAAATAAAAGTAAGTAGGTTCTTACTACATACCCTGCCGTTTTCAATCACTGACATTACCCGTGGAAAGCAAGGAAATGACCAGAAAACTGATAATATTTACAACTCCAGCAACTTTACAGAGCGTTTTCACTTGAATTTCCTTTAAAATATTATGAATTCATGTTTATACAGCTCAAAATTTGTGTAGAAAGACTGTAAGTGAGGACTATACTGCTTATGTTTACAATTGAGGCCGAATTTCTCAAGCGTCTTTTTGGTGAATCTCTTAATATCCTGAGGGTTCCAGTACATACTTGTAAGAAAACTCTCTAATTGTGGTATAACTCTTAAAATACGCAATTACAGTTTCCAGAAATGATTTAAAACTTGTAATAAGCACTTGAAATTAAAGTAAGTAGGTTCTTAATACATACCCTGCCGTTTTCAATCACTGACATTACCCGTGGAAAGCTGGGAAATGACCTGAAAACTGATAATACTTACAACTCCGGGCAGTTTAGGGAGTGTTTTCACTTGAATTTGCTTTCAAATACTAGGAATTCATGTTTCTACAGCTCAAAATTAGTGTAGAAAGACTGTAAGTGAGGACTATACTGCTTATGTTTACAATTGAGGCCGAATTTCTTAAGCGTCTTTTTGCTGAATCAGTTAATATCCTGATGGTTCCAGTACATACTTGTAAGAAACTCTCTAATTGTGGTATAACTCTTAAAATACGTATGTAGAGTTTCCAGAAATGATTTCAAACTTGTAATAAGCACTTGAAATAAAAGTAAGTAGGTTCTTACTACATACCCTGCCGTTTTCAATCACTGACATTACCCGTGGAAAGCAGGGAAATGACCAGAAAACTGATAATATTTACAACTCCGGCCACTTTAGCGAGCGTTTTCACTTGAATTTGCTTTCAAATACTAGGAATTCATGTTTATACAGCTCAAAATTAGTGTAGAAAGACTGTAAGTGAGGACTATACTGCTCATGTTTATAATTGAGGCGGAATTTCTCGAGCGTCTTATTGGTGAATCAGGTAATATCCTGACGGTTCCAGTACACACTTGTAAGAAACTCTCTAATTGTGGTATAACTCTTAAAATACGCATTTAGAGTTTCCAGAAATGATTTCAAACTTGTAATAAGCACTTGAAATAAAAGTAAGTAGGTTCTTACTACATACCCTGCCGTTTTCAATCACTGACATTACCCGTGGAAAGCAAGGAAATGAGCAGAAAACTGATAATATTTACAACTCCAGAAACTTTACAGAGCGTTTTCACTTGAATTTCCTTTAAAATATTACGAATTCATGTTTATACAGCTCAAAATTTGTGTAGAAAGACTGTAAGTGAGGACTATACTGCTTATGTTTACAATTGAGGCCGAATTTCTCAAGCGTCTTTTTGGTGAATCTGTTAATATCCTGACGGTTCCAGTACATACTTGTAAGAAAACTCTCTAATTGTGGTATAACTCTTAAAATACGCAATTACAGTTTCCAGAAATGATTTAAAACTTGTAATAAGCACTTGAAATTAAAGTAAGTAGGTTCTTAATACATACCCTGCCGTGTTCAATCACTGACATTACCCGTGGAAAGCTGGGAAATGACCTGAAAACTGATAATACTTACAACTCCGGGCAGTTTAGGGAGTGTTTTCACTTGAATTTGCTTTCAAATACTAGGAATTCATGTTTCTACAGCTCAAAATTAGTGTAGAAAGACTGTAAGTGAGGACTATACTGCTTATGTTTACAATTGAGGCCGAATTTCTTAATCGTCTTTTTGCTGAATCAGTTAATATCCTGATGGTTCCAGTACATACTTGTAAGAAACTCTCTAATTGTGGTATAACTCTTAAAATACGTATGTAGAGTTTCCAGAAATGATTTCAAACTTGTAATAAGCACTTGAAATAAAAGTAAGTAGGTTCTTACTACATACCCTGCCGTTTTCAATCACTGACATTACCCATGGAAAGCAGGGAAATGAACAGAAAACTGATAATATTTACAACTCCGGCCACTTTAGAGAGCGTTTTCACTTGAATTTGCTTTCAAATACTAGGAATTCATGTTTATACAGCTCAAAATTAGTGTAGAAAGACTGTAAGTGAGGACTATACTGCTTATGTTTACAATTGAGGCTGAATTTCTCGATCGTCTTTTTGGTGAATCAGTTAATATGCTGTCGGTTCCAGTCATACTTGTAAGAAAACTGTCTAATTACAGTATAAGTCTTAAAATACGCATTTAGAGTTTCCAGAAATGATTTCAAACTTGTAATAAGCACTTGAAATAAAAGTAAGTAGGTTCTTACTACATACCCTGCCGTTTTCAATCACTGACATTACCCGTGGAAAGCAAGGAAATGACCAGAAAACTGATAATATTTACAACTCCAGCAACTTTACAGAGCGTTTTCACTTGAATTTCCTTTAAAATATTACGAATTCATGTTTATACAGCTCAAAATTTGTGTAGAAAGACTGTAAGTGAGGACTATACTGCTTATGTTTACAATTGAGGCCGAATTTCTCGAGCGTCTTTTTGGTGAATCTGTTAATATCCTGACGGTTCCAGTACATACTTGTAAGAAAACTCTCTAATTGTGGTATAACTCTTAAAATACGCAATTACAGTTTCCAGAAATGATTTAAAACTTGTAATAAGCACTTGAAATTAAAGTAAGTAGGTTCTTAATACATACCCTGCCGTGTTCAACAACTGACATTACCCGTGGAAAGCTGGGAAATGACCTGAAAACTGATAATACTTACAACTCCGGGCACTTTAGGGAGTGTTTTCACTTGAATTTGCTTTCAAATACTAGGAATTCATGTTTCTACAGCTCAAAATTAGTGTAGAAAGACTGTAAGTGAGGACTATACTGCTTATGTTTACAATGGAGGCCGAATTTCTTAAGCGTCTTTTTGCTGAATCAGTTAATATCCTGATGGTTCCAGTACATACTTGTAAGAAACTCTCTAATTGTGGTATAACTCTTAAAATACGTATGTAGAGTTTCCAGAAATGATTTCAAACTTGTAATAAGCACTTGAAATAAAAGTAAGTAGGTTCTTACTACATACCCTGCCGTTTTCAATCACTGACATTACCCGTGGAAAGCAGGGAAATGACCAGAAAACTGATAATATTTACAACTCCGGCCATTTTAGCGAGCGTTTTCACTTGAATTTGCTTTCAAATACTAGGAATTCATGTTTATACAGCTCAAAATTAGTGTAGAAAGACTGTAAGTGAGGACTATACTGCTTATGTTTACAATTGAGGCTGAATTTCTCGATCGTCTTTTTGGTGAATCAGTTAATATCCTGACGGTTCCAGTAATACTTGTAAGAAAACTGTCTAATTACAGTATAAGTCTTAAAATACGCATTTAGAGTTTCCAGAAATGATTTCAAACTTGTAATAAGCACTTGAAATAAAAGTAAGTAGGTTCTTACTACATACCCTGCCGTTTTCAATCACTGACATTACCCGTGGAAAGCAAGGAAATGACCAGAAAACTGATAATATTTACAACTCCAGCAAATTTACAGATCGTTTTCACTTGAATTTCCTTTAAAATATTACGAATTCATGTTTATACAGCTCAAAATTTGTGTAGAAAGACTGTAAGTGAGGACTATACTGCTTATGTTTAAATTGAGGCTGAATTTCTCAAGCGTCTTTTTGGTGAATCTGTTAATATCCTGACGGTTCCAGTACATACTTGTAAGAAAACTCTCTAATTGTGGTATAACTCTTAAAATACGCAATTACATTTTCCAGAAATGATTTAAAACTTGTAATAAGCACTTGAAATTAAAGTAAGTAGGTTCTTAATACATACCCTGCCGTGTTCAATCACTGACATTACCCGTGGAAAGCTGGGAAATGACCTGAAAACTGATAATACTTACAACTCCGGGCAGTTTAGGGAGTGTTTTCACTTGAATTTGCTTTCAAATACTAGGAATTCATGTTTCTACAGCTCAAAATTAGTGTAGAAAGACTGTAAGTGAGGACTATACTGCTTATGTTTACAATTGAGGCCGAATTTCTTAAGCGTCTTTTTGCTGAATCAGTTAATATCCTGATGGTTCCAGTACATACTTGTAAGAAACTCTCTAATTGTGGTATAACTCTTAAAATACGTATGTAGAGTTTCCAGAAATGATTTCAAACTTGTAACAAGCACTTGAAATAAAAGTAAGTAGGTTCTTACTACATACCCTGCCGTTTTCAATCACTGATATTACCCGTGGAAAGCAGGGAAATGACCAGAAAACTGATAATATTTACAACTCCGGCCACTTTAGCGAGCGTTTTCACTTGAATTTGCTTTCAAATACTAGGAATTCATGTTTATACAGCTCAAAATTAGTGTAGAAAGACTGTAAGTGAGGACTATACTGCTTATGTTTACAATTGAGGCTGAATTTCTCGATCGTCTGTTTGGTGAATCAGTTAATATCCTGACGGTTCCAGTAATACTTGTAAGAAAACTGTCTAATTACAGTATAAGTCTTAAAATACGCATTTAGAGTTTCCAGAAATGATTTCAAACTTGTAATAAGCACTTGAAATAAAAGTAAGTAGGTTCTTACTACATACCCTGCCGTTTTCAATCACTGACATTACCCGTGGAAAGCAAGGAAATGACCAGAAAACTGATAATATTTACAACTCCAGCAACTTTACAGAGCGTTTTCACTTGAATTTCCTTTAAAATATTACGAATTCATGTTTATACAGCTCAAAATTTGTGTAGAAAGACTGTAAGTGAGGACTATACTGCTTATGTTTACAATTGAGGCCGAATTTCTTAAGCGTCTTTTTGCTGAATCAGTTAATATCCTGATGGTTCCAGTACATACTTGTAAGAAACTCTCTAATTGTGGTATAACTCTTAAAATACGTATGTAGAGTTTCCAGAAATGATTTCAAACTTGTAATAAGCACTTGAAATAAAAGTAAGTAGGTTCTTACTACATACCCTGCCGTTTTCAATCACTGACATTACCCGTGGAAAGCAGGAAAATGACCAGAAAACTGAAAATATTTACAACTCCGGGCACTTTAGGGAGTGTTTTCACTTGAATTTGCTTTCAAATACTAGGAATTCATGTTTATACAGCTCAAAATTAGTGTAGAAAGACTGTAAGTGAGGACTATACTGCTCATGTTTATAATTGAGGCGGAATTTCTCGAGCGTCTTATTGGTGAATCAGGTAATATCCTGACGGTTCCAGTACACACTTGTAAGAAACTCTCTAATTGTGGTATAACTCTTAAAATACGCATTTAGAGTTTCCAGAAATGATTTCAAACTTGTAATAAGCACTTGAAATAAAAGTAAGTAGGTTCTTACTACATACCCTGCCGTTTTCAATCACTGACATTACCCGTGGAAAGCAAGGAAATGACCAGAAAACTGATAATATTTACAACTCCAGCAACTTTACAGAGCGTTTTCACTTGAATTTCCTTTAAAATATTACGAATTCATGTTTATACAGCTCAAAATTTGTGTAGAAAGACTGTAAGTGAGGACTATACTGCTTATGTTTACAATTGAGGCCGAATTTCTCGAGCGTCTTTTTGGTGAATCTGTTAATATCCTGACGGTTCCAGTACATACTTGTAAGAAAACTCTCTAATTGTGGTATAACTCTTAAAATACGCAATTACAGTTTCCAGAAATGATTTAAAACTTGTAATAAGCACTTGAAATTAAAGTAAGTAGGTTCTTAATACATACCCTGCCATTTTCAATCACTGACATTACCCGTGGAAAGCTGGGAAATGACCTGAAAACTGATAATACTTACAACTCCGGGCAGTTTAGGGAGTGTTTTCACTTGAATTTGCTTTCAAATACTAGGAATTCATGTTTCTACAGCTCAAAATTAGTGTAGAAAGACTGTAAGTGAGGACTATACTGCTTATGTTTACAATTGAGGCCGAATTTCTTAATCGTCTTTTTGCTGAATCAGTTAATATCCTGATGGTTCCAGTACATACTTGTAAGAAACTCTCTAATTGTGGTATAACTCTTAAAATACGTATGTAGAGTTTCCAGAAATGATTTCAAACTTGTAATAAGCACTTGAAATAAAAGTAAGTAGGTTCTTACTACATACCCTGCCGTTTTCAATCACTGACATTACCCGTGGAAAGCAGGGAAATGACCAGAAAACTGATAATATTTACAACTCCGGCCACTTTAGCGAGCGTTTTCACTTGAATTTGCTTTCAAATACTAGGAATTCATGTTTATACAGCTCAAAATTAGTGTAGAAAGACTGTAAGTGAGGACTATACTGCTTATGTTTACAATTGAGGCTGAATTTCTCGATCGTCTTTTTGGTGAATCAGTTAATATCCTGACGGTTCCAGTCATACTTGTAAGAAAACTGTCTAATTACAGTATAAGTCTTAAAATACGCATTTAGAGTTTCCAGAAATGATTTCAAACTTGTAATAAGCACTTGAAATAAAAGTAAGTAGGTTCTTACTACATACCCTGCCGTTTTCAATCACTGACATTACCCGTGGAAAGCAGGGAAATGACCAGAAAACTGATAATATTTAGAACTCCGGCAACTTTACAGAGCGTTTTCACTTGAATTTCCTTTAAAATATTACGAATTCAAGTTTATACAGCTCAAAATTAGTGTAGAAAGACTGTAAGTGAGGACTATACTGCTTATGTTTACAGTTGAGGCCGAATTTCTCGAGTGTCTTTTTGCTGAATCAGTTAATATCCTGATGGGGCCAGTACATACTTGTAAGAAACTCTCTAATTGTGGTATATCTCTTAAAATATGCATGTAGAGTTTCCAGAAATGATTTCAAACTTGTAATAAGCACTTGAAATAAAAGTAAGAAGGTTCTTACTACATACCCTGCCGTTTTCAATCACTGACATTACCCGTGGAAAGCAAGGAAATGACCAGAAAACTGATAATATTTACAACTCCAGCAACTTTACAGAGCGTTTTCACTTGAATTTCCTTTAAAATATTACGAATTCATGTTTATACAGCTCAAAATTTGTGTAGAAAGACTGTAAGTGAGGACTATACTGCTTATGTTTACAATTGAGGCCGAATTTCTCAAGCGTCTTTTTGGTGAATCTGCTAATATCCTGACGGTTCCAGTATATACTTGTAAGAAAACTCTCTAATTGTGGTATAACTCTTAAAATACGCAATTACAGTTTCCAGAAATGATTTAAAACTTGTAATAAGCACTTGAAATTAAAGTAAGTAGGTTCTTAATACATACCCTGCCGTGTTCAATCACTGACATTACCCGTGGAAAGCTGGGAAATGACCTGAAAACTGATAATACTTACAACTCCGGGCAGTTTAGGGAGTGTTTTCACTTGAATTTGCTTTCAAATACTTGGAATTCATGTTTCTACAGCTCAAAATTAGTGTAGAAAGACTGTAAGTGAGGACTATACTGCTTATGTTTACAATTGAGGCCGAATTTCTTAAGCGTCTTTTTGCTGAATCAGTTAATATCCTGATGGTTCCAGTACATACTTGTAAGAAACTCTCTAATTGTGGTATAACTCTTAAAATACGTATGTAGAGTTTCCAGAAATGATTTCAAACTTGTAATAAGCACTTGAAATAAAAGTAAGTAGGTTCTTACTACATACCCTGCCGTTTTCAATCACTGACATTACCCGTGGAAAGCAGGAAAATGACCAGAAAACTGAAAATATTTACAACTCCGGGCACTTTAGGGAGTGTTTTCACTTGAATTTGCTTTCAAATACTAGGAATTCATGTTTATACAGCTCAAAATTAGTGTAGAAAGACTGTAAGTGAGGACTATACTGCTCATGTTTATAATTGAGGCGGAATTTCTCGAGCGTCTTATTGGTGAATCAGGTAATATCCTGACGGTTCCAGTACACACTTGTAAGAAACTCTCTAATTGTGGTATAACTCTTAAAATACGCATTTAGAGTTTCCAGAAATGATTTCAAACTTGTAATAAGCACTTGAAATAAAAGTAAGTAGGTTCTTACTACATACCCTGCCGTTTTCAATCACTGACATTACCCGTGGAAAGCAAGGAAATGACCAGAAAACTGATAATATTTACAACTCCAGCAACTTTACAGAGCGTTTTCACTTGAATTTCCTTTAAAATATTACGAATTCATGTTTATACAGCTCAAAATTTGTGTAGAAAGACTGTAAGTGAGGACTATACTGCTTATGTTTACAATTGAGGCCGAATTTCTCAAGCGTCTTTTTGGTGAATCTGTTAATATCCTGACGGTTCCAGTACATACTTGTAAGAAAACTCTCTAATTGTGGTATAACTCTTAAAATATGCAATTACAGTTTCCAGAAATGATTTAAAACATGTAATAAGCACTTGAAATTAAAGTAAGTAGGTTCTTAATACATACCCTGCCGTGTTCAATCACTGACATTACCCGTGGAAAGCTGGGAAATGACCTGAAAACTGATAATACTTACAACTCCGGGCAGTTTAGGGAGTGTTTTCACTTGAATTTGCTTTCAAATACTAGGAATTCATGTTTCTACAGCTCAAAATTAGTGTAGAAAGACTGTAAGTGAGGACTATACTGCTTAAGTTTACAATTGAGGCTGAATTTCTCGATCGTCTTTTTGGTGTATCAGTTAATATCCTGACGGTTCCAGTCATACTTGTAAGAAAACTGTCTAATTACAGTATAAGTCTTAAAATACGCATTTAGAGTTTCCAGAAATGATTTCAAACTTGTAATAAGCACTTGAAATAAAAGTAAGTAGGTTCTTACTACATACCCTGCCGTTTTCAATCACTGACATTACCCGTGGAAAGCAAGGAAATGACCAGAAAACTGATAATATTTACAACTCCAGCAACTTTACAGAGCGTTTTCACTTGAATTTCCTTTAAAATATTACGAATTCATGTTTATACAGCTCAAAATTTGTGTAGAAAGACTGTAAGTGAGGACTATACTGCTTATGTTTACAATTGAGGCCGAATTTCTCGAGCGTCTTTTTGGTGAATCTGTTAATATCCTGACGGTTCCAGTACATACTTGTAAGAAAACTCTCTAATTGTGGTATAACTCTTAAAATACGCAATTACAGTTTCCAGAAATGATTTAAAACTTGTAATAAGCACTTGAAATTAAAGTAAGTAGGTTCTTAATACATACACTGCCGTATTCAACAACTGACATTACCCGTGGAAAGCTGGGAAATGACCTGAAAACTGATAATACTTACAACTCCGGGCACTTTAGGGAGTGTTTTCACTTGAATTTGCTTTCAAATACTAGGAATTCATGTTTCTACAGCTCAAAATTAGTGTAGAAAGACTGTAAGTGAGGACTATACTGCTTATGTTTACAATGGAGGCCGAATTTCTTAAGCGTCTTTTTGCTGAATCAGTTAATATCCTGATGGTTCCAGTACATACTTGTAAGAAACTCTCTAATTGTGGTATAACTCTTAAAATACGTATGTAGAGTTTCCAGAAATGATTTCAAACTTGTAATAAGCACTTGAAATAAAAGTAAGTAGGTTCTTACTACATACCCTGCCGTTTTCAATCACTGACATTACCCGTGGAAAGCAGGGAAATGACCAGAAAACTGAAAATATTTACAACTCCGGGCACTTTAGGGAGTGTTTTCACTTGAATTTGCTTTCAAATACTAGGAATTCATGTTTATACAGCTCAAAATTAGTGTAGAAAGACTGTAAGTGAGGACTATACTGCTCATGTTTATAATTGAGGCGGAATTTCTCGAGCGTCTTATTGGTGAATCAGGTAATATCCTGACGGTTCCAGTACACACTTGTAAGAAACTCTCTAATTGTGGTATAACTCTTAAAATACGCATTTAGAGTTTCCAGAAATGATTTAAAACTTGTAATAAGCACTTGAAATAAAAGTAAGTAGGTTCTTACTACATACCCTGCCGTTTTCAATCACTGACATTACCCGTGGAAAGCAAGGAAATGACCAGAAAACTGATAATATTTACAACTCCAGCAACTTTACAGAGCGTTTTCACTTGAATTTCCTTTAAAATATTACGAATTCATGTTTATACAGCTCAAAATTTGTGTAGAAAGACTGTAAGTGAGGACTATACTGCTTATGTTTACAATTGAGGCCGAATTTCTCAAGCGTCTTTTTGGTGAATCTGTTAATATCCTGACGGTTCCAGTACATACTTGTAAGAAAACTCTCTAATTGTGGTATAACTCTTAAAATATGCAATTACAGTTTCCAGAAATGATTTAAAACATGTAATAAGCACTTGAAATTAAAGTAAGTAGGTTCTTAATACATACCCTGCCGTGTTCAATCACTGACATTACCCGTGGAAAGCTGGGAAATGACCTGAAAACTGATAATACTTACAACTCCGGGCAGTTTAGGGAGTGTTTTCACTTGAATTTGCTTTCAAATACTAGGAATTCATGTTTCTACAGCTCAAAATTAGTGTAGAAAGACTGTAAGTGAGGACTATACTGCTTAAGTTTACAATTGAGGCTGAATTTCTCGATCGTCTTTTTGGTGTATCAGTTAATATCCTGACGGTTCCAGTCATACTTGTAAGAAAACTGTCTAATTACAGTATAAGTCTTAAAATACGCATTTAGAGTTTCCAGAAATGATTTCAAACTTGTAATAAGCACTTGAAATAAAAGTAAGTAGGTTCTTACTACATACCCTGCCGTTTTCAATCACTGACATTACCCGTGGAAAGCAAGGAAATGACCAGAAAACTGATAATATTTACAACTCCAGCAACTTTACAGAGCGTTTTCACTTGAATTTCCTTTAAAATATTACGAATTCATGTTTATACAGCTCAAAATTTGTGTAGAAAGACTGTAAGTGAGGACTATACTGCTTATGTTTACAATTGAGGCCGAATTTCTCGAGCGTCTTTTTGGTGAATCTGTTAATATCCTGACGGTTCCAGTACATACTTGTAAGAAAACTCTCTAATTGTGGTATAACTCTTAAAATACGCAATTACAGTTTCCAGAAATGATTTAAAACTTGTAATAAGCACTTGAAATTAAAGTAAGTAGGTTCTTAATACATACACTGCCGTATTCAACAACTGACATTACCCGTGGAAAGCTGGGAAATGACCTGAAAACTGATAATACTTACAACTCCGGGCACTTTAGGGAGTGTTTTCACTTGAATTTGCTTTCAAATACTAGGAATTCATGTTTCTACAGCTCAAAATTAGTGTAGAAAGACTGTAAGTGAGGACTATACTGCTTATGTTTACAATGGAGGCCGAATTTCTTAAGCGTCTTTTTGCTGAATCAGTTAATATCCTGATGGTTCCAGTACATACTTGTAAGAAACTCTCTAATTGTGGTATAACTCTTAAAATACGTATGTAGAGTTTCCAGAAATGATTTCAAACTTGTAATAAGCACTTGAAATAAAAGTAAGTAGGTTCTTACTACATACCCTGCCGTTTTCAATCACTGACATTACCCGTGGAAAGCAGGGAAATGACCAGAAAACTGAAAATATTTACAACTCCGGGCACTTTAGGGAGTGTTTTCACTTGAATTTGCTTTCAAATACTAGGAATTCATGTTTATACAGCTCAAAATTAGTGTAGAAAGACTGTAAGTGAGGACTATACTGCTCATGTTTATAATTGAGGCGGAATTTCTCGAGCGTCTTATTGGTGAATCAGGTAATATCCTGACGGTTCCAGTACACACTTGTAAGAAACTCTCTAATTGTGGTATAACTCTTAAAATACGCATTTAGAGTTTCCAGAAATGATTTCAAACTTGTAATAAGCACTTGAAATAAAAGTAAGTAGGTTCTTACTACATACCCTGCGTTTTCAATCACTGACATTACCCGTAGAAAGCAGGGAAATGACCAGAAAACTGATAATATTTACAACTCCGGCCATTTTAGCGAGCGTTTTCACTTGAATTTGCTTTCAAATACTAGGAATTCATGTTTATACAGCTCAAAATTAGTGTAGAAAGACTGTAAGTGAGGACTATACTGCTTATGTTTACAATTGAGGCTGAATTTCTCGATCGTCTTTTTGGTGAATCAGTTAATATCCTGACGGTTCCAGTCATACTTGTAAGAAAACTGTCTAATTACAGTATAAGTCTTAAAATACGCATTTAGAGTTTCCAGAAATGATTTCAAACTTGTAATAAGCACTTGAAATAAAAGTAAGTAGGTTCTTACTACATACCCTGCCGTTTTCAATCACTGACATTACCCGTGGAAAGCAAGGAAATGACCAGAAAACTGATAATATTTACAACTCCAGCAACTTTACAGAGCGTTTTCACTTGAATTTCCTTTAAAATATTACGAATTCATGTTTATACAGCTCAAAATTTGTGTAGAAAGACTGTAAGTGAGGACTATACTGCTTATGTTTACAATTGAGGCTGAATTTCTCAAGCGTCTTTTTGGTGAATCTGTTAATATCCTGACGGTTCCAGTACATACTTGTAAGAAAACTCTCTAATTGTGGTATAACTCTTAAAATACGCAATTACATTTTCCAGAAATGATTTAAAACTTGTAATAAGCACTTGAAATTAAAGTAAGTAGGTTCTTAATACATACCCTGCCGTGTTCAATCACTGACATTACCCGTGTAAAGCTGGGAAATGACATGAAAACTGATAATACTTACAACTCCGGGCAGTTTAGGGAGTGTTTTCACTTGAATTTGCTTTCAAATACTAGGAATTCATGTTTCTACAGCTCAAAATTAGTGTAGAAAGACTGTAAGTGAGGACTATACTGCTTATGTTTGCAATTGAGGCCGAATTTCTTAAGCGTCTTTTGGCTGAATCAGTTAATATCCTGATGGTTCCAGTACATACTTGTAAGAAACTCTCTAATTGTGGTATAACTCTTAAAATACGTATGTAGAGTTTCCAGAAATGATTTCAAACTTGTAATAAGCACTTGAAATAAAAGTAAGTAGGTTCTTACTACATACCCTGCCGTTTTCAATCACTGACATTACCCGTGGAAAGCAGGGAAATGACCAGAAAACTGATAATATTTACAACTCCGGCCACTTTAGCGAGCGTTTTCACTTGAATTTGCTTTCAAATACTAGGAATTCATGTTTATACAGCTCAAAATTAGTGTAGAAAGACTGTAAGTGAGGACTATACTGCTTATGTTTACAATTGAGGCTGAATTTCTCGATCGTCTTTTTGGTGAATCAGTTAATATCCTGACGGTTCCAGTCATACTTGTAAGAAAACTGTCTAATTACATAATAAGTCTTAAAATACGCATTTAGAGTTTCCAGAAATGATTTCAAACTTGTAATAAGCACTTGAAATAAAAGTAAGTAGGTTCTTACTACATACCCTGCCGTTTTCAATCACTGACATTACCCGTGGAAAGCAGGGAAATGACCAGAAAACTGATAATATTTAGAACTCCGGCAACTTTACAGAGCGTTTTCACTTGAATTTCCTTTAAAATATTACGAATTCAAGTTTATACAGCTCAAAATTAGTGTAGAAAGACTGTAAGTGAGGACTATACTGCTTATGTTTACAGTTGAGGCCGAATTTCTCGAGTGTCTTTTTGCTGAATCAGTTAATATCCTGATGGGGCCAGTACATACTTGTAAGAAACTCTCTAATTGTGGTATATCTCTTAAAATATGCATGTAGAGTTTCCAGAAATGATTTCAAACTTGTAATAAGCACTTGAAATAAAAGTAAGTAGGTTCTTACTACATACCCTGCCGTGTTCAATCACTGACATTACCCGTGGAAAGCTGGGAAATGACCTGAAAACTGATAATACTTACAACTCCGGGCAGTTTAGGGAGTGTTTTCACTTGAATTTGCTTTCAAATACTAGGAATTCATGTTTCTACAGCTCAAAATTAGTGTAGAAAGACTGTAAGTGAGGACTATACTGCTTATGTTTACAATTGAGGCCGAATTTCATAAGCGTCTTTTTGCTGAATCAGTTAATATCCTGATGGTTCCAGTACATACTTGTAAGAAACTCTCTAATTGTGGTATAACTCTTAAAATACGTATGTAGAGTTTCCAGAAATGATTTCAAACTTGTAACAAGCACTTGAAATAAAAGTAAGTAGGTTCTTACTACATACCCTGGCGTTTTCAATCACTGACATTACCCGTGGAAAGCAGGGAAATGACCAGAAAACTGATAATATTTACAACTCCGGCCACTTTAGCGAGCGTTTTCACTTGAATTTGCTTTCAAATACTAGGAATTCATGTTTATACAGCTCAAAATTAGTGTAGAAAGACTGTAAGTGAGGACTATACTGCTTATGTTTAAAATTGAGGCTGAATTTCTCGATCGTCTGTTTGGTGAATCAGTTAATATCCTGACGGTTCCAGTAATACTTGTAAGAAAACAGTCTAATTACAGTATAAGTCTTAAAATACGCATTTAGAGTTTCCAGAAATGATTTCAAACTTGTAATAAGCACTTGAAATAAAAGTAAGTAGGTTCTTACTACATACCCTGCCGTTTTCAATCACTGACATTACCCGTGGAAAGCAAGGAAATGACCAGAAAACTGATAATATTTACAACTCCAGCAACTTTACAGAGCGTTTTCACTTGAATTTCCTTTAAAATATTACGAATTCATGTTTATACAGCTCAAAATTTGTGTAGAAAGACTGTAAGTGAGGACTATACTGCTTATGTTTACAATTGAGGCCGAATTTCTCAAGCGTCTTTTTGGTGAATCTGCTAATATCCTGACGGTTCCAGTATATACTTGTAAGAAAACTCTCTAATTGTGGTATAACTCTTAAAATACGCAATTACAGTTTCCAGAAATGATTTAAAACTTGTAATAAGCACTTGAAATTAAAGTAAGTAGGTTCTTAATAAATACCCTGCCGTGTTCAATCACTGACATTACCCTTGGAAAGCTGGGAAATGACCTGAAAACTGATAATACTTACAACTCCGAGCACTTTAGGGAGTGTTTTCACTTGAATTTGCTTTCAAATACTTGGAATTCATGTTTCTACAGCTCAAAATTAGTGTAGAAAGACTGTAAGTGAGGACTATACTGCTTATGTTTACAATTGAGGCCGAATTTCTTAAGCGTCTTTTTGCTGAATCAGTTAATATCCTGATGGTTCCAGTACATACTTGTAAGAAACTCTCTAATTGTGGTATAACTCTTAAAATACGTATGTAGAGTTTCCAGAAATGATTTCAAACTTGTAATAAGCACTTGAAATAAAAGTAAGTAGGTTCTTACTACATACCCTGCCGTTTTCAATCACTGACATTACCCGTGGAAAGCAGGGAAATGACCAGAAAACTGAAAATATTTACAACTCCGGGCACTTTAGGGAGTGTTTTCACTTGAATTTGCTTTGAAATACTAGGAATTCATGTTTATACAGCTCAAAATTAGTGTAGAAAGACTGTAAGTGAGGACTATACTGCTCATGTTTATAATTGAGGCGGAATTTCTCGAGCGTCTTATTGGTGAATCAGGTAATATCCTGACGGTTCCAGTACACACTTGTAAGAAACTCTCTAATTGTGGTATAACTCTTAAAATACGCATTTAGAGTTTCCAGAAATGATTTCAAACTTGTAATAAGCACTTGAAATAAAAGTAAGTAGGTTCTTACTACATACCCTGCCGTTTTCAATCACTGACATTACCCGTGGAAAGCAAGGAAATGACCAGAAAACTGATAATATTTACAACTCCAGCAACTTTACAGAGCGTTTTCACTTGAATTTCCTTTAAAATATTACGAATTCATGTTTATACAGCTCAAAATTTGTGTAGAAAGACTGTAAGTGAGGACTATACTGCTTATGTTTACAATTGAGGCCGAATTTCTCAAGCGTCTTTTTGGAGAATCTGTTAATATCCTGACGGTTCCAGTACATACTTGTAAGAAAACTCTCTAATTGTGGTATAACTCTTAAAATACGCAATTACAGTTTCCAGAAATGATTTCAAACTTGTAATAAGCACTTGAAATAAAAGTAAGTAGGTTCTTACTACATACCCTGCCGTTTTCAATCACTGACATTACCCGTGGAAAGCTGGGAAATGACCTGAAAACTGATAATACTTACAACTCCGGGCACTTTAGGGAGTGTTTTCACTTGAATTTGCTTTCAAATACTAGGAATTCATGTTTCTACAGCTCAAAATTAGTGTAGAAAGACTGTAAGTGAGGACTATACTGCTTAAGTTTACAATTGAGGCTGAATTTCTCGATCGTCTTTTTGGTGTATCAGTTAATATCCTGACGGTTCCAGTCATACTTGTAAGAAAACTGTCTAATTACAGTATAAGTCTTAAAATACGCATTTAGAGTTTCCAGAAATGATTTCAAACTTGTAATAAGCACTTGAAATAAAAGTAAGTAGGTTCTTACTACATACCCTGCCGTTTTCAATCACTGACATTACCCGTGGAAAGCAAGGAAATGACCAGAAAACTGATAATATTTACAACTCCAGCAACTTTACAGAGCGTTTTCACTTGAATTTCCTTTAAAATATTACGAATTCATGTTTATACAGCTCAAAATTTGTGTAGAAAGACTGTAAGTGAGGACTATACTGCTTATGTTTACAATTGAGGCCGAATTTCTCGAGCGTCTTTTTGGTGAATCTGTTAATATCCTGACGGTTCCAGTACATACTTGTAAGAAAACTCTCTAATTGTGGTATAACTCTTAAAATACGCAATTACAGTTTCCAGAAATGATTTAAAACTTGTAATAAGCACTTGAAATTAAAGTAAGTAGGTTCTTAATACATACACTGCCGTATTCAACAACTGACATTACCCGTGGAAAGCTGGGAAATGACCTGAAAACTGATAATACTTACAACTCCGGGCACTTTAGGGAGTGTTTTCACTTGAATTTGCTTTCAAATACTAGGAATTCATGTTTCTACAGCTCAAAATTAGTGTAGAAAGACTGTAAGTGAGGACTATACTGCTTATGTTTACAATGGAGGCCGAATTTCTTAAGCGTCTTTTTGCTGAATCAGTTAATATCCTGATGGTTCCAGTACATACTTGTAAGAAACTCTCTAATTGTGGTATAACTCTTAAAATACGTATGTAGAGTTTCCAGAAATGATTTCAAACTTGTAATAAGCACTTGAAATAAAAGTAAGTAGGTTCTTACTACATACGCTGCCGTTTTCAATCACTGACATTACCCGTGGAAAGCAGGGAAATGACCAGAAAACTGAAAATATTTACAACTCCGGGCACTTTAGGGAGTGTTTTCACTTGAATTTGCTTTCAAATACTAGGAATTCATGTTTATACAGCTCAAAATTAGTGTAGAAAGACTGTAAGTGAGGACTATACTGCTCATGTTTATAATTGAGGTGGAATTTCTCGAGCGTCTTATTGGTGAATCAGGTAATATCCTGACGGTTCCAGTACACACTTGTAAGAAACTCTCTAATTGTGGTATAACTCTTAAAATACGCATTTAGAGTTTCCAGAAATGATTTAAAACTTGTAATAAGCACTTGAAATAAAAGTAAGTAGGTTCTTACTACATACCCTGCCGTTTTCAATCACTGACATTACCCGTGGAAAGCAAGGAAATGACCAGAAAACTGATAATATTTACAACTCCAGCAACTTTACAGAGCGTTTTCACTTGAATTTCCTTTAAAATATTACGAATTCATGTTTATACAGCTCAAAATTTGTGTAGAAAGACTGTAAGTGAGGACTATACTGCTTATGTTTACAATTGAGGCCGAATTTCTCAAGCGTCTTTTTGGTGAATCTGTTAATATCCTGACGGTTCCAGTACATACTTGTAAGAAAACTCTCTAATTGTGGTATAACTCTTAAAATATGCAATTACAGTTTCCAGAAATGATTTAAAACATGTAATAAGCACTTGAAATTAAAGTAAGTAGGTTCTTAATACATACCCTGCCGTGTTCAATCACTGACATTACCCGTGGAAAGCTGGGAAATGACCTGAAAACTGATAATACTTACAACTCCGGGCAGTTTAGGGAGTGTTTTCACTTGAATTTGCTTTCAAATACTAGGAATTCATGTTTCTACAGCTCAAAATTAGTGTAGAAAGACTGTAAGTGAGGACTATACTGCTTAAGTTTACAATTGAGGCTGAATTTCTCGATCGTCTTTTTGGTGTATCAGTTAATATCCTGACGGTTCCAGTCATACTTGTAAGAAAACTGTCTAATTACAGTATAAGTCTTAAAATACGCATTTAGAGTTTCCAGAAATGATTTCAAACTTGTAATAAGCACTTGAAATAAAAGTAAGTAGGTTCTTACTACATACCCTGCCGTTTTCAATCACTGACATTACCCGTGGAAAGCAAGGAAATGACCAGAAAACTGATAATATTTACAACTCCAGCAACTTTACAGAGCGTTTTCACTTGAATTTCCTTTAAAATATTACGAATTCATGTTTATACAGCTCAAAATTTGTGTAGAAAGACTGTAAGTGAGGACTATACTGCTTATGTTTACAATTGAGGCCGAATTTCTCGAGCGTCTTTTTGGTGAATCTGTTAATATCCTGACGGTTCCAGTACATACTTGTAAGAAAACTCTCTAATTGTGGTATAACTCTTAAAATACGCAATTACAGTTTCCAGAAATGATTTAAAACTTGTAATAAGCACTTGAAATTAAAGTAAGTAGGTTCTTAATACATACACTGCCGTATTCAACAACTGACATTACCCGTGGAAAGCTGGGAAATGACCTGAAAACTGATAATACTTACAACTCCGGGCACTTTAGGGAGTGTTTTCACTTGAATTTGCTTTCAAATACTAGGAATTCATGTTTCTACAGCTCAAAATTAGTGTAGAAAGACTGTAAGTGAGGACTATACTGCTTATGTTTACAATGGAGGCCGAATTTCTTAAGCGTCTTTTTGCTGAATCAGTTAATATCCTGATGGTTCCAGTACATACTTGTAAGAAACTCTCTAATTGTGGTATAACTCTTAAAATACGTATGTAGAGTTTCCAGAAATGATTTCAAACTTGTAATAAGCACTTGAAATAAAAGTAAGTAGGTTCTTACTACATACCCTGCCGTTTTCAATCACTGACATTACCCGTGGAAAGCAGGGAAATGACCAGAAAACTGAAAATATTTACAACTCCGGGCACTTTAGGGAGTGTTTTCACTTGAATTTGCTTTCAAATACTAGGAATTCATGTTTATACAGCTCAAAATTAGTGTAGAAAGACTGTAAGTGAGGACTATACTGCTCATGTTTATAATTGAGGCGGAATTTCTCGAGCGTCTTATTGGTGAATCAGGTAATATCCTGACGGTTCCAGTACACACTTGTAAGAAACTCTCTAATTGTGGTATAACTCTTAAAATACGCATTTAGAGTTTCCAGAAATGATTTCAAACTTGTAATAAGCACTTGAAATAAAAGTAAGTAGGTTCTTACTACATACCCTGCGTTTTCAATCACTGACATTACCCGTAGAAAGCAGGGAAATGACCAGAAAACTGATAATATTTACAACTCCGGCCATTTTAGCGAGCGTTTTCACTTGAATTTGCTTTCAAATACTAGGAATTCATGTTTATACAGCTCAAAATTAGTGTAGAAAGACTGTAAGTGAGGACTATACTGCTTATGTTTACAATTGAGGCTGAATTTCTCGATCGTCTTTTTGGTGAATCAGTTAATATCCTGACGGTTCCAGTAATACTTGTAAGAAAACTGTCTAATTACAGTATAAGTCTTAAAATACGCATTTAGAGTTTCCAGAAATGATTTCAAACTTGTAATAAGCACTTGAAATAAAAGTAAGTAGGTTCTTACTACATACCCTGCCGTTTTCAATCACTGACATTACCCGTGGAAAGCAAGGAAATGACCAGAAAACTGATAATATTTACAACTCCAGCAACTTTACAGAGCGTTTTCACTTGAATTTCCTTTAAAATATTACGAATTCATGTTTATACAGCTCAAAATTTGTGTAGAAAGACTGTAAGTGAGGACTATACTGCTTATGTTTACAATTGAGGCTGAATTTCTCAAGCGTCTTTTTGGTGAATCTGTTAATATCCTGACGGTTCCAGTACATACTTGTAAGAAAACTCTCTAATTGTGGTATAACTCTTAAAATACGCAATTACATTTTCCAGAAATGATTTAAAACTTGTAATAAGCACTTGAAATTAAAGTAAGTAGGTTCTTAATACATACCCTGCCGTGTTCAATCACTGACATTACCCGTGTAAAGCTGGGAAATGACATGAAAACTGATAATACTTACAACTCCGGGCAGTTTAGGGAGTGTTTTCACTTGAATTTGCTTTCAAATACTAGGAATTCATGTTTCTACAGCTCAAAATTAGTGTAGAAAGACTGTAAGTGAGGACTATACTGCTTATGTTTGCAATTGAGGCCGAATTTCTTAAGCGTCTTTTGGCTGAATCAGTTAATATCCTGATGGTTCCAGTACATACTTGTAAGAAACTCTCTAATTGTGGTATAACTCTTAAAATACGTATGTAGAGTTTCCAGAAATGATTTCAAACTTGTAATAAGCACTTGAAATAAAAGTAAGTAGGTTCTTACTACATACCCTGCCGTTTTCAATCACTGACATTACCCGTGGAAAGCAGGGAAATGACCAGAAAACTGATAATATTTACAACTCCGGCCACTTTAGCGAGCGTTTTCACTTGAATTTGCTTTCAAATACTAGGAATTCATGTTTATACAGCTCAAAATTAGTGTAGAAAGACTGTAAGTGAGGACTATACTGCTTATGTTTACAATTGAGGCTGAATTTCTCGATCGTCTTTTTGGTGAATCAGTTAATATCCTGACGGTTCCAGTCATACTTGTAAGAAAACTGTCTAATTACATAATAAGTCTTAAAATACGCATTTAGAGTTTCCAGAAATGATTTCAAACTTGTAATAAGCACTTGAAATAAAAGTAAGTAGGTTCTTACTACATACCCTGCCGTTTTCAATCACTGACATTACCCGTGGAAAGCAGGGAAATGACCAGAAAACTGATAATATTTAGAACTCCGGCAACTTTACAGAGCGTTTTCACTTGAATTTCCTTTAAAATATTACGAATTCAAGTTTATACAGCTCAAAATTAGTGTAGAAAGACTGTAAGTGAGGACTATACTGCTTATGTTTACAGTTGAGGCCGAATTTCTCGAGTGTCTTTTTGCTGAATCAGTTAATATCCTGATGGGGCCAGTACATACTTGTAAGAAACTCTCTAATTGTGGTATATCTCTTAAAATATGCATGTAGAGTTTCCAGAAATGATTTCAAACTTGTAATAAGCACTTGAAATAAAAGTAAGTAGGTTCTTACTACATACCCTGCCGTGTTCAATCACTGACATTACCCGTGGAAAGCTGGGAAATGACCTGAAAACTGATAATACTTACAACTCCGGGCAGTTTAGGGAGTGTTTTCACTTGAATTTGCTTTCAAATACTAGGAATTCATGTTTCTACAGCTCAAAATTAGTGTAGAAAGACTGTAAGTGAGGACTATACTGCTTATGTTTACAATTGAGGCCGAATTTCTTAAGCGTCTTTTTGCTGAATCAGTTAATATCCTGATGGTTCCAGTACATACTTGTAAGAAACTCTCTAATTGTGGTATAACTCTTAAAATACGTATGTAGAGTTTCCAGAAATGATTTCAAACTTGTAACAAGCACTTGAAATAAAAGTAAGTAGGTTCTTACTACATACCCTGGCGTTTTCAATCACTGACATTACCCGTGGAAAGCAGGGAAATGACCAGAAAACTGATAATATTTACAACTCCGGCCACTTTAGCGAGCGTTTTCACTTGAATTTGCTTTCAAATACTAGGAATTCATGTTTATACAGCTCAAAATTAGTGTAGAAAGACTGTAAGTGAGGACTATACTGCTTATGTTTAAAATTGAGGCTGAATTTCTCGATCGTCTGTTTGGTGAATCAGTTAATATCCTGACGGTTCCAGTAATACTTGTAAGAAAACAGTCTAATTACAGTATAAGTCTTAAAATACGCATTTAGAGTTTCCAGAAATGATTTCAAACTTGTAATAAGCACTTGAAATAAAAGTAAGTAGGTTCTTACTACATACCCTGCCGTTTTCAATCACTGACATTACCCGTGGAAAGCAAGGAAATGACCAGAAAACTGATAATATTTACAACTCCAGCAACTTTACAGAGCGTTTTCACTTGAATTTCCTTTAAAATATTACGAATTCATGTTTATACAGCTCAAAATTTGTGTAGAAAGACTGTAAGTGAGGACTATACTGCTTATGTTTACAATTGAGGCCGAATTTCTCAAGCGTCTTTTTGGAGAATCTGTTAATATCCTGACGGTTCCAGTACATACTTGTAAGAAAACTCTCTAATTGTGGTATAACTCTTAAAATACGCAATTACAGTTTCCAGAAATGATTTCAAACTTGTAATAAGCACTTGAAATAAAAGTAAGTAGGTTCTTACTACATACCCTGCCGTTTTCAATCACTGACATTACCCGTGGAAAGCTGGGAAATGACCTGAAAACTGATAATACTTACAACTCCGGGCACTTTAGGGAGTGTTTTCACTTGAATTTGCTTTCAAATACTAGGAATTCATGTTTCTACAGCTCAAAATTAGTGTAGAAAGACTGTAAGTGAGGACTATACTGCTTATGTTTACAATTGAGGCCGAATTTCTCGAGCGTCTTATTGGTGAATCAGTTCATATCGTGATGGTTCCAGTACATACTTGTAAGAAACGCTGTAATTGTGGTATACCTCTTAAAATATACATTTAGAGTTTCCAAAAATGATTTCAAACTTGTAATAAGCACATGAAATAAAAGTAAGTAGGTTCTTACTACATACCCTGCCGTTTTCAATCACTGACATTACCCGTGGAAAGCAGGGAAACGACCAGAAAACTGATAATATTTACAACTCCGGCCATTTTAGCGAGCGTATTCACTTGAATTTGCTTTCAAATACTAGGAATTCATGTTTATACAGCTCAAAATTAGTGTAGAAAGACTGTAAGTGAGGACTATACTGCTTATGTTTACAATTGAGGCTGAATTTCTCGAACGTCTTTTTGGTGAATCAGTTAATATCCTGACGGTTCCAGTAATACTTGTAAGAAAACTGTCTAATTACAGTATAAGTCTTAAAATACGCATTTAGAGTTTCCAGAAATGATTTCAAACTTGTAATAAGCACTTGAAATAAAAGTAAGTAGGTTCTTACTACATACCCTGCCGTTTTCAATCACTGACATTACCCGTGGAAAGCAGGGAAACGACCAGAAAACTGATAAATTTTACAACTCCGGCCATTTTAGCGAGCGTTTTCACTTGAATTTGCTTTCAAATACTAGGAATTCATGTTTATACAGCTCAAAATTAGTGTAGAAAGACTGTAAGTGAGGACTATACTGCTTATGTTTACAATTGATGATGAATTTCTCGAGCGTCTTTTTGGTGAATCAGTTAATATCCTGACGGTTCCAGTAATACTTGTAAGAAAACTGTCTAATTACAGTATAAGTCTTAAAATACGCATTTAGAGTTTCCAGAAATGATTTCAAACTTGTAATAAGCACTTGAAATAAAAGTAAGTAGGTTCTTACTACATACCCTGCCGTTTTCAATCACTGACATTACCCGTGGAAAGCAAGGAAATGACCAGAAAACTGATAATATTTACAACTCCAGCAACTTTACAGAGCGTTTTCACTTGAATTTCCTTTAAAATATTACGAATTCATGTTTATACAGCTCAAAATTTGTGTAGAAAGACTGTAAGTGAGGACTATACTGCTTATGTTTACAATTGAGGCCGAATTTCTCAAGCGTCTTTTTGGTGAATCTGTTAATATCCTGACGGTTCCAGTACATACTTGTAAGAAAACTCTCTAATTGTGGTATACCTCTTAAAATACGCAATTACAGTTTCCAGAAATGATTTAAAACTTGTAATAAGCACTTGAAATTAAAGTAAGTAGGTTCTTAATACATACCCTGCCGTGTTCAATCACTGACATTACCCGTGGAAAGCTGGGAAATGACCTGAAAACTGATAATACTTACAACTCCGGGCAGTTTAGGGAGTGTTTTCACTTGAATTTGCTTTCAAATACTAGGAATTCATGTTTCTACAGCTCAAAATTAGTGTAGAAAGACTGTAAGTGAGGACTATACTGCTTATGTTTACAATTGAGGCCGAATTTCTTAAGCGTCTTTTTGCGGAATCAGTTAATATCCTGATGGTTCCAGTACATACTTGTAAGAAACTCTCTAATTGTGGTATAACTCTTAAAATACGTATGTAGAGTTTCCAGAAATGATTTCAAACTTGTAATAAGCACTTGAAATAAAAGTAAGTAGGTTCTTACTACATACCCTGCCGTTTTCAATCACTGACATTACCCGTGGAAAGCAGGGAAATGACCAGAAAACTGATAATATTTACAACTCCGGCCACTTTAGCGAGCGTTTTCACTTGAATTTGCTTTCAAATACTAGGAATTCATGTTTATACAGCTCAAAATTAGTGTAGAAAGACTGTAAGTGAGGACTATACTGCTTATGTTTACAATTGAGGCTGAATTTCTCGATCGTCTTTTTGGTGAATCAGTTAATATCCTGACGGTACCAGTAATACTTGTAAGAAAACTGTCTAATTACAGTATAAGTCTTAAAATACGCATTTAGAGTTTCCAGAAATGATTTCAAACTTGTAATAAGCACTTGAAATAAAAGTAAGTAGGTTCTTACTACATACCCTGCCGTTTTCAATCACTGACATTACCCGTGGAAAGCAAGGAAATAACCAGAAAACTGATAATATTTACAACTCCAGCAACTTTACAGAGCGTTTTCACTTGAATTTCCTTTAAAATATTACGAATTCATGTTTATACAGCTCAAAATTTGTGTAGAAAGACTGTAAGTGAGGACTATACTGCTTATGTTTACAATTGAGGCCGAATTTCTCGAGCGTCTTTTTGGTGAATCTGTTAATATCCTGACGGTTCCAGTACATACTTGTAAGAAAACTCTCTAATTGTGGTATAACTCTTAAAATACGCAATTACAGTTTACAGAAATGATTTAAAACTTGTAATAAGCACTTGAAATTAAAGTAAGTAGGTTCTTAATACATACCCTGCCGTGTTCAATCACTGACATTACCCGTGGAAAGCTGGGAAATGACCTGAAATCTGATAATATTTACAACTCCGGGCACTTTAGGGAGTGTTTTCACTTGAATTTGCTTTCAAATACTAGGAATTCATGTTTCTACAGCTCAAAATTAGTGTAGAAAGACTGTAAGTGAGGACTATACTGCTTATGTTTACAGTTGAGGCCGAATTTCTCGAGTGTCTTTTTGCTGAATCAGTTAATATCCTGATGGTTCCAGTACATACTTGTAAGAAACTCTCTAATTGTGGTATAACTCTTAAAATACGTATGTAGAGTTTCCAGAAATGATTTCAAACTTGTAATAAGCACTTGAAATAAAAGTAAGTAGGTTCTTACTACATACCCTGCCGTTTTCAATCACTGACATTACCCGTGGAAAGCAGGGAAATGACCAGAAAACTGATAATATTTACAACTCCGGGAACTTTAGGGAGTGTTTTCACTTGAATTTGCTTTCAAATACTAGGAATTCATGTTTATACAGCTCAAAATTAGTGTAGAAAGACTGTAAGTGAGGACTATACTGCTCATGTTTATAATTGAAGCGGAATTTCTCGAGCGTCTTATTGGTGAATCAGGTAATATCCTGACGGTTCCAGTACACACTTGTAAGAAACTCTCTAATTGTGGTATAACTCTTAAAATACGCATTTAGAGTTTCCAGAAATGATTTCAAGCTTGTAATAAGCACTTGAAATAAAAGTAAGTAGGTTCTTACTACATACCCTGCCGTTTTCAATCACTGACATTACCCGTGGAAAGCTGGGAAATGACCTGAAAACTGATAATACTTACAACTCCGGGCACTTTAGGGAGTGTTTTCACTTGAATTTGCTTTCAAATACTAGGAATTCATGTTTATACAGTTCAAAATTAGTGTAGAAAGACTGTAAGTGAGGACTATACTGCTTATGTTTACAATTGAGGCCGAATTTCTCGAGCGTCTTATTGGTGAATCAGTTAATATCGTGATGGTTCCAGTACATACTTGTAAGAAACGCTGTAATTGTGGTATACCTCTTAAAATATACATTTAGAGTTTCCAGAAATGATTTCAAACTTGTAATAAGCACTTGAAAGAAAAGTAAGTAGGTTCTTACTACATACCCTGCCGTTTTCAATCACTGACATTACCCGTGGAAAGCAGGGAAATGACCAGAAAACTGATAATATTTACAACTCCGGCCACTTTAGCGAGCGTTTTCACTTGAATTTGCTTTCAAATACTAGGAACTCATGTTTATACAGCTCAAAATTAGTGTAGAAAGACTGTAAGTGAGGACTATACTGCTTATGTTTACAATTGAGGCTGAATTTCTCGAGCGTCTTTTTGGTGAATCAGTTAATATCCTGACGGTTCCAGTAATACTTGTAAGAAAACTGTCTAATTACAGTATAAGTCTTAAAATACGCATTTAGAGTTTCCAGAAATGATTTCAAACTTGTAATAAGCACTTGAAATAAAAGTAAGTAGGTTCTTACTACATACCCTGCCGTTTTCAATCACTGACATTACCCGTGGAAAGCAGGGAAATGACGAGAAAACTGAAAATATTTACAACTCCGGGCACTTTAGGGAGTGTTTTCACTTGAATTTGCTTTCACATACTAGGAATTCATGTTTCTACAGCTCAAAATTAGTGTAGAAAGACTGTAAGTGAGGACTATACTGCTCATGTTTATAATTGAGGCGGAATTTCTCGAGCGTCTTATTGGTGAATCAGGTAGTATCCTGACGGTTCCAGTACACACTTGTAAGAAACTCTCTAATTGTGGTAAAACTCTTAAAATACGCATTTAGAGTTTCCAGAAATGATTTCAAACTTGTAATAAGCACTTGAAATAAAAGTAAGTAGGTTCTTACTACATACCCTGCTGTTTTCAATCACTGACATTACCCGTGGAAAGCTGGGAAATGACCTGAAAACTGATAATACTTACAACTCCGGGCACTTTAGGGAGTGTTTTCAGTTGAATTTGCTTTCAAATACTAGGAATTCATGTTTCTACAGCTCAAAATTAGTGTAGAAAGACTGTAAGTGAAGACTATACTGCTTATGTTTACAATTGAGGCCGAATTTCTCGAGCGTCTTATTGGTGAATCAGGTAATATCGTGATGGTTCCAGTACATACTTGTAAGAAACGCTGTAATTGTGGTATACCTCTTAAAATATACATTTAGAGTTTCCAGAAATGATTTCAAACTTGTAATAAGCACTTGAAATAAAAGTAAGTAGGTTCTTACTACATACCCTGCCGTTTTCAATCACTGACATTACCCGTGGAAAGCAGGGAAACGACCAGAAAACTGATAAATTTTACAACTCCGGCCATTTTAGCGAGCGTTTTCACTTGAATTTGCTTTCAAATACTAGGAATTCATGTTTATACAGCTCAAAATTAGTGTAGAAAGACTGTAAGTGAGGACTATACTGCTTATGTTTACAATTGAGGATGAATTTCTCGAGCGTCTTTTTGGTGAATCAGTTAATATCCTGACGGTTCCAGTAATACTTGTAAGAAAACTGTCTAATTACAGTATAAGTCTTAAAATACGCATTTAGAGTTTCCAGAAATGATTTCAAACTTGTAATAAGCACTTGAAATAAAAGTAAGTAGGTTCTTACTACATACCCTGCCGTTTTCAATCACTGACATTACCCGTGGAAAGCAGGGAAATGACCAGAAAACTGAAAATATTTACAACTCCGGGCACTTTAGGGAGTGTTTTCACTTGAATTTTCTTTCACATACTAGGAATTCATGTTTCTACAGCTCAAAATTAGTGTAGAAAGACTGTAAGTGAGGACTATACTGCTCATGTTTATAATTGAGGCGGAATTTCTCGAGCGTCTTATTGGTGAATCAGTTAATATCCTGACGGTTCCAGTACACACTTGTAAGAAACTCTCTAATTGTGGTATAACTCTTAAAATACGCATTTAGAGTTTACAGAAATGATTTCAAACTTGTAATAAGCACTTGAAATAAAAGTAAGTAGGTTCTTACTACATACCCTGCCGTTTTCAATCACTGACATTACCCGTGGAAAGCTGGGAAATGACCTGAAAACTGATAATACTTACAACTCCGGGCACTTTAGGGAGTGTTTTCACTTGAATTTGCTTTCAAATACTAGGAATTCATGTTTCTACAGCTCAAAATTAGTGTAGAAAGACTGTAAGTGAGGACTATACTGCTTATGTTTACAATTGAGGCCGAATTTCTTAAGCGTCTTTTTGCTGAATCAGTTAATATCCTGATGGTTCCAGTACATACTTGTAAGAAACTCTCTAATTGTGGTATAACTCTTAAAATACGTATGTAGAGTTTCCAGAAATGATTTCAAACTTGTAATAAGCACTTGAAATAAAAGTAAGTAGGTTCTTACTACATACCCTGCCGTTTTCAATCACTGACATTACCCGTGGAAAGCAGGGAAATGACCAGAAAACTGATAATATTTACAACTCCGGCCACTTTAGCGAGCGTTTTCACTTGAATTTGCTTTCAAATACTAGGAATTCATGTTTATACAGCTCAAAATTAGTGTAGAAAGACTGTAAGTGAGGACTATACTGCTTATGTTTACAATTGAGGCTGAATTTCTCGATCGTCTTTTTGGTGAATCAGTTAATATCCTGACGGTACCAGTAATACTTGTAAGAAAACTGTCTAATTACAGTATAAGTCTTAAAATACGCATTTAGAGTTTCCAGAAATGATTTCAAACTTGTAATAAGCACTTGAAATAAAAGTAAGTAGGTTCTTACTACATACCCTGCCGTTTTCAATCACTGACATTACCCGTGGAAAGCAAGGAAATAACCAGAAAACTGATAATATTTACAACTCCAGCAACTTTACAGAGCGTTTTCACTTGAATTTCCTTTAAAATATTACGAATTCATGTTTATACAGCTCAAAATTTGTGTAGAAAGACTGTAAGTGAGGACTATACTGCTTATGTTTACAATTGAGGCCGAATTTCTCGAGCGTCTTTTTGGTGAATCTGTTAATATCCTGACGGTTCCAGTACATACTTGTAAGAAAACTCTCTAATTGTGGTATAACTCTTAAAATACGCAATTACAGTTTACAGAAATGATTTAAAACTTGTAATAAGCACTTGAAATAAAAGTAAGTAGGTTCTTACTACATACCCTGCCGTTTTCAATCACTGACATTACCCGTGGAAAGCAGGGAAATGACCAGAAAACTGATAATATTTACAACTCCGGGAACTTTAGGGAGTGTTTTCACTTGAATTTGCTTTCAAATACTAGGAATTCATGTTTATACAGCTCAAAATTAGTGTAGAAAGACTGTAAGTGAGGACTATACTGCTCATGTTTATAATTGAAGCGGAATTTCTCGAGCGTCTTATTGGTGAATCAGGTAATATCCTGACGGTTCCAGTACACACTTGTAAGAAACTCTCTAATTGTGGTATAACTCTTAAAATACGCATTTAGAGTTTCCAGAAATGATTTCAAGCTTGTAATAAGCACTTGAAATAAAAGTAAGTAGGTTCTTACTACATACCCTGCCGTTTTCAATCACTGACATTACCCGTGGAAAGCTGGGAAATGACCTGAAAACTGATAATACTTACAACTCCGGGCACTTTAGGGAGTGTTTTCACTTGAATTTGCTTTCAAATACTAGGAATTCATGTTTATACAGTTCAAAATTAGTGTAGAAAGACTGTAAGTGAGGACTATACTGCTTATGTTTACAATTGAGGCCGAATTTCTCGAGCGTCTTATTGGTGAATCAGTTAATATCGTGATGGTTCCAGTACATACTTGTAAGAAACGCTGTAATTGTGGTATACCTCTTAAAATATACATTTAGAGTTTCCAGAAATGATTTCAAACTTGTAATAAGCACTTGAAAGAAAAGTAAGTAGGTTCTTACTACATACCCTGCCGTTTTCAATCACTGACATTACCCGTGGAAAGCAGGGAAATGACCAGAAAACTGATAATATTTACAACTCCGGCCACTTTAGCGAGCGTTTTCACTTGAATTTGCTTTCAAATACTAGGAACTCATGTTTATACAGCTCAAAATTAGTGTAGAAAGACTGTAAGTGAGGACTATACTGCTTATGTTTACAATTGAGGCTGAATTTCTCGAGCGTCTTTTTGGTGAATCAGTTAATATCCTGACGGTTCCAGTAATACTTGTAAGAAAACTGTCTAATTACAGTATAAGTCTTAAAATACGCATTTAGAGTTTCCAGAAATGATTTCAAACTTGTAATAAGCACTTGAAATAAAAGTAAGTAGGTTCTTACTACATACCCTGCCGTTTTCAATCACTGACATTACCCGTGGAAAGCAGGGAAATGACGAGAAAACTGAAAATATTTACAACTCCGGGCACTTTAGGGAGTGTTTTCACTTGAATTTGCTTTCACATACTAGGAATTCATGTTTCTACAGCTCAAAATTAGTGTAGAAAGACTGTAAGTGAGGACTATACTGCTCATGTTTATAATTGAGGCGGAATTTCTCGAGCGTCTTATTGGTGAATCAGGTAGTATCCTGACGGTTCCAGTACACACTTGTAAGAAACTCTCTAATTGTGGTAAAACTCTTAAAATACGCATTTAGAGTTTCCAGAAATGATTTCAAACTTGTAATAAGCACTTGAAATAAAAGTAAGTAGGTTCTTACTACATACCCTGCTGTTTTCAATCACTGACATTACCCGTGGAAAGCTGGGAAATGACCTGAAAACTGATAATACTTACAACTCCGGGCACTTTAGGGAGTGTTTTCAGTTGAATTTGCTTTCAAATACTAGGAATTCATGTTTCTACAGCTCAAAATTAGTGTAGAAAGACTGTAAGTGAAGACTATACTGCTTATGTTTACAATTGAGGCCGAATTTCTCGAGCGTCTTATTGGTGAATCAGGTAATATCGTGATGGTTCCAGTACATACTTGTAAGAAACGCTGTAATTGTGGTATACCTCTTAAAATATACATTTAGAGTTTCCAGAAATGATTTCAAACTTGTAATAAGCACTTGAAATAAAAGTAAGTAGGTTCTTACTACATACCCTGCCGTTTTCAATCACTGACATTACCCGTGGAAAGCAGGGAAACGACCAGAAAACTGATAAATTTTACAACTCCGGCCATTTTAGCGAGCGTTTTCACTTGAATTTGCTTTCAAATACTAGGAATTCATGTTTATACAGCTCAAAATTAGTGTAGAAAGACTGTAAGTGAGGACTATACTGCTTATGTTTACAATTGAGGATGAATTTCTCGAGCGTCTTTTTGGTGAATCAGTTAATATCCTGATGGTTCCAGTACATACTTGTAAGAAACTCTCTAATTGTGGTATAACTCTTAAAATACGTATGTAGAGTTTCCAGAAATGATTTCAAACTTGTAATAAGCACTTGAAATAAAAGTAAGTAGGTTCTTACTACATACCCTGCCGTTTTCAATCACTGACATTACCCGTGGAAAGCAGGGAAATGACCAGAAAACTGAAAATTTTACAACTCCGGCAACTTTACAGAGTGTTTTCACTTGAATTTGCTTTCAAATACTAGGAATTCATGTTTATACAGCTCAAAATTAGTGTAGAAAGACTGTAAGTGAGGACTATACTGCTTATGTTTACAATTGAGGCTGAATTTCTCGAGCGTCTTTTTGGTGAATCAGTTAATATCCTGACGGTTCCAGTAATACTTGTAAGAAAACTGTCTAATTACAGTATAAGTCTTAAAATACGCATTTAGAGTTTCCAGAAATGATTTCAAACTTGTAATAAGCACTTGAAATAAAAGTAGGTTCTTACTACATACCCTGCCGTTTTCAATCACTGACATTACCCGTGGAAAGCAAGGAAATGACCACAAAACTGATAATATTTACAACTCCAGCAACTTTACAGAGCGTTTTCACTTGAATTTCCTTTAAAATATTACGAATTCATGTTTATACAGCTCAAAATTTGTGTAGAAAGACTGTAAGTGAGGAATATACTGCTTATGTTTACAATTGAGGCTGAATTTCTCAAGCGTCTTTTTGGTGAATCTGTTAATATCCTGACGGTTCCAGTACATACTTGTAAGAAAACTCTCTAATTGTGGTATAACTCTTAAAATACGCAATTACAGTTTCCAGAAATGATTTAAAACTTGTAATAAGCACTTGAAATTAAAGTAAGTAGGTTCTTAATACATACCCTGCCGTGTTCAATCACTGACATTACCCGTGGAAAGCTGGGAAATGACCTGAAAACTGATAATACTTACAACTCCGGGCAGTTTAGGGAGTGTTTTCACTTGAATTTGCTTTCAAATACTAAGAATTCATGTTTCTACAGCTCAAAATTAGTGTAGAAAGACTGTAAGTGAGGACTATACTGCTTATGTTTACAATTGAGGCCGAATTTCTTAAGCGTCTTTTTGCTGAATCAGTTAATATCCTGATGGTTCCAGTACATACTTGTAAGAAACAATCTAATAGTGGTATAACTCTTAAAATACGTATGTAGAGTTTCCAGAAATGATTTCAAACTTGTAATAAGCACTTGAAATAAAAGTAAGTAGGTTCTTACTACATACCCTGCCGTTTTCAATCACTGACATTACCCGTGGAAAGCAGGGAAATGACCAGAAAACTGATAATATTTACAACTCCGGCCACTTTAGCGAGCGTTTTCACTTGAATTTGCTTTCAAATACTAGGAATTCATGTTTATACAGCTCAAAATTAGTGTAGAAAGACTGTAAGTGAGGACTATACTGCTCATGTTTATAATTGAGGCGGAATTTCTCGAGCGTCTTACTGGTGAATCAGTTAATATCCTGACGGTTCCAGTACACACTTGTAAGAAACTCTCTAATTGTGGTATAACTCTTAAAATACGCATTTAGAGTTTCCAGAAATGATTTCAAACTTGTAATAAGCATTTGAAATAAAAGTAAGTAGGTTCTTACTACATACCCTGACGTTTTCAATCACTGACATTACCCGTGGAAAGCTGGGAAATGACCTGAAAACTGATAATACTTACAACTCCGGGCACTTTAGGAAGTGTTTTCACTTGAATTTGCTTTCAAATACTAGGAATTCATGTTTATACAGCTCAAAATTAGTGTAGAAAGACTGTAAGTGAGGACTATACTGCTTATGTTTACAATTGAGGCCGAATTTCTCGAGCGTCTTATTGGTGAATCAGTTCATATCGTGATGGTTCCAGTACATACTTGTAAGAAACGCTGTAATTGTGGTATACCTCTTAAAATATACATTTAGAGTTTCCAGAAATGATTTCAAACTTGTAATAAGCACTTGAAATAAAAGTAAGTAGGTTCTTACTACATACCCTGCCGTTTTCAATCACTGACATTACCCGTGGAAAGCAGGGAAATGACCAGAAAACTGATAATATTTATAACTCCGGCCACTTTAGCGAGCGTTTTCACTTGAATTTGCTTTCAAATACTAGGAATTCATGTTTATACAGCTCAAAATTAGTGTAGAAAGACTGTAAGTGAGGACTATACTGCTTATGTTTACAATTGAGGCTGAATTTCTCGATCGTCTTTTTGGTGAATCAGTTAATATCCTGACGGTTCCAGTAATACTTGTAAGAAAACTGTCTAATTACAGTATAAGTCTTAAAATACGCATTTAGAGTTTCCAGAAATGATTTCAAACTTGTAATAAGCACTTGAAATAAAAGTAAGTAGGTTCTTACTACATACCCTGCGTTTTCAATCACTGACATTACCCGTGGAAAGCAAGGAAATGACCACAAAACTGATAATATTTACAACTCCAGCAACTTTACAGAGCGTTTTCACTTGAATTTCCTTTAAAATATTACGAATTCATGTTTATACAGCTCAAAATTTGTGTAGAAAGACTGTAAGTGAGGAATATACTGCTTATGTTTACAATTGAGGCTGAATTTCTCAAGCGTCTTTTTGGTGAATCTGTTAATATCCTGACGGTTCCAGTACATACTTGTAAGAAAACTCTCTAATTGTGGTATAACTCTTAAAATACGCAATTACAGTTTCCAGAAATGATTTAAAACTTGTAATAAGCACTTGAAATTAAAGTAAGTAGGTTCTTAATACATACCCTGCCGTGTTCAATCACTGACATTACCCGTGG